>NC_140969.1:72022708-72145208 GCF_056783735.1 Eptatretus burgeri
CATCCCTTCCCCTCTGCCCTCACCTCCTCACCCGCTATGGTATGCGGAAACACTGACTCAGAAGAATGATGGAGCACGTACAGATACAATGACAAATTAATTATTGTAAGTACTGTGCAATAAAACCTGTATATTAAAAGAGTTCAAGAATAATGCTTCACTGGGAAGGGGTAAAGTGACTTTCAGGCCTATATATATATATATATATATATATATATATATATATATATATATATATATATATATATATATATATATATATATATATATATATATATATATATATATATATATATATATATATATATATATATATTAATCCTTCAAAAGTCTTCTTCTCTGAAGTGGCTGAACAGATCGAGGCAAATGTTTACATGTATAACCGCCTATCCATAAGAAACAAAAGGTTCACACATATAACATCATTGGTCACATCATTTGGCAGCCATTTTGGATTTATCCTAAAACCAATAGAAAAACTTCTCCAGAACGGCTGGACAGATCGAGGGGAAACTTCACACAAATGTTGTTCCCTGAGCCATGGGTGTACAAGTTTGTTCAGGAATAATTGATGTCACGTGGTTAAGGAATAATTGATGTCACGTGGTTTGGCAGCCATATTGGATTGAAGAAAAATATTAAATAATGTTTTCTCTGGAACCGCTTAATCAGTCGACGTGAAACTTCACAATTATGATCTAGTGCTGATGGGGAACACAAGTTTTAAATTTCAACTTCATCGGACTCATGGTTTGGCAGCCAGAATTATTTAATTTTTTATCTGGGTTCTTTTTTATTTTTTGAATAAGGCTCACTTGGCTGCACCTGGATGGGTGTGAAGTGGACTTGCATCTGAAATGTGAATCCTATCGAGGTTCCTCCTTATGACTTCATCTTTGCTTTTTGCTTGTTTGGGCTCCTGATTACTCCAATGCAGGACTGTATCTATGTGGTCTTCCATTTGATTTGAATTGAATGTATTTTAATCCCATTCCAAATTCAATTGAATAATGAATATTAATTTTAAAAGGTCATGGGTCAAGGTCAGGTGTCCAATCAAAGTGGAGTTGCATCAAAACGGGACGTCTTGGTACCTTGTCGTCACTGGCAGCAGTTATAAAGTGGCAGTTTTAATTATGTCTCTTATTAAAAACATAACACACCAGTACACAAATGCCACACAAAATACACCACACAAAAGCAGTCCTGGCAAGGGTCAGCAATCTCCGATTGCTCTTTTTCTTGTTTCAGATGTAATTGTACATGGTTATACATGTAATAAGAAAGGATCATTTTAAAAAGCAATCCTATGCATGAAGACTCATGGATGGTCTTTTACATGAACATGACACTCATAACAAGGAAGCGAAACACGACAGTCAAACTAATAAAGGAAAAGGATATGCACAAAAAGGAAGTTCTGCTCATTTGGCCTGCACCGTTGTCTCCGACTACAACACTGGAATCCGAGAGCACGTGGCAAAACACTCGAGTGATACTTCCGTATACAGTGTGGTCAGGTTCATGCCTCGGAGGCAGACAACTAACTACACTGAACACCCGAACAGCAATGATTTCTCTTTTGTGTTGTTTTCTGTCAATTTACTCTTAAATATGCAATTCTCACACAATTTGTTGCACTTCTGTAAATGGTGGCATGGCATGATATTCAAAGAGATTGACTAAACGTGCAAGATCCGAGGTTACCATGTAAAGAAGTGTAACACGGATGAATTGTGATGACTTAATTCTCACGTTGTTGCCCCCACGTAGGATAATCCACGAGTGCGGATATTCCCAAGAGGAGTGCAACCAATATCGAGCCGTCGTTTTCAGCAACACCATTCAGTCCATCGTCGCCATTATCCGTGCCATGGGAAACCTCAAGATTGACTTTGGAGACCCGACCTGTGCCGTAAGTTATCCTCTTTTTAACAATCCGTGACTACCGAATACCCGCATGGTTGGTGTTTTCAATGTGAAACGTATTCGAAGATTTATTATTTTAAAATGGGAGGAAAACATTCCGTTGACATTTTAGGTGTCTTTGGCTCATTCGTGATCTCTTGTTGAAGGCTCATCCAAGCGGTTGTGAACTGAACTGCGAATGATCGTGGCATTGGTCAAAGCATTCAGGGAATGTAGTCATTGCCCCAGTATTCAGGCTATGTTCACATATACACAGATATGGATATGGCAAAGACACGTGGGAAATCGGACACTGTGTTCACATGTACACGGATACAGATATAGTGTGTCACAAGTGTGGAAATTGCAAGATATGGCACCAGCTCAGTGTGACCACTCCTCATTTTCATAAATGCCAAGGTGAGCCAATTAAAAAAGCCAATAATTCACAAGGTTTCGGAAAAGCGATGATAATAGAAAACCTATCCGCCGAGAAAACCTATAGAAAACCAAGACGCCAAGGTGAACAACGAATAGCCAAGATCTGGTGAAAAAAGCCAAGGAGTGGTCACACTGCACCAGCTATGTCAAGGATGCAAAGTTCTCTGCACCACGGACACCCTCACGGCCCATGACATCAGCAATGCAGACCCAGACATTGTGTATTTTTTGAGCATCTTTGTGTTCGAGGAGTCTTGGGTTGTAGAGATAAGGGTTTCTTTCCCCTCACTAGTTCTATCAACCACTCAACTCCTTCAGCACTGATCGGATTCTCGATACTCCACGTATTGAATACCATGATGTCAATGAGGGCAGTTCGCCATCCGGTGGCATTGCGGATACAATTTCAAAGAGCTACATGGTGCGAATGGAAAAATCGTATCCGTATCTGCATGCCGTATCCATGACTCGATAGCTCCGAACACAGACATTGAAAACCATTGATCGCAATTTTTACCGTCTCCGTATCTATGTATGTAGGAAACATAGCTGCAGGCTTACTTTTGGCAAATAATTCAAAAATATAAAAAAATAGTCTTGTCCGATATACATATTATGTATGCAGTTTTTTGAAAGGTTAAGGAGACTTGGCTTGCATGGTTGTTTTTCCTCCACACCCCTCCAAGTTATTGTTTGCATCAGAGAACACACTAAAAGTTACGAACATTTCTGTAGCTCACAATTGCATGTTTATGTAGCAGGTAGTTACTATATCGCGGAGTGTTGCTGAAGTATTCCTCAAAACAGGACAGCAATGTATGATTTGGGAAGGCTTCATGATGACCCTGAGATTTATTTTTTGGAAAGTACCGTGTGATTAGAAGTTGTCATTGTCACTTAAAAGGCGGTAGGTAGGTGGCAGATCTTACCGTCTGTCTGGTGTGCCAAAACCTGGCACCTACCGGTATTTGTCGACATTTCAATAAATCAATCATTTGTTTATTTATTTATTTATTTTAATCGATCAAAACCTTGCAGTGGAGCTCGTATGTAAATGCAGGACAAGGACATTAGCAGACATGAGTGGATATTTACATGAATTACAAGGACATTGATACATCCAGACTCGGTGGAATAAAGGTTTGAGCGTCCACTCTGAGTCTGGGGGGTCTGTGGTGCAAATCTATGGCCGAGTTATACTAAAGCCATTAAGAATGGTACCTGCTGCTTCCTTGTTTGACGCTCAGCATTTAGACAACAGAGAGAGGACAAATCCAAGGGTTGGCATCCATGGGAAGAGAAAATTATTCCTTAATTGGTCAACTGAGTGCGGTGAGAACAAAACGTCATCATAAAATATCTTGTCACTGGTACGCAAAGTGCTCTGGGAAGTGACATCACTTCCTTCAACATCAATGGCTGTGTTTATGTGAAAGTATGTATTTGTCTACATGTGTATGTGTCATTAGTGTTTGTAGGCCCCACGATAGCCCTTGGACCCTGGAGACAAAAGAGACAAGCATGGTCTATAGCAGGGTTGGCCAATACGCTCCTCACTCGCCACATGTGGCGAATCGGACACAGACATGTGGCGAATTGAGGTTTTTCAAAAGTTGTTTTTTAAAAATTATTTTTGTAAACAGTTGCATTGGTTCATTGGTTGTGAGACAGCACCAGCAGGTTCCCGATAAACCCAATATAATTTCGAGCTAACTAAATTGGCCGAGGTTAAACTGCTATTCTTAATATCCCTCAAAAACAAATGACTTCCTTTTTTACCTGGCCGTTGTACTGATGACAGCAAGCACTACCTGCAGATATCAATGATCTATCTGACTGTCAACCAGTTTCTATGAACAAATCTATACCTATAAAAGGCAAAACAAATCTCTCTCTCTCTCCTCTCTCTCTCTCTCCTCTCTCTCTCTCTCTCTCTCTCTCTCTCTCTCTCTCTCTCTCTCTCTCTCTCTCTCTCTCTCTCTCTCTCTCTCTCTCTCTCTCTCTCTCTCTCTCTCTCTCTCTCTCTCTCTCTCTCTCTCTCTCTCTCTCTCTCTCTCTCTTTCTCTCTCTCTCTCTCTTCTCTCTCTTCTCTCTTTCTCTCTTTCTCTCTTTCTCTCTTTCTCTCTTCTTCTCTCTTTCTCTCTTTCTCTCTTCTCTCTTTCTCTCTTTCTCTCTTTCTCTCTTTCTTCTCTTTTCTCTCTTTCTCTCTTTCTCTCTTTCTCTCTTTCTCTCTTTCTCTCTTTCTCTCTTTCTCTCTTTCTCTCTTTCTCTCTTTCTCTTCTTTTCTCTTTTTCTCTTTCTGTCTTTCTCTCTTTCTCTGTTTCTCCCTTCTTCTCCTTCTTCTCCTTCTTCTCCTTCTTCTCCTTCTTCTCTCCTTCTTCTCCCTTCTTCTCCCTTCTTCTCTCTTCTCTTCTTCTCTTCTTCTCCCTTCTTCTCTTCTTCTCTTCTTCTCCTTCTTCTCCCTTCTTCTCCTTCTTCTCCTTCTTCTCCTTCTTTCTCCTTCTTCTCCTTCTTCTTCTCCCTTCTTCTCCCTTCTTCTCCCTTCTTCTCCCTTCTTCTTCTCCTTCTTCTCCCTTCTTCTCCCTTCTTCTCCCTTCTTCTCCCTTCTTCTCCTTCTTCTCCCTTCTTCTCCCTTCTTCTCCCTTCTTCTCCCTTCTTCTCCCTTCTTCTCCCTTCTTCTCCTTCTTCTCCCTTCTTCTCCCTTCTTCTCCCTTCTTCTCCCTTCTTCTCCCTTCTTCTCCTTCTTCTCCCTTCTTCTCCCTTCTTCTCCCTTCTTCTCCCTTCTTCTCCTTCTTCTCCCTTCTTCTCCCTTCTTCTCCCTTCTTCTCCCTTCTTCTCCTTCTTCTCCCTTCTTCTCCTTCTTCTCCTTCTTCTCCTTCTTCTCCTTCTTCTCCCTTCTTCTCCCTTCTTCTCCCTTCTTCTCCCTTCTTCTCCCTTCTTCTCCTTCTTCTCCCTTCTTCTCCTTCTTCTCCTTCTTCTCCCTTCTTCTCCCTTCTTCTCCTTCTTCTCCCTTCTTCTCCCTTCTTCTCCCTTCTTCTCCCTTCTTCTCCCTTCTTCTCCCTTCTTCTCCCTTCTTCTCCCTTCTTCTCCTTCTTCTCCCTTCTTCTCCCTTCTTCTCCCTTCTTCTCCCTTCTTCTCCCTTCTTCTCCTTCTTCTCCCTTCTTCTCCCTTCTTCTCCCTTCTTCTCCCTTCTCCCTTCTTCTCCCTTCTTCTCCCTTCTTCTCCCTTCTTCTCCCTTCTTCTCCCTTCTTCTCCCTTCTTCTCCTTCTTCTCCCTTCTTCCCTTCTTCTCCTTCTTCTCCCTTCTTCTCTTCTTCTCCCTTCTTATCCTTCTTATCCCTTCTTATCCTTCTTCTCCTTCTTATCCCTTCTTATCCTTCTTATCCCTTCTTCTCCCTTCTTCTCCCTTCTTCTCCCTTCTTCTCCCTTCTTCTCCCTTCTTCTCCTTCTTCTCCTTCTTCTCCTTCTTCTCCCTTCTTCTCCCTTCTTCTCCCTTCTTCTCCCTTCTTCTCCCTTCTTCTCCCTTCTTCTCCCTTCTTCTCCCTTCTTCTCCCTTCTTCTCCCTTCTTCTCCCTTCTTCTCCCTTCTTCTCCTTCTTCTCCCTTCTTCTCCTTCTTCTCCCTTCTTCTCCCTTCTTCTCCCTTCTTCTCCCTTCTTCTCCCTTCTTCTCCCTTCTTCTCCCTTCTTCTCCCTTCTTCTCCCTTCTTCTCCCTTCTTCTCCCTTCTTCTCCCTTCTTCTCCCTTCTTCTCCCTTCTTCTCCCTTCTTCTCCCTTCTTCTCCCTTCTTCTCCCTTCTTCTCCCTTCTTCTCCCTTCTTCTCCCTTCTTCTCCCTTCTTCTCCTTCTTCTCCCTTCTTCTCCCTTCTTCTCCCTTCTTCTCCCTTCTTCTCCCTTCTTCTCCCTTCTTCTTCTCCTTCTTCTCCTTCTTCTCCTTCTTCTCCCTTCTTCTCCCTTCTTCTCCCTTCTTCTCCCTTCTTCTCCTTCTTCTCCTTCTTCTCCCTCGGCTCCTTCTTCTCCTTCTTCTCCCTCGGCTCCTTCTCCTTCTTCTCCCTCGGCTCCTTCTCCTTCTTCTCCCTTCTTCTCCCTTCTTCTCCCTTCTTCTCCCTTCTTCTCCTTCTTCTCCCTTCTTCTCCCTTCTTCTCCCTTCTTCTCCTTCTTCTCCCTTCTTCTCCCTTCTTCTCCTTCTTCTCCCTTCTTCTCCTTCTTCTCCTTCTTCTCCTTCTTCTCCCTTCTTCTCCTTCTTCTCCCTTCTTCTCCCTTCTTCTCCCTTCTTCTCCCTTCTTCTCCCTTCTTCTCCCTTCTTCTCCTTCTTCTCCTTCTTCTCCCTTCTTCTCCCTTCTTCTCCCTTCTTCTCCCCTTCTTCTCCCTTCTTCTCCCTTCTTCTCCTTCTTCTCCCTTCTTCTCCCTTCTTCTCCTTCTTCCCTTCTTCTCCCTTCTTCTCCCTTCTTCTCCCTTCTTCTCCTTCTTCTCCCTTCTTCTCCCTTCTTCTCCCTTCTTCTCCCTTCTTCTCCCTTCTTCTCCCTTCTTCTCCTTCTTCTCCCTTCTTCTCCCTTCTTCTCCTTCTTCTCCTTCTTCTCCCTTCTTCTCCTTCTTCTCCCTTCTTCTCCCTTCTTCTCCCTTCTTCTCCTTCTTCTCCCTTCTTCTCCCTTCTTCTCCCTTCTTCTCCCTTCTTCTCCTTCTTCTCCCTTCTTCTCCCTTCTTCTCCCTTCTTCTCCCTTCTTCTCCCTTCTTCTCCTTCTTCTCCCTTCTTCTCCCTTCTTCTCCTTCTTCTCCCTTCTTCTCCCTTCTTCTCCCTTCTTCTCCCTTCTTCTCCCTTCTTCTCCCTTCTTCTCCCTTCTTCTCCCTTCTTCTCCCTTCTTCTCCCTTCTTCTCCCTTCTTCTCCCTTCTTCTCCTTCTTCTCCTTCTTCTCCCTTCTTCTCCCTTCTTCTCCCTTCTTCTCCCTTCTTCTCCCTTCTTCTCCCTTCTTCTCCTTCTTCTCCCTTCTTCTCCTTCTTCTCCCTTCTTCTCCTTCTTCTCCCTTCTTCTCCCTTCTTCTCCCTTCTTCTCCCTTCTTCTCCTTCTTCTCCCTTCTTCTCCCTTCTTCTCCCTTCTTCTCCCTTCTTCTCCCTTCTTCTCCCTTCTTCTCCCTTCTTCTCCCTTCTTCTCCCTTCTTCTCCTTCTTCTCCTTCTTCTCCCTTCTTCTCCCTTCTTCTCCCTTCTTCTCCCTTCTTCTCCCTTCTTCTCCCTTCTTCTCCCTTCTTCTCCCTTCTTCTCCCTTCTTCTCCCTTCTTCTCCCTTCTTCTCCCTTCTTCTCCTTCTTCTCCTTCTTCTCCCTTCTTCTCCCTTCTTCTCCCTTCTTCTCCCTTCTTCTCCCTTCTTCTCCCTTCTTCTCCCTTCTTCTCCTTCTTCTCCCTTCTTCTCCCTTCTTCTCCCTTCTTCTCCTTCTTCTCCCTTCTTCTCCCTTCTTCTCCTTCTTCTCCCTTCTTCTCCCTTCTTCTCCCTTCTTCTCCCTTCTTCTCCCTTCTTCTCCCTTCTTCTCCTTCTTCTCCCTTCTTCTCCTTCTTCTCCCTTCTTCTCCCTTCTTCTCCCTTCTTCTCCCTTCTTCTCCCTTCTTCTCCCTTCTTCTCCCTTCTTCTCCCTTCTTCTCCCTTCTTCTCTCTTCTTCTCTCTTCTTCTCTCTTTTTCTCTTTCCCCTCTCTCTTTCTCTTTCTCTTTCTCTCTCCCTCTCTCTTTCTCTTTCTCTTTTCTCTCTCCCCTCTCTCTTTCTCTTTCTCTTTTCTCTCTCCCCTCTCTTTCTCTTTCTCTTTCTCTCTCCCCTCTCTCTTTCTCTTTCTCTTTCTCTCTCCCTCTCTCTTTCTCTTTCTCTTTCTCTCTCCCCTCTCTTTCTCTTTCTCTTTCTCTTTCTCTCTCTTTCTCTCTCCCTCTCTCTCTTTCTCTTTCTCTTTCTCTCTCTCTCTCTTTCTCTTTCTCTTTCTCTCTCCCTCTCTCTTTCTCTTTCTCTTTCTCTCTCCCTCTTTCTCTTTCTCTTTCTCTTTCTCTCTCCCCTCTCTTTCTCTTTCTCTTTCTCTTTCTCTCTCCCCTCTCTTTCTCTTTCTCTTTCTCTTTCTCTCTCCCCTCTCTCTTTCTTTCTATATGTTCTATGCATAGCCACATCTTCTAAGGTCTAAACTCCAAACTCAGGGTACAAATAGAACTTTGTGTGGGAGGTAACATAAGCTATGTGGCCGCAGCCTCATGCAGGGTGTGGGGGTGGAAAGGGGGGGGTGTAGATTCTCTATGTAAATGTGTAACGTGTAGCGCCACCTGGTGGTGATGGCAGAGGATATTACAATTTCCTTTTTTTCCAGGGCGATGCTGAGGTTAAAGCACTCTTCACATGGGTAAATTTGTCCTCCTCCTCTTCTTCACCTCCCGCCCCCCCCCCATACCCCAAACCACCAATGGCAAGTCCTCAGACAATATTTGCCAAAACAATTAAAACGCCATTCCATCAGTAAATTCATCCCGAGTATTACATACCAACATGTAGTTTCACCTCCCTAGGGAAGGGGCGGTGGCAGGGGGGGGGGGAGCAGGATAGCTCCATGGACTGAGGGTGGGGGAGCAGCAGGAGAGGTCCGTGGACTGAGAATGGGGCAGGAGAGCAGGTGGGGCGGGCGGGGGGGGTGTTGTGAATGGTTTAAAACGGTGAGTTGACGTGATGTCGGTTTGGGTTTCTATAAAACTAGAAAGTGCCCGGCTGTCCTGTCCTCCAAAGCCCATTTGCATCTGCTTTGGGAAAAAAAAATTTAGGCATTGTCAGGAGCGAGGAGGGGGACATTGTTAATGGGGTATTCATCACAATAAGTCTCACAGGCTTTTTAGATTCTGAATTGCAAACGATACATACCAACACACAAAGAGGAAGATCAAAATGAAAATGGAAAGCACGTCCGCATGCAAAATGCAAAGCCGTTTGCATTCAGATATCTTTTCCTTCAGACATATTCAGGGATGGATGCACATGGAAATTGAAACAGAGCTACAATCAGCTAATCAATGCATCAATCTTTGTCATTGGGTACAAAGTGTTACTTATTTACGTTTCTCTTCCCACGCGATGCCGGGTAAATCTGATAGTCCACAATAAACTTCTATTTTTAACTCCATCTGCCGAAGGTGGAAGGAAGTTATGTTTGCACCCATATCTATCTGTCTGTCCATTTGTTACTTACGAAATCTAAAGATTTCGTAAGTATATTGATGACTTCCGTTTCTGTTTGTTATCTTGCCAAAACGAAGTTTTTGCAAGATATGTTAGTCAGCTTGTATGTTTTTTTTTTTGTTTTATTTTGTTTGTTTATTTGTTTGTCTGTAATCACGTATAAAAAATTCTGCAGAGCACAGTTATCATTGGAAATTTTTGTAACTTCGCATATCAGAGGCCTATAGAGGTCCCTTTCAGTGCACAAAATTTTGAAGGTCAAGGTCAAAGGTCAAGGTTACTTTATCGCAAATCAGGGGAGTCGACGAAACCCTTATTTTTTGAGTAATTTTGATCGGATCGTCTTCAAACTTCATGGGAATATAGTTCATGGTCTGGCGCTCAGCTGATTAATTTTTGGTGGCGATTGGCCTTGACCTTCATATGTTTTTTTTTTGTTTGTTTGTTTTGGGTTTTTTTTGGTCTGTAATCACGTATAAATCACTCTGCAGAGCACAGTTGTCATTGGAAATTTTTGTAACTTCGCACATCAGAGGCCTATAGAGGTCCCTTTCAGCGCATAAAATTTTGAAGGTCAAGGTCAAAGGTCAAGGTCACTTTGTCGCAAATCAGGGGAGTCAACGAAACCCTTTTTTTTTGAGTAATTTTGATCGGATCACCTTCAAACTTCATGGGAATATAGTTCATGGTCTGGCACTCAGCTGATTAATTTTTGGTGGCGATTGGCCTTGACCTTCATGGTTAGCGCCTGAGGTCAAACATATTTGACCCTAAGGTCAAATTTTCAAGTTTTAGGAACCATATCGTGTAGTACCTCAAATTGAACACCTCGATGAGTGCTTTCTAGATATGTCAAGCTTGAGACATTATGACGTCATTTGGTGACGTTATGAGGCAAAAGCATATTTTTCATGGTTACTCTGTAGAACGATTCTCATCGGAATCTCTCGTAGGCAGATATTCCTCAAGGAGTCGCTCCTGGTTGATAGCAGCTCTGTTCACCTCAGTGTGACCTTAAAGAAGTCACACGTGGTCACCTTTTGGCAAGATACGGGTCACCCTGAGGGTGACATTGGTTTATTTGTTTGTTTGTATGCACGATAACTCGAGAACGGAAGAAGCTACCAATGTCAAATTACACCACGTGATTCAGGAGGGGGATGGCTAGTGCTGATTAGATTTTGGTCAAAATAGGTCAAAGGTCAAGGTCACAGTGAGGTCAAATATTCGATTTTTGATGGTTTGGTACAGATAACTCGAGAATGGAAGAAGCTACCAATGTCAAATTAAACCACGTGATTCAGGAGGGTGATGGCTCGTGCTGATTCGATTTTGGTCAAAATCAGTCAAAGGTCAAGGTCACAGTAGGTCAAACATCCAAAAAATGATAACTCGAGAACGGAAGAAGCTACCAATGTCAAATTACATCACGTGATTCAGGAGGGTGGTGGCGAGCACTGATTAGATTTTTGTCAAAATCGTTCAAAGGTCAAGGTCACAGTGAGTTCAAACATCCAAAACATTCGATTTTTGATGGTTTGGTACAGAATCATTGTAGAAACTTCTGGTTTGCGTCACTACCTTTTCGAGAGACAGCTTTTATTAGACAAGGTCAGAGGTCAAGTTGACGATTTCATAAGTACCAGTCGATGACTGCTTGTTTGTTTGTTTGTCAGCAGGTTATCTTAAAAGGTTGTGGATGGATTTGTACCAAACTTGCTGGGTGGATATATTTTGGACCAAATGAGCAATGGATTAGCTTTTATTGAAGATCCAAATCCAATTCCAGATTCTGGAGGTTTTTAAAAGTGTTCCTTTACCATTGAGAGATGGGGCCAAAATGATATATTTGATATTTTTTCGTCTGGACCGCTCGGAGTTCCCAGAGATTGTCAATGATTCCTTCGTCATTTGGTGACTATGGTGTGAAGTGGTGTAGGAAAGGTGACAGACACCGTTAATGTTTCCTTTTATTGTGCATTCTGGAACCGTTTAGCTATATTTAATGTGTATTAATATCACGACATTGTGGTGTTACATTTCAAATCACTAACATTCTCTTGTTTTTCTTCAAATTGAATGTTTTAGTGGGTAGCCGCCTAACCTTCCCTTCCCACTCCTTGCACAACCCCTCTCCCCCCCCTTTCCGAACCTTAAGACCAATAATTACATAAAGACGAAACATGTGGCGAATGTGGTGACCTGTTCGCGACAAGTTTGGCGAGCATCAATATCCTATTGGGCAATGAGGGTCTCTAGGATATGGGATTTGAACCCGAGGTCCCCTGCGTCATCATGAGCCACGGCTGCAGATGGCAACACTAAATAGGTAAAATCGATTTAATTTATTTTTTATCGCAGCCTTCATGAAATAATCTGGTAAACGCCGATGTTTTACTCTCATCAGACTCATCATGCTTGTCAGTATAAAGCACTCATCTGCCGCGAAAGTTCCATCCGCATCTATTCACTACGAGCAGAAGGGTTGATTGCATTATGTATTTCCATTGGCCGACATGCTGAAATGGAATTTAATAAACCCAAACAAATGGTGGCAAAAAAAAACCAGACGCCGTTACATGAATCACGAGGACATGAGGACGTCATTGTCGAATCAACGCAGTGTATGGATTTCATCCAAGGATCTCAGCATCACGCGATACACACTCAGATGGCGAATGCCCATGAGGCGAACCTCAATTATTGGCTGTGAAAGGCACTGGATAAAATCGACCGGACGTTGAACGAGGCATGCCAACCACCATGGAAAGTGTGGATGAGCAGTTTGTTCCGGGCGTTTTTACCCTTTGTTTGAGCAAAAGGGCACAATGACATTTCAATGGCAGCCAGGAAGCTGCGAGAGGTATTCGATTATGGATGCTGAAAACTGGATCCGTTTGGACTTTTCCTCAAAGTTCAACATCTGCAGTTTGTATGAGTAATTATGATTGGAACTGTTTAAAATAAGTATTATAATAGTAATAATCCTTACTATATTTCACTGACCGGTGTTTGTGTGTGTTTGGCATGCTACTCCTCCTTTAGTTTTGGACCAATTACATCCAGGCTTCCTGCATAGGATCAGCATCACCCCAATTAGTGTATAGAGGTGTTTTATCTTTGCCGGTGGTTTTTCCAGGGAGGGGGTGAGAGACACGAATTCTCGATGTAAATGTGTATCGTGTATTGCTGCTCCAGATGGGAGAGTCTATAACAAGTCCCCACCCTTTACATTCCTGTTCCCATGTTTTTCCAGTGGAGTGAGGTATTTTGAATTATGCAGCAAGAGGTATTTTGGAGAGGTTTTTGGAATTACACCTTTGAATATCAATGATAACATAACCCCCCTGACTGCTCGAGCAGGTGCTTCTAGAAATAAAAATAATAATAATAATAATCGTATTATAATGGAGCAAACGTATATGGCTATGTATATTTGTGCCAAAAACGTCGTCTTCTTAAAATTTTCTTCAACAAATTCTGCCATGCTGTTTATCTAACACACACATGTATATGTATATATATATGTTGTTCATCTTTCGGCTGCTCCCGTTAGGGGTCGCCACAGCGGATCATCCGTTATGATCCGCATACTGATTTGGCACAGGTTTTACGCCGGATGCCCTTCCTGACGCAACCCTGGTCGCCTCTTACGACACAGGGATCAGGATTTGGGTTTCGCCATGATTCCAGGCTGCTCTACACCCTACCCAGTGCAGAGTCCCCGTCCTCAAGCGATCCTCCAACCCAAGCCTCCGAGTAGCCGGATTACAGGCGCACGCCACTACGCCCGGTCTATATGTATATATATATATATATATATATATATATATATATATATATATATATATATATATATATATATATATATATATATATATATATATATATATATATATATATATATATATATATATATATATATATATATATATATATATATATATATATATATATATATATATATATATATATATATATATATATACATATATATATATATATATAGATCTTTCTAACCACTGACTGATATTAAAGTTGGTACTTTTCGGGTGACATAGAAAGCTGAAATTTTGTATGCCGATGGGCATCGAAGCCGATACACCTGGAAAATCAGAGAACCACCAGAAAGCATCCGTAAATGAAGAAAAAAAAAATTAATGGAAAATCAAATGCAGCTGAGCGACCCATGACAATGGGGAAGCACAGTTCGTGTAAGCATTCCCCGCTAGTAATATATTGTTGCGGATTCGCGCCCGCCGGCGTGCGAGCGGCCACGTAACTCGAATCGCGGCACGTCGCCCACCGGACGGACAATCCCGTCGTGACCCTCTAGGACTAACGCTGGGAACTAGTCACGGGTGGGCCTTTCGGCCTCACCACGATCGTGCCAATCGGCCCCCCGCGTGGGATAGGGTTGCTCGCCAAATTCGACCTACCTAAGTACCCACACGGAGGGTAGATCGGGCGATCGCACCTCGCCGCAGGTCGACTTCGGACACGGGCCACTTTAAGCGACCCGTTCCGTACTATCGGGATAACCGAGCGGTGTTATCGTCAACCTCGACGGTTCGATTAATTATTGGGCGTATTTAGCCCAAGACCAACCCTTTACGTGAAGTAAGATGGAGATTCAATAAAAGAAAAGACGAAGCGAAACGGGAAAAACAGTTCAACATAAAGCACATTTATTCCGCGGCAAACGGAAAGCACACATATACAATTACAATAATTATGCACCAAAAGCAAATGTAACAAAAGAAGAAACACAACAATTATGCACCAAAAGCAATTGCAACAAAAGAAACACAATGCAGATCTACTACCGACTACCGAGCACATGACAACACTTATACAGTTTTACTTCACAGACGGCGCCGACAACACATATACTCCAAAGCAAAAGAAAAAGGGGCCACCCTCATCGACAAGGGGGCAGACGGGCCTGGGGCCGAGACCGCGTTGAGCCTACCCGTCTGGTGATGAGCCGCAAAATGGCGGCGGCGCCCCTACTCCGCGGGCCTCGCTGGCACTGCCTGGAATGGGGTGGGAACGGGGCCCCCTTCTCACACTATCTCAGCGCGGGGGGGAAACAGGAGGGGGTTGTTGATGCTCGGGGGAATGAGGATATCTGGCTGGCTTGGGTCCCGCGACGAGCGACTCCACTGCGACCTCGATCGCGTTACCGGCCTCCCCTCTCCGCAGCTCCCCGACTCTGACACGAGCGCCGACCTCCACAAAGATTCTTGGCTTCTCCAGCCTCTGCGGACCCCGACAGACACTCTCTCGACTGCTTTCGCCGCCGCCACAACTCTCCAACTCTTTCCTCTTCTCAACTCTTCAACTCTTCCCAACTGCCTCCAACTGCTGCCTTCGCCGCTGCCACAACTCTCCAACTCTCCCACTCTCCACTCTCTCAACTCCGTCCAACTGCTGCCTTCGCCGCTGCCACAACTCTCCAACTCTCCAACTCTCCCACTCTCCACTCTCTCAACTCCGTCCAACTGCTCCGATTCGCTCCGCGCTCGGTGCTTTATAGTCCGACAGGAGAAATCATATGCAGATTTTTGGATCAGGAATGGCTCGGGGCGGAGCCACGCTCCCCATTGGACAGAGGAAAAGTGGGCGTGAATCATTCTTGATCCGATTTCTCGGAAAGGCTGGTGTTTTTGCACCCGCTGCTCGGTGCGCGCCCTGTACGAGTCCAGGATCGGTGCCCACGAGCGGCGCGGGAATGGCGGTGATGCGATGGTTGCGAGGGCGAGTTGTGACGGTAAAGGTCGTGGCTGTTGGCGTTGCTGTTGTTGTGAAGCGGCGTTGCGGTTGGTGGTTGGTGTGTGAAAGCGGTTGTGGCGTGGTTGGCTCAAAATAAAGATAGAACAGAAAAACGGCTATCCTGAAGGGTCGCAGCCCGAATGAATGACATTTATTCCCTCTAAACAACGGGTTTGGGCCTAACTACACATATACTTACAGAGATATCTCACCTACGGGACCTGAATGGTGGTTTGCGAATTTCGTCAACCACAACAATATAAAGCTAACCTAAGGAACTCATTCGTGACATACCTGTATTCATCAGCACTAATTTTTTTGTTACTTTGACTTGATCGATCGAGATCAAAATTTGGACAAAAGAAAACATACGAAGTAAAAACCCGGCTGGAAGTCCAAGGGAAGCGGTGTATTGGTGGCACGTCTGCTCTGTAAGGCTGGCAGTTCGAATTTCCCATCCAGTTTTTGATAAATTTGTGTTGACCTTCCCTTCCAGCATGAACAGAGAACTTAAAATAAATATAAATTTGTGCTCAGTTCCTTTTTAGTTCCACATATATTCAGCCATAGCACAAAATATATTTCGCTGACCTACCCCACCACCACCCCAAGCACCATCCACCCCACCCCCTCCACCATTTCCCCATTCCCCTCTCAGAATTGAGATTTGACCTCGTTTTGGAGTTTGTGTTGTGCAATAATAATTTTTCCCACACACTGCATTGTCGATTTTCATGGGAAATGTGGTATTAGTGCTTATAATGGACAATGTACTAAAATAATAATGAAGTGCCTCAACCAGAGGTTACCTGTTCACACTGTCAGATTGGTGCTTCGCTGGCAGGGTGTTTCATCACAAAGTGTGTTGCCATCTATCGGTTGAACATTAAGCTGGGTGAACCATCTACTCTCATTAATGAGTTTGTGGTGGATGTTCAGTATCCCCCCGGTGTCTTTCACCGAAGGGTTGAAAGACGCTATCTATGGGATATGGAACACCCACCAGCAACAATGCCAGTGGAAAACTTATCTCTGGCACCCTTGCCAAATTCCAAATTTCTGCCCAACTTAGCTTGAATGTAACGTTAGACCGATCCAGTTGGTTGGTGAAAGACTTTGGTCAATCTTCAATGCCCTGATCTGCCAACCACTTATTCGAAGATAGGGTAGAAGAAGAAGAAGAAGAAGAAGAAGAAGAAGAAGAAGAAGAAGAAGAAGAAGAAGAAGAAGAAGAAGAAGAAGCAGCAGCCTCCAAACTACCAACCAAGCAATTCTTAAGAGAATTTGCATCTTGCTTTCAGATTGTCACAAAAAACCCAGCTGTCACATATTATGCCTCTGCGAAGGGGGTGATCCGTGTGCCCCACTGGTCTAGTTATTCAGATAGGTGTGAGTCGGCACTTTTGATCCACTCCTGAATTCCGTCAGGGCAACTTGAATCGAGCACTAAAATGCTGTTGCACCCCACTAAATTAATAGTGATGATGATGATGATGATGATGATGATGATGATGATGATAATAATCATAATAACTAGAACGGCACTCGGCAGAATGCATACCTCTGCCTGGTTAGACAATTTACGTTTTTGTATCCCACTGATAGGCCGGATCTCTATCCAGACCTTAACCCAAATCTCATTTGCTTGTTCTTGTCACCTACTCAACTCAACGAAGCCTGCTGCTGGCTTAGCGGTTAGGGTGGCTGGCTTGGGATCCTCGGGTCATTAGTTTGAGCCCATTACAAAGTGATTTGGCCACTGAATTAACACCAGGTGTGGTTGGATGTCATCAGCCTGTCATCCTTCCAACATCAGTGAAATGAGCACCACTGTACTGGTAATAGGGACACTGCATCAGCGGCATAGCCATGTCCCCGACCAATGATGCAACCAGCAGCCACCATGCTGCACATGAGAGTGTGTGTACTCAACTCATCCATCAAGTTTTGTCATAATTCGTCCACAACTTTTTGAGATATCATGCTATATATCGTTATTGGCCTCTTCTCTCAATCATGAAGAATCACTTAAAAAAATTCTCCAATCCAGATCCAGATCTTCACAAAAATCGAACCAATTCGGCCTTGTCCACTACATGTCACATGTCCACTACACCCAACCTGTCCACTACATTTCATCCGAATCCTCCTTAACCTTTTGAGATATCCTGCTCACAGACAAACAGACAGACAATCAAGGATGACAACATAACCTCCGTCTACCATCGGTGGCAGAGGTAATTATACCAATAATAATGATAACTAGAACTGCCACTTTTATAACTGCTGGCAGTGATGACCGGGTACCCAGTCCGTCCGCCTTTGACACAACTGACACAACGTGAGACTTAAATCATAGTCGCAAAGTTTCGCATTTATCGGATAAGCGGTGCCAGAGAAAACATTATTTAATGGTGATACAAACACAGGCCTGCTTCGAGACGGCGCGGAACAGACGAGTTACGAACCGGGCAGCACAAAGCGTTCAATTTCCTTATTACTGGCGACCAGATTCAAATAATTAAATAATTCTGGCTGCCAAACCACACGGCCGATCAGGTTGAAATTTTAAACTTTTGTTTCCCATGTAGCCTAAATTATAAATATGAAGTTTCGCATATAGAGAAGTAGTGGTTCCAGAGTAAACATGAATTAATATTTATCCTTCAATCTAAGATGGCGGCCAAACCATGTGACTTGTGACCTCATAATTTTTACCATGTATGCAGATATCATGGAGGATGACAGACGCAAATTTTCGCTTCGATAGGTTAAGCAGTGCCAGAGAAAACATTATTTACTATTTTTCTTAAATTCAACATGGCTGCCAAACCATGTGACCTATCAATTAGAAATTAACAAACTTGTATTCCCTACTCATGTGCAATAGGGGTGTGAAGTTTCCCCTTGATCAGATCAGGTGTTCTGGAGAAGAAGATGTTTGAAGGTTTTAAGGTAAATTCAAGATGGCCGCCAAACCATGTGACCAATCAAGAACAAATTAACAAACTTGAGAAAGGACCTCATGGGGAATATATGTGTGAAGTTTCGGCTTAATCTGTCTTGCCTTTCTGGAGAAGAAGATTTTTAAAATTTATTCATTTTCTATCCAAGATGGCTGACGAACCATGTGACCTATGACATCAGAAATTTATATTCTGCTTCCAACTGGGCATTGGAACACGTTTGTAAAGTTTCGTGTTAATCGGTAAAGGTGCGTTTTTCTATCCAAGATGGCCGCCAAACCATGTGACGTGTGATGTCATAATTTTTACCATGCGTGCATACACGATGGTAGATGATAATTACAAATTTTCGATTCGTTTGGTTCAGCGGTTCCAGAGAAAACATTATTTAATATTTTTCTTAAATCCAAGATGGCGGCCAAACCGTCTAACGTATCAATTCGAAATTAACAAACTTATATCGCCTACGTGTCCCGAATATAGTTCTGAAATCTCCCCTTCATCCGACCAGCGCTTCTGGAGAAGATGTTTGAAGGTTTTCGGGTTTTTTCAAGATGGCCGCCGAACCATGTGACCGATCAAGAACAAATTAACAAACTTGAGAAAGGACCTCATGGGGAATATATGTGTGAAGTTTCGTCTTCATCTGTCTTGCCCTTCTGGAGAAGAAGATTTTTAAAATTTATTCATTTTCAATCCAAGATGGCTGCCGAACCTTGTGACCTATGATATCATAAATTTAAATTCTGCTTTCCATCGTCGACCCGAACAAGTGTGTGAAGTTTCGTGTAAATCGGATAAAGTCTATTTTTCTATCCAAGATGGCCGCCAAACCATGTGACTTCTGAGGTAAAAATTTTTTACCATGTATGCAGACTTGAGGGAGGAAGGCACTTGCAAATTTTCGCTTTGATGGCTTATGAAATACCAGAGAAAACATTATTTAATATTTTTCTTAAATCCAACATGGCGGCCAAACCATGTGACCTATCACTTTGAAATTAACAAACTTGCATCGCATACATGTCACGAATATAGTTCTGAAATCTCGCCTTCATTGGACCAGCGCTTCTGGAGAAGAAGATGTTTGAAGGTTTTAAGGTTTTTTCAAGATGGCCGCCAAACCATGTGACGTATCAACAACAAATTAACAAACTTGAAAGAGGACCTCAGGGGGAATGTGCCTGTAAAGTTTCGCCTCAATCTGCGCAGCCGTTCTGGAGAAGAAGATTTTTTTAAAAAAACACAAAAAAACAAGATGGCGGCCGAATTACGTCACTGATGACGTCAAAATATTTTTTTTCTACGATGAATTTTTGTGTAGATGATGCTCAAGAAATTTCAAATTTTTGCCATGTGGCGTTCTACTTGACGAATTTTTACTGGGATACCTCTTCACTGATGACGTCACGAAAAATCACACGTATACCCGAGAGGGAGCTTGTTCAAATGTATCAAGCGAAATTTTTTTACACAAGAAGGTTTCCGAGATACAGAGGTCCAAAGTTGATCTGTTTTTTCAAGATGGCGCCCGTATCACGTGACCTATGACGTCATAATTATCAATTATGTATGCTATCAAAAAAGATACATATCTGGTGAAAATTTTGTGTCGATTGGTCTTACCATTTCTGAGAAAATGGCATTTAAAGCGAAAAAAATTGGAAATTTTGCAAATTTACGGCGGAAGAAAAATAATAATAACTAGAACTGCCACTTTATAACTGCTGGCAGTGATGACCGGGTACCCAGTCCGTCCGCCTTTGACACAACTGATACAACATGAGACTTAAATCATCGTCGCAAAGTTTCGCATTCATCGGAAAAGCGGTGCCTGAGAAAACATGATTTAATGGTGATACAAACACAGGCCTGCTTCGCGACGGCGCAGAACAGACGAGTTACGAACCGGGCAGCACAAAGCGTTCAATTTCCTTATTACTGGCGAACAGATTAAAATGATTAAATAATTCTGGCTGCCAAACCACGCGATCGATCAGGTTGAAATTTTAAACTTTTGTTTCGCATGTCGGCTCAATTTCAAATGTGAAGTTTCGTATATACAGAAGCAGCGGTTCCAGAGTAAACATTAATTAATATTTATCCTTCAATCCAAGATGGCGGCCAAACCATGTGACTTGTGACGTCATAATTGTCACCACATCTGCAAACAGGATCGGAGACGATAAGTGCAAATTTTCGCTTCGCCAGGTTAAGCAGTTCCAGAGAAAACATTATTTAATATTTTTCTTAAAACCAACATGGCTGCCAAACCCTGGGCCCGATCCCGTTGAAATTTCAAACCCTCATTCCGCATGACTGTTCCACCATAACGGTGATGTTTCATATTTATTGATGCAGTAGTTCCAGAGTAAACATTAATTAATATTTTTCCTTCAATCCACTATGGCTGCCAAACGTTGCGTCGTACCTCAAAAGAGGGTGAGAACTTTTTATTCGGCATGGAGAGGCGGTCATAGTGGTGGAGTTTCCCCTGGATCTGTTCAGCCGTTTCAGAGAAAAAGACGTTTGAAGATATTGTTTTTCAATCCAAGATGGCTGACGAACCATGTGACCTATGACATCAAAAATTTATATTCTGCTTCCAACTGGGTATTGGAACACGTTTGTGAAGTTTCGTGTTAATTGTTAAAGGTGCGTTTTTCTATCCAAGATGGCCGCCAAACCATGTGACGTGTGATGTCATAATTTTTACCATGCGTGCATACTGCCCTATCGATGATAATTACAAATTTTCGATTCGTTTGGTTAAGCGGTTCCAGAGAAAACATTATTTAATATTTTTCTTAAATCCAAGATGGCGGCCAAACCATGTGACTTATCAATTCGAAATTAACAAACTTATATCGCCTTCCTGTCCCGAATACAGTTCTGAAATCTCCCCTTCATTGGGCCAGCGCTTCTGGAGAAGAAGATGTTTGAAGGTTTTCGGGTTTTTTCAAGATGGCCGCCAAACCATGTGACCGATCAAGAACAAATTAACAAACTTGAGAAAGGACCTCATGGGGAATATATGTGTGAAGTTTTGTCTTAATCTATTTTGCCATTCTGGAGAAGAAGATTTTTAAAATTTATTCATTTTCAATCCAAGATGGCTGCCGAACCTTGTGACCTATGATATCATAAATTTAAATTCTGCTTTCCATCGTCGACCCGAAAAAGTCTGTGAAGTTTCGTGAAAATCGGATAAGGTCTATTTTTCTATCCAAGATGGCCGCCAAACCATGTGACTTCTGAGGTAAAAAATTTTTACCATGTATGCAGACTTGAGGGAGGAAGGCAATTGCAAATTTTCGCTTCGATGGCTCATGAAATACCAGAGAAAACATTATTTAATATTTTTCTTAAATCCAACATGGCGGCCAAACCATGTGACCTATCACTTAGAAATTAACAAACGTGCATCGCATACATGTCCCGAATAGACTTGTGAAATCTCGCCTTCATGGGACCAGCGCTTCTGGAGAAGAAGATGTTTGAAGGTTTTAGGGTTTTTTCAAGATGGCCGCCAAACCATGTGACGTATCAACAACAAATTAACAAACTTGAAAGAGGACATCAGGGGGAATGTACTTGTAAAGTTTCGCCTTAATCTGTCCAGCCCTTCTGGAGAAGAAGATTTTTTTTAAAAAACACTAAAAAACAAGATGGCGGCCGAATTACGTCATCGATGACGTCAAGAAAAACATTTTCGTCAGTGATTTTAGGCGTAGATGATGCTCAGAATTTTTCAGATTTTTCCTATATGGCGTTCTACTTGACGAATTTTCACCGGTATATCGCTTCACCTATGACGTCACGAAAAATCACACGTGTTCCCCATAGGGAGCTTAGTAAAATGTATCAAACGAAAAAATTTTCCATTGCAGGGTTTCTGAGATACAGAGGTCCAAAGTTTATCGTTTTTTTCAAGATGGCGCCCGCACCACATGACCAATGACGTCATAATTATAACGTGATTGTGCTATCAAAAAAGATACATACTGTGGTGAAAATTTTGTGTCGATCGGACTTAGTATCCCAGAGAAAATGATTTTTAAAGCGAAAAAGGGTGCAAAATGCCGGCGGAAAAAGAATAAATAAAAACTAGAACTGCCACTTTATAACTGCTGGCAGTGATGACCGGGTACCCAGTCCGTCCGCCTTTGATACAACATGGGACTTTCTGCAGATGACAGTCGCAAAGTTCCGCATTGAAAGGATAAGCGGTGCCAGAGAAAACATTATTTAATGGTGATACAAACACAGGCCTGCTTCGAGAGGGCGCGGAACAGACGAGTTGCGAACCGGGCAGCACAAAGCATTCAATTTCGTTAGAACTGGCTTCCAGATTCAAATAATTAAATAATTCTGGCTCCCAAACCGCGTGACCGATCAGGTTGAAATTTTAAACTTTTGTTTCGCATGTCAGATGAATTATAAATGTGAAGTTTCTCATATATAGAGGCAGCCGTTCCAGAGTAAACATTAATTAATATTTATCCTTCAATCCAAGATGGCGGCCAAACCATGTGACTTGTGATGTCATAATTTTCACCACATGTGCAAACACGATGGGAGACTATAAGTGCAAATTTTCGCTTCTCCAGGTTAAGCAGTTCCAGAGAAAACATTATTTAATATTTTTCTTAAAACCAACATGGCTGCCAAACCCTGGGCCCGATCCCGTTGAAATTTCAAACCCTCATTCCGCATGAGCGTTCCACCATAAAGGTGATGTTTCACATTTATTGATGCAGTAGTTCCAGAGTAAACATTAATTAATATTTTTCCTTCAATCCACTATGGCTGCCAAACGTTGCATCGTACCTCAAAAGGGGGTGAGAACTTTTTATTCGTCATGGAGAGACGGTCATAGTGGTGGAGTTTCGCATGGATCTGTTCAGCCATTTCAGAGAAAAAGATGTTTGAAGATATTGTTTTTCAATCCAAGATGGCTGACGAACCATGAGACCTATGACATCAGAAATTTATATTCTGCTTCCAACTGGGTATTGGAACACGCGCGTGAAGTTTCGTGTTAATCGGTAAAGGTGCGTTTTTCAATCCAAGATGGCCGCCAAATCATGTGACGTGTGACATCATAATTTTTAACAAGCGTGCATACTGCCTGCTAGATGATAATTACAAATTTTCGATTCGTTTGGTTAAGCGGTTCCAGAGAAAACATTATTTAGTATTTTTCTTAAATCCAAGATGGCGGCCAAACCATGTGACTTATCAATTCGAAATTAACAAACTTATATCGCCTTACTCTCCCGAATATAGTTCTGAAATCTCCCCTTCAGTGGACCAGCGCTTCTGGAGAAGAAGATGTTTGAAGGTTTTAGGGTTTTTTCAAGATGGCCGCCAAACCATGTGACCGATCAAGAAGAAATTAACAAACTTGAGAAAGGATCTCATGGGGAATATATCTGTGAAGTTTCGTCTTAATCTGTCTTGCCCTTCTGGAGAAGAAGATTTTTAAAATTTATTCATTTTCAATCCAAGATGGCTGCCGAACCTTGTGACCTATGATATCATAAATTTAAATTCTGCTTTCCATCGTCGACCCGAACAAGTGTGTGAAGTTTCGTGAAAATCGGATAAGGTCTATTTTTCTATCCAAGATGGCCGCCAAACCATGTGACTTCTGAGGTAAAATTTTTTTACCATGTATGCAGACTTGAGGGAGGAAGGCAATTGCAAATTTTCGCTTCGATGGCTTATGAAATACCAGAGAAAACATTATTTAATATTTTTCTTAAATCCAACATGGCGGCCAAACCATGTGACCTATCACTTTGAAATTAACAAACTTGCATCGCATACATGTCCCGAATATAGTTGTGAAATCTCGCCTTCATGGGACCAGCGCTTCTGGAGAAGAAGATGTTTGAAGGTTTTAGGGTTTTTTCAAGATGGCCGCCAAACCATGTGACGTATCAACAACAAATTAACAAACTTGAAAGAGGACATCAGCGGGAATGTACTTGTAAAGTTTCGCCTTAATCTGTCCAGCCCTTCTGGAGAAGAAGATTTTTTAAAAAAAACACTAAAAAACAAGATGGCGGCCGAATTACGTCATCGATGACGTCAAGAAAAACATTTTCCGCAGCAATTTTAGGCGTAGATGATGCTCAGAATTTTTCAGATTTTTCCTATATGGCGTTCTACTTGCCGAATTTTCACTGGAATATCGCTTCACCTATGACGTCAGGAAAAATGACACGTGTTCCCCATCGGGAGCTTAGTAAAATGTATCAAGCGAAAAAATTTTCCATTGCACGGTTTCCGAGATACAGATGTCCAAAGTTTATCGCTTTTTTCAAGATGGCGACCGTACCACGTGACCAATGACGTCATAATTATAACGTGATTGTGCTATCAAAAAAGATACATACTGTGGTGAAAATTTTGTGTCGATCGGACTTAGTATCCCAGAGAAAATGGTTTTTAAAGCGAAAAAGGGTGCAAAATGCCGGCGGAAAAAGAAAAATAATAATAATAATAATAATAAACAGAAGAAAAACAATAGGGTACCCTGTACTGACAGGGTACCCTAACTAGAACTGCCACTTTATAACTGCTGGCAGTGATGACCGGGTACCCAGTCCGTCCGCCTTTGATACAACATGGGACTTTCTGCAGATGACAGTCGCAAAGTTTGGCATTGAAAGGATAAGCGGTGCCAGAGAAAACATTATTTAATAGTGATACAAACACAGGCCTGCTTCGAGACGGCACGGAACAGATGAGTTACGAACCGGGCAGCACAAAGCATTCAATTTCGTTATTACTGGCTTCCAGATTCAAATAATTAAATAATTCTGGCTCCCAAACCGCGTGACCGATCAGGTTGAAATTTTAAACTTTTATTTCGCATGTCACCTGAATTATAAATCTGAAGTTTCGCATATATAGAGGCAGCGGTTCCAGAGTAAACATTAATTAATATTTATCCTTCAATCCAAGATGGCGGCCAAACCATGTGACTTGTGATGTCATAATTTGCACCACGTGTGCAAACACGATGGTGGATGATAACTGCAAATTTTCGCTTCTCCAGGTTAAGCAGTTCCAGAGAAAACATTATTTAATATTTTTCTTAAAACCAACATGGCTGCCAAACCCTGGGCCTCATCCCGTTGAAATTTCAAACGCTCATTCCGCATGAGCGTTCCACCATAAACTTGATGTTTCACATTTATTGATGCAGTAGTTCCAGAGTAAACATTAATTAATATTTTTCCTTCAATCCAATATGGCTGCCAAACGTTGCATCGTACCTCAAAAGGGGGTGAGAACTTTTTATTCGTCATGGAGAGGCGGTCATAGTGGTGGAGTTTCGCCTGGATCTGTTCAGCCGTTTCAGAGAAAAAGACGTTTGAAGATATTGTTTTTCAATCCAAGATGGCTGACGAACCATGTGACCTATGACATCAGAAATGTATATTCTGCTTCCAACTGGGTATTGGAACACGTACGTGAAGTTTCGTGTTAATCGGTAAAGGTGCGTTTTTCAATCCAAGATGGCCGCCAAACCATGTGACGTGTGACATCATAATTTTTACCAAGCGTGCATACTGCCTGCTAGATGATAATTACAAATTTTCGATTCGTTTGGTTAAGCGGTTCCAGAGAAAACATTATTTAATATTTTTCTGAAATCCAAGATGGCGGCCAAACCATGTGACTTATCAATTCGAAATTAACAAACTTATATCGCCTTCCTGTCCCGAATATAGTTCTGAAATCTCCCCTTCATTCGGCCAACACTTCTGGAGAAGAAGATGTTTGAAGGTTTTCGGGTTTTTTCAAGATGGCCGCCAAACCATGTGACCGATCAAAAACAAATTAACAAACTTGAGAAAGGACCTCATGGGGAATATATCTGTGAAGTTTCGTCTTCATCTGTCTTGCCCTTCTGGAGAAGAAGATTTTTAAAATTTATTCATTTTCAATCCAAGATGGCTGCCGAACCTTGTGACCGAGGATATCATGAATTTAAATTCTGCTTTCCATCGTCGACCCGAACAAGTGTGTGAAGTTTTGTGTAAATCGGATAAAGTCTATTTTTCTATCCAAGATGGCCGCCAAACCATGTGACTTCTGAGGTAAAAATTTTTACCATGTATGCAGACTTGAGCGAGGAAGGCACTTGCAAATTTTCGCTTCGATGGCTTATGAAATACCAGAGAAAACTTTATTTAATATTTTTCTTAAATCCAACATGGCGGCCAAACCATGTGACCTATCACTTTGAAATTAACAAACTTGCATCGCATACATGTCACGAATATAGTTCTGAAATCTCACCTTCATTGGACCAGCGCTTCTGGAGAAGAAGATGTTTGAAGGTTTTAGGGTTTTTTCAAGATGGCCGCCAAACCATGTGACGTATCAACAACAAATTAACAAACTTGAAAGAGGACCTCAGGGGGAATGTGCGTGTAAAGTTTCGCCTTAATCTGCATAGCCGTTCTGGAGAAGAAGATTTAAAAAAAAAACACTAAAAAACAAGATGGCGGCCGAATTACGTCATCGATGACGTCAAAAAAACATTTTCGTCAGTGATTTTTGGCGTAGATGATGCTCAGAATTTTTCAGATTTTTCCCATATGGCGTTCTACTTGACGAATTTTCACCGGTATATCGCTTCACCTATGACGTCACGAAAAATCACACGTGTTCCCCATAGGGAGCTTAGTAAAATGTATCAAACGAAAATTTTTTCCATTGCACGGTTTCCGAGATACAGATGTCCAAAGTTTATCGCTTTTTTCAAGATGGCGACCGTACCACGTGACCAATGACGTCATAATTATAACGTGATTGTGCTATCAAAAAGATACATACTATGGTGAAAATTTCCTGTCGATCGGACTTAGTGTTCCAGAGAAAATGATTTTTAAAGCGAAAAAGGGTGCAAAATGCCGGCGGAAGAATAATAATAATAATGCGTAATAATAAACAGAAGAAAAACAATAGGGTACCCTGTACTCACAGGGTACCCTAACTAGAACTGCCACTTTATAACTGCTGGCAGTGATGACCGGGTACCCAGTCCGTCCGCCTTTGACACAACTGACACAACGTGAGACTTAAATCATAGTCGCAAGGTTTCGCATTTATCGGATAAGCGGTGCCAGAGAAAACATTATTTAATGGTGATACAAACACAGGCCTGCTTCGAGACGGCGCGGAACAGA
Source organism: Eptatretus burgeri (assembly GCF_056783735.1). Lineage (NCBI taxonomy): Eukaryota > Metazoa > Chordata > Myxini > Myxiniformes > Myxinidae > Eptatretus > Eptatretus burgeri. Next base: position 72,050,193 of record NC_140969.1, read on the forward strand.
CGAGTTACGAACCGGGCAGCACAAAGCGTTCAATTTCCTTATTACTGGCGACCAGATTCAAATAATTAAATAATTCTGGCTGCCAAACCACACGGCCGATCAGGTTTAAATTTTAAACTTTTGTTTCACATGTAGCCTAAATTATAAATATGAAGTTTCGCATATATAGACGTAGTGGTTCCAGAGTAAACATGAATTAATATTTATCCTTCAATCTAAGATGGCGGCCAAACCATGTGACTTGTGACCTCATAATTTTTACCATGTATGCAGATATCATGGAGGATGACAGCCGCAAATTTTCGCTTCGATAGGTTAAGCAGTTCCAGAGAAAACATTATTTAATATTTTTCTTAAATTCAACATGGCTGCCAAACCATGTGACCTATCAATTAGAAATTAACAAACTTGTATTCCCTACTCATGTGCAATAGGGGTGTGAAGTTTCCCCTTGATCAGATCAGGTGTTCTGGAGAAGAAGATGTTTGAAGGTTTTAAGGTAAATTCAAGATGGCCGCCAAACCATGTGACTTGTGACCTCATAATTTTTACCATGTATGCAGATATCATGGAGGATGACAGACGCAAATTTTCGCTTCGATAGGTTAAGCAGTTCCAGAGAAAACATTATTTAATATTTTTCTTAAATTCAACATGGCTGCCAAACCATGTGACCTATCAATTAGAAATTAACAAACTTGTATTCCCTACTCATGTGCAATAGGGGTGTGAAGTTTCCCCTTGATCAGATTAGGTGTTCTGGAGAAGAAGATGTTTGAAGGTTTTAAGGTAAATTCAAGATGGCCACCAAACCATGTGACCAATCAAGAACAAATTAACAAACTTGAGAAAGGACGTCATGGGGAATATATGTGTGAAGTTTCGGCTTAATCTGTCTTGCCTTTCTGGAGAAGAAGATTTTTAAAATTTATTCATTTTCAATCCAAGATGGCTGACGAACCATGTGACCTATGACATCAGAAATTTATATTCTGCTTCCAACTGGGTCTTGGAACACGTTTGTAAAGTTTCGTGTTAATCGGTAAAGGTGCGTTTTTCTATCCAAGATGGCCGCCAAACCATGTGACGTGTGATGTCATAATTTTTACCATGCGTGCATACACGATAATTAGATAATTAGATGATAATTAGGTAGATGATAATTAGAAATTTTCGATTCGTTTGGTTCAGCGGTTCCAGAGAAAACATTATTTAATATTTTTCTTAAATCCAAGATGGCGGCCAAACCGTCTAACGTATCAATTCGAAATTAACAAACTTATATCGCCTACGTGTCCCGAATATAGTTCTGAAATCTCGCCTTCATCCGACCAGCGCTTCTGGAGAAGATGTTTGAAGGTTTTAGGGTTTTTTCAAGATGGCCGCCGAACCATGTGACCGATCAAGAACAAATTAACAAACTTGAGAAAGGACCTCATGGGGAATATATGTGTGAAGTTTCGTCTTCATCTGTCTTGCCCTTCTGGAGAAGAAGATTTTTAAAATTTATTCATTTTCAATCCAAGATGGCTGCCGAACCTTGTGACCTATGATATCATAAATTTAAATTCTGCTTTCCATCGTCGACCCGAACAAGTGTGTGAAGTTTCGTGTAAATCGGATAAAGTCTATTTTTCTATCCAAGATGGCCGCCAAACCATGTGACTTCTGAGGTAAAATTTTTTTACCGTATATGCAGACTTGAGGGAGGAAGGCACTTGCAAATTTTCGCTTTGATGGCTTATGAAATACCAGAGAAAACATTATTTAATATTTTTCTTAAATCCAACATGGCGGCCAAACCATGTGACCTATCACTTTGAAATTAACAAACTTGCATCGCATACATGTCACGAATATAGTTCTGAAATCTCGCCTTCATTGGACCAGCGCTTCTGGAGAAGAAGATGTTTGAAGGTTTTAAGGTTTTTTCAAGATGGCCGCCAAACCATGTGACGTATCAACAACAAATTAACAAACTTGAAAGAGGACCTCAAGGGGAATGTACCTGTAAAGTTTCGCCCCAATCTGCACAGCCGTTCTGGAGAAGATTTTTTTAAAAAAACACAAAAAAACAAGATGGCGGCCGAATTACGTCACTGATGACGTCAAAATATTTTTTTTCTACGATGAATTTTTGTGTAGATGATGCTCAAGAAATTTCAAATTTTTGCCATGTGGCGTTCTACTTGACGAATTTTTACTGGGATACCTCTTCACTGATGACGTCACGAAAATCACACGTATACCCGAGAGGGAGCTTGTTCAAATGTATCAAGCGAAATTTTTTTACACTAGAAGGTTTCCGAGATACAGAGGTCCAAAGTTGATCTGTTTTTTCAAGATGGCGCCCGTATCACGTGACCTATGACGTCATAATTATCAATTATGTATGCTATCAAAAAAGATACATATCTGGTGAAAATTTTGTGTCGATTGGTCTTACCATTTCTGAGAAAATGGCATTTAAAGCGAAAAAAACTGGAAATTTTGCAAATTTACGGCGGAAGAAAAATAATAATAAAAATAATAATAATAATAACTAGAACTGCCACTTTATAACTGCTGGCAGTGATGACCGGGTACCCAGTCCGTCCGCCTTTGACACAACTGATACAACTTGAGACTTAAATCACAGCCGCAAAGTTTCGCATTTATCGGATAAGCGGTGCCAGAGAAAACATTATTTAATGGTGATACAAACACAGGCCTGCTTCGAGACGGCGCGGAACGGACGAGTTACGAACCGGGCAGCACAAAGCGTTCAATTTCCTTATTACTGGTGAACAGATTCAAATAATTAAATAATTCTGGCTGCCAAACCGTGTGACCGATCAGGTTGAAATTTTAAACTTTTGTTTCACATGTAGCCTAAATTATAAATATGAAGTTTCGCATATATAGAAGTAGTGGTTCCAGAGTAAACATGAATTAATATTTATCCTTCAATCTAAGATGGCGGCCAAACCATGTGACTTGTGACCTCATAATTTTTACCGTGTATGCAGATATCATGGAGGATGACAGACGCAAATTTTCGCTTCGATAGGTTAAGCAGTTCCAGAGAAAACATTATTTAATATTTTTCTTAAATTCAATATGGCTGTCAAACCATGTGACCTATCAATTAGAAATTAACAAACTTGTATTCCCTACTCATGTGCAATAGGGGTGTGAAGTTTCCCCTTGATCAGATCAGGTGTTCTGGAGAAGAAGATGTTTGAAGGTTTTAAGGTAAATTCAAGATGGCCGCCAAACCATGTGACCAATCAAGAACAAATTAACAAACTTGAGAAAGGACCTCATGGGGAATATATGTGTGAAGTTTCGGCTTAATCTGTCTTGCCTTTCTGGAGAAGAAGATTTTTAAAATTTATTCATTTTCAATCCAAGATGGCTGACGAACCATGTGACCTATGACATCAGAAATTTATATTCTGCTTCCAACTGGGTATTGGAACAGGTTTCTAAAGTTTCGTGTTAATCGGTAAAGGTGCGTTTTTCTATCCAAGATGGCCGCCAAACCATGTGACGTGTGATGTCATAATTTTTACCATGCGTGCATACACGATGGTAGATGATAATTAGAAATTTTCGATTCGTTTGGTTCAGCGGTTCCAGAGAAAACATTATTTAATATTTTTCTTAAATCCAAGATGGCGGCCAAACCGTCTAACGTATCAATTCGAAATTAACAAACTTATATCGACTACGTGTCCCGAATATAGTTCTGAAATCTCCCCTTCATCCGACCAGCGCTTCTGGAGAAGAAGATGTTTGAAGGTTTTAGGGTTTTTTCAAGATGGCCGCCGAACCATGTGACCGATCAAGAACAAATTAACAAACTTGAGAAAGGACCTCATGGGGAATATATGTGTGAAGTTTCGTCTTCATCTGTCTTGCCCTTCTGGAGAAGAAGATTCTTAAAATTTATTCATTTTCAATCCAAGATGGCTGCCGAACCTTGTGACCTATGATATCATAAATTTAAATTCTGCTTTCCATCGTCGACCCGAACAAGTGTGTGAAGTTTCGTGTAAATCGGATAAAGTCTATTTTTCTATCCAAGATGGCCGCCAAACCATGTGACTTCTGAGGTAAAAATTTTTACCATGTATGCAGACTTGAGGGAGGAAGGCACTTGCAAATTTTCGCTTTGATGGCTTATGAAATACCAGAGAAAACATTATTTAATATTTTTCTTAAATCCAACATGGCGGCCAAACCATGTGACCTATCACTTTGAAATTAACAAACTTGCATCGCATACATGTCACGAATATAGTTCTGAAATCTCGCCTTCATTGGACCAGCGCTTCTGGAGAAGAAGATGTTTGAAGGTTTTAAGGTTTTTTCAAGATGGCCGCCAAACCATGTGACGTATCAACAACAAATTAACAAACTTGAAAGAGGACCTCAAGGGGAATGTACCTGTAAAGTTTCGCCCCAATCTGCACAGCCGTTCTGGAGAAGATTTTTTTAAAAAAACACAAAAAAACAAGATGGCGGCCGAATTACGTCACTGATGACGTCAAAATATTTTTTTTCTACGATGAATTTTTGTGTAGATGATGCTCAAGAAATTTCAAATTTTTGCCATGTGGCGTTCTACTTGACGAATTTTTACTGGGATACCTCTTCACTGATGACGTCACGAAAAATCACACGTATACCCGAGAGGGAGCTTGTTCAAATGTATCAAGCGAAATTTTTTTACACTAGAAGGTTTCCGAGATACAGAGGTCCAAAGTTGATCTGTTTTTTCAAGATGGCGCCCGTATCACGTGACCTATGACGTCATAATTATCAATTATGTATGCTATCAAAAAAGATACATATCTGGTGAAAATTTTGTGTCGATTGGTCTTACCATTTCTGAGAAAATGGCATTTAAAGCGAAAAAAACTGGAAATTTTGCAAATTTACGGCGGAAGAAAAATAATAATAAAAATAATAATAATAATAACTAGAACTGCCACTTTATAACTGCTGGCAGTGATGACCGGGTACCCAGTCCGTCCGCCTTTGACACAACTGATACAACTTGAGACTTAAATCACAGCCGCAAAGTTTCGCATTTATCGGATAAGCGGTGCCAGAGAAAACATTATTTAATGGTGATACAAACACAGGCCTGCTTCGAGACGGCGCGGAACGGACGAGTTACGAACCGGGCAGCACAAAGCGTTCAATTTCCTTATTACTGGTGAACAGATTCAAATAATTAAATAATTCTGGCTGCCAAACCGTGTGACCGATCAGGTTGAAATTTTAAACTTTTGTTTCACATGTAGCCTAAATTATAAATATGAAGTTTCGCATATATAGAAGTAGTGGTTCCAGAGTAAACATGAATTAATATTTATCCTTCAATCTAAGATGGCGGCCAAACCATGTGACTTGTGACCTCATAATTTTTACCGTGTATGCAGATATCATGGAGGATGACAGACGCAAATTTTCGCTTCGATAGGTTAAGCAGTTCCAGAGAAAACATTATTTAATATTTTTCTTAAATTCAATATGGCTGTCAAACCATGTGACCTATCAATTAGAAATTAACAAACTTGTATTCCCTACTCATGTGCAATAGGGGTGTGAAGTTTCCCCTTGATCAGATCAGGTGTTCTGGAGAAGAAGATGTTTGAAGGTTTTAAGGTAAATTCAAGATGGCCGCCAAACCATGTGACCAATCAAGAACAAATTAACAAACTTGAGAAAGGACCTCATGGGGAATATATGTGTGAAGTTTCGGCTTAATCTGTCTTGCCTTTCTGGAGAAGAAGATTTTTAAAATTTATTCATTTTCAATCCAAGATGGCTGACGAACCATGTGACCTATGACATCAGAAATTTATATTCTGCTTCCAACTGGGTATTGGAACAGGTTTCTAAAGTTTCGTGTTAATCGGTAAAGGTGCGTTTTTCTATCCAAGATGGCCGCCAAACCATGTGACGTGTGATGTCATAATTTTTACCATGCGTGCATACACGATGGTAGATGATAATTAGAAATTTTCGATTCGTTTGGTTCAGCGGTTCCAGAGAAAACATTATTTAATATTTTTCTTAAATCCAAGATGGCGGCCAAACCGTCTAACGTATCAATTCGAAATTAACAAACTTATATCGACTACGTGTCCCGAATATAGTTCTGAAATCTCCCCTTCATCCGACCAGCGCTTCTGGAGAAGAAGATGTTTGAAGGTTTTAGGGTTTTTTCAAGATGGCCGCCGAACCATGTGACCGATCAAGAACAAATTAACAAACTTGAGAAAGGACCTCATGGGGAATATATGTGTGAAGTTTCGTCTTCATCTGTCTTGCCCTTCTGGAGAAGAAGATTCTTAAAATTTATTCATTTTCAATCCAAGATGGCTGCCGAACCTTGTGACCTATGATATCATAAATTTAAATTCTGCTTTCCATCGTCGACCCGAACAAGTGTGTGAAGTTTCGTGTAAATCGGATAAAGTCTATTTTTCTATCCAAGATGGCCGCCAAACCATGTGACTTCTGAGGTAAAAATTTTTACCATGTATGCAGACTTGAGGGAGGAAGGCACTTGCAAATTTTCGCTTTGATGGCTTATGAAATACCAGAGAAAACATTATTTAATATTTTTCTTAAATCCAACATGGCGGCCAAACCATGTGACCTATCACTTTGAAATTAACAAACTTGCATCGCATACATGTCACGAATATAGTTCTGAAATCTCGCCTTCATTGGACCAGCGCTTCTGGAGAAGAAGATGTTTGAAGGTTTCAAGGTTTTTTCAAGATGGCCGCCAAACCATGTGACGTATCAACAACAAATTAACAAACTTGAAAGAGGACCTCAGGGGGAATGTGCCTGTAAAGTTTCGCCTCAATCTGCACAGCCGTTCTGGAGAAGAAGATTTTTTAAAAAAAACACAAAAAAACAAGATGGCGGCCGAATTACGTCACCGATGACGTCAAAATATTTTTTTTCTACGATGAATTTTTGTGTAGATGATGCTCAAGAAATTTCAAATTTTTGCCATGTGGCGTTCTACTTGACGAATTTTTACTGGGATACCTCTTCACTGATGACGTCACGAAAAATCACACGTATACCCGAGAGGGAGCTTGTTCAAATGTATCAAGCGAAATTTTTTTCCACTAGAAGGTTTCCGAGATACAGAGGTCCAAAGTTGATCTGTTTTTTCAAGATGGCGCCCGTATCACGTGACCTATGACGTCATAATTATCAATTATGTATGCTATCAAAAAAGATACATATCTGGTGAAAATTTTGTGTCGATTGGTCTTACCATTTCTGAGAAAATGGCATTTAAAGCGAAAAAAATTGGAAATTTTGCAAATTTACGGCGGAAGAAAAATAATAATAATAATAATAATAAACAGAAGAAAAACAATAGGTTATCCAGTCCATTTGACTGGATACCCTAATAAACAGAAGAAAAACAATAGGTTATCCAGTCCATTTGACTGGATACCCTAATAATAAATAAACAGAAGAAAAACAATAGGGTACCCTGTACTCACAGGGTACCCTAATAACTAGAACTGCCACTTTATAACTGCTGGCAGTGATGACCGGGTACCCAGTCCGTCCGCCTTTGATACAACATGGGACTTAAATCAGAGTCGCAATTTTCGCATTGAAAGGATAAGCGGTGCCAGAGAAAACATAATTTAATGGTGATACAACCACAGGCCTGCTTCGAAACGGCGCGGAACAGACGAGTTACGAACCGGGCAGCACAAAGCGTTCAATTTCGTTATTACTGGCTTCCAGATTCAAATAATTAAATAATTTTGGTTCCCAAACCGCGTGACCGATCAGGTTGAAATTTTTAACTTTTGTTTCTCATGTCGCCTGAATTATAAATGTGAAGTTTTGCATGTATAGATGCAGTGGTTCCAGAGTAAACATTAATTAATATTTATCCTTCAATCCAAGATGGCGGCCAAACCATGTGACTTGTGATGTCATAATTTGCACCACGTCTGCAAACACGATGGTGGATGATAACTGCAAATTTTTGCTTCTCCACGTTAAGCACTTCCAGAGAAAACATTATTTAATATTTTTCTTAAAACCAACATGGCTGCCAAACCCTGGGCCCGATCCCGTTGAAATTTCAAATCCTCATTCCGCATGACTGTTCCACCATAAAGGTGATGTTTCACATTTATTGATGCAGTAGTTCCAGAGTAAACATTAATTAATATTTTTCCTTCAATCCACTATGGCTGCCAAACGTTGCGTCGTACCTCAAAAGGGGGTGAGAACTTTTTATTCGTCATGGAGAGGCGGTCATAGTGGTGGAGTTTCGCCTGGATCTGTTCAGTCGTTTCAGAGAAAAAGACGTTTTAAGATATTATTTTTCAATCCAAGATGGCTGACGAACCATGTGACCTATGACATCACAAATTTATATTCTGCTTCCAACTGGGTATTGGAACACGTGTGTGAAGTTTCGTGTTAATCGGTAAAGGTGCGTTTTTCTATCCAAGATGGCCGCCAAACCATGTGACGTGTGATGTCATAATTTTTACCATGCGTGCATACACGATGGTAGATGATAATTAGAAATTTTCGATTCGTTTGGTTCAGCGGTTCCAGAGAAAACATTATTTAATATTTTTCTTAAATCCAAGATGGCGGCCAAACCGTCTAACGTATCAATTCGAAATTAACAAACTTATATCGCCTAAGTGTCCCGAATATAGTTCTGAAATCTCCCCTTCATCCGACCAGCGCTTCTGGAGAAGAAGATGTTTGAAGGTTTTAGGGTTTTTTCAAGATGGCCACCGAACCATGTGACCGATCAAGAACAAATTAACAAACTTGAGAAAGGACCTCATGGGGATTATATGTGTGAAGTTTCGTCTTCATCTGTCTTGCCCTTCTGGAGAAGAAGATTTTTAAAATTTATTCATTTTCAATCCAAGATGGCTGCCGAACCTTGTGACCCATGATATCATAAATTTAAATTCTGCTTTCCATCGTCGACCCGAACAAGTGTGTGAAGTTTCGTGTAAATCGGATAAAGTCTATTTTTCTATCCAAGATGGCCGCCAAACCATGTGACTTCTGAGGTAAAAATTTTTTTACCATGTATGCAGACTTGAGGGAGGAAGGAACTTGCAAATTTTCGCTTTGATGGCTTATGAAATACCAGAGAAAACATTATTTAATATTTTTCTTAAATCCAACATGGCGGCCAAACCATGTGACCTATCACTTTGAAATTAACAAACTTGCATCGCATACATGTCACGAATATAGTTCTGAAATCTCGCCTTCAGTGGACCAGCGCTTCTGGAGAAGAAGATGTTTGAAGGTTTTAAGATTTTTTCAAGATGGCCGCCAAACCATGTGACGTATCAACAACAAATTAACAAACTTGAAAGAGGACCTCAGGGGGAATGTGCCTGTAAAGTTTCGCCTCAATCTGCACAGCCGTTCTAGAGAAGAAGATTTTTTTTAAAAAAACACTAAAAAACAAGATGGCGGCCGAATTACGTCATCGATGACGTCAAAAATAACATTTTTGACGATGAATTTTGTCGTTGATGACGCTCAAAATTTTTCAGATTTTTCCTATATGGCGTTCTACTTGACGAATTTTCACCGGTATATCGCTTCACCTATGACGTCACGAAAAATCACACGTATTCCCCATAGTGAGTTTAGTAAAATGTATGAAACGAAAAATTTTTCCATTGCACGGTTTCCGAGATACAGAGGTCCAAAGTTTATCGTTTTTTTCAAGATGGCGCCCGCACCACGTGACCAATGACGTCATAATTATAACGTTATTGTGCTATCAAAAAAGATACATACTACGGTGAAAATTTCGTGTCGATCGGACTTTGCGTTCCTGAGAAAATGATTTTTAAAGCGAAAACAGGCCGCAAAATGCCGGCGGAAAAATAATAATAATAACTAGAACTGCCACTTTATAACTGCTGGCAGTGATGACCGGGTACCCAGTCCGTCCGCCTTTGACACAACTGACACAACGTGAGACTTAAATCATAGTCGCAAAGTTTCGCATTTATCGGATAAGCGGTGCCAGAGAAAACATTAGTTAATGGTGATACAAACACAGGCCTGCTTCGAGACGGCGCGGAACAGACGAGTTACGAACCGGGCAGCATAAAGCGTTCAATTTCCTTATTACTGGCGACCAGATTCAAATAATTAAATAATTCTGGCTGCCAAACCACGTGGCCGATCAGGTTGAAATTTTAAACTTTTGTTTCACATGTAGCCTAAATTATAAATATGAAGTTTCGCATATATAGTAGTGGTTCCAGAGTAAACATGAATTAATATTTATCCTTCAATCTAAGATGGCGGCCAAACCATGTGACTTGTGACCTCATAATTTTTACCATGTATGCAGATATCATGGAGGATGACAGACGCAAATTTTCGCTTCGATAGGTTAAGCAGTTCCAGAGAAAACATTATTTAATATTTTTCTTAAATTCAACATGGCTGCCAAACCATGTGACCTATCAATTAGAAATTAACAAACTTGTATTCCCTACTCATGTGCAATAGGGGTGTGAAGTTTCCCCTTGATCAGATTAGGTGTTCTGGAGAAGATGTTTGAAGGTTTTAAGGTAAATTCAAGATGGCCGCCAAACCATGTGACCAATCAAGAACAAATTAACAAACTTGAGAAAGGACCTCATGGGGAATATATGTGTGAAGTTTCGGCTTAATCTGTCTTGCCTTTCTGGAGAAGAAGATTTTTAAAATTTATTCATTTTCAATCCAAGATGGCTGACGAACCATGTGACCTATGACATCAGAAATTTATATTCTGCTTCCAACTGGGTATTGGAACACGTTTGTAAAGTTTCGTGTTAATCGGTAAAGGTGCGTTTTTCTATCCAAGATGGCCGCCAAACCATGTGACGTGTGATGTCATAATTTTTACCATGCGTGCATACACGATGGTAGATGATAATTAGAAATTTTCGATTCGTTTGGTTCAGCGGTTCCAGAGAAAACATTATTTAATATTTTTCTTAAATCCAAGATGGCGGCCAAACCGTCTAACGTATGAATTCGAAATTAACAAACTTATATCGCCTACGTGTCCCGAATATAGTTCTGAAATCTCCCCTTCATCCGACCAGCGCTTCTGGAGAAGAAGATGTTTGAAGGTTTTAAGGTTTTTTCAAGATGGCCACCGAACCATGTGACCGATCAAGAACAAATTAACAAACTTGAGAAAGGACCTCATGGGGAATATATGTGTGAAGTTTCGTCTTCATCTGTCTTGCCCTTCTGGAGAAGAAGATTCTTAAAATTTATTCATTTTCAATCCAAGATGGCTGCCGAACCTTGTGACCTATGATATCATAAATTTAAATTCTGCTTTCCATCGTCGACCCGAACAAGTGTGTGAAGTTTCGTGTAAATCGGATAAAGTCGATTTTTCTATCCAAGATGGCCGCCAAACCATGTGACTTCTGAGGTAAAATTTTTTTACCATGTATGCAGACTTGAGGGAGGAAGGCACTTGCAAATTTTCGCTTTGATGGCTTATGAAATACCAGAGAAAACATTATTTAATATTTTTCTTAAATCCAACATGGCGGCCAAACCATGTGACCTATCACTTTGAAATTAACAAACTTGCATTGCATACATGTCACGAATATAGTTCTGAAATCTCGCCTTCATTGGACCAGCGCTTCTGGAGAAGAAGATGTTTGAAGGTTTTAAGGTTTTTTCAAGATGGCCGCCAAACCATGTGACGTATGAACAACAAATTAACAAACTTGAAAGAGGACCTCAGGGGGAATGTGCCTGTAAAGTTTCGCCTCAATCTGCACAGCCATTCTGGAGAAGAAGATTTTTTTAAAAAAACACAAAAAAAACAAGATGGCGGCCGAATTACGTCACTGATGACGTCAAAATATTTTTTTTCTACGATGAATTTTTGTGTAGATGATGCTCAAGAAATTTCAAATTTTTGCCATGTGGCGTTCTACTTGACGAATTTTTACTGGGATACCTCTTCACTGATGACGTCACGAAAAATCACACGTATACCCGAGAGGGAGCTTGTTCAAATGTATCAAGCGAAATTTTTTTACACTAGAAGGTTTCCGAGATACAGAGGTCCAAAGTTGATCTGTTTTTTCAAGATGGCGCCCGTATCACGTGACCTATGACGTCATAATTATCAATTACGTATGCTATCAAAAAAGATACATATCTGGTGAAAATTTTGTGTCGATTGGTCTTACCATTTCTGAGAAAATGGCATTTAAAGCGAAAAAAACTGGAAATTTTGCAAATTTACGGCGGAAGAAAAATAATAATAACTAGAACTGCCACTTTATAACTGCTGGCAGTGATGACCGGGTACCCAGACGTGTCGGCCTTTGATACAACATGGGACTTTCTGCAGATGACAGTCGCAAAGTTTCGCATTGAAAGGATAAGCGGTGCCAGAGAAAAACATTATTTAATAGTGATACAAACAGAGGCCTGCTTCGAGAGGGCGCGGAACAGACGAGTTCTGAACCGGGCAGCACAAAGCGTTCAATTTCGTTATTACTGGCTTCTAGATTCAAATAATTAAATAATTCTGGCTCCCAAACCGCGTGACCGATCAGGTTGAAATTTTAAACTTTTGTTTCGCATGTCACCTGAATTATAAATGTGAAGTTTCGCATATACAGAGGAAGCGGTTCCAGAGTAAACATTAATTAATATTTATCCTTCAATCCAAGATGGCGGCCAAACCATGTGACTTCTGATGTCATAATTTTCACCACATGTGCAAACACAATTGTAGACGATAAGTGCAAATTTTCGCTTCGCTAGGTTAAGCAGTTCCAGAGAAAACATTATTTAATATTTTTCTTAAAACCAACATGGCTGCCAAACCCTGCGCCCGATCCCGTTGAAATTTCAAACCCTCATTCCGCATGACTGTTGCACCATAAAGGTGATGCTTCACATTTATTGATGCAGTAGTACCAGAGTAAACATTAATTAATATTTTTCCTTCAATCCAATATGGCTGCCAAACGTTGCGTCGTACCTCAAAAGGGGGTTGGAACTTTTTATTCGTCAAGGAGAGGCGGTCATAGTGGTCGAGTTTCGCCTGGATCTGTTCAGCCGTTTCAGAGAAAAAGACGTTTGAAGATATTGTTTTTCAATCCAAGATGGCTGACGAACCATGTGACCTATGACATCAGAAATTTATATTCTGCTTCCAACTGGGTATTGGAACACGGTTGTGAAGTTTCGTGTTAATCGGTTAAGGTGCGTTTTTCTATCCAAGATGGCCGCCAAACCATGTGACGTGTGACGTCATAATTTTTATCATGCGTGCATAATGCCCTCTCGATGATAATTACAAATTTTCGATTCGTTTGGTTAAGCGGTTCCAGAGAAAACATTATTTAATATTTTTCTTAAATCCAAGATGGCGGCCAAACCATGTGACTTATCAATTCGAAATTAACAAACTTATATCGCCTTACTCTCCCGAATATAGTTCTGAAATCTCCCTTTCAGTGGACCAGCGCTTCTGGAGAAGAAGATGTTTGAAGGTTTTAGGGTTTTTTCAAGATGGCCGCCAAACCATGTGACCGATCAAGAAGAAATTAACAAACTTGAGAAAGGATCTCATGGGGAATATATCTGTGAAGTTTCGTCTTAATCTGTCTTGCCCTTCTGGAGAAGAAGATTTTTAAAATTTATTCATTTTCAATCCAAGATGGCTGCCGAACCTTGTGACCTATGATATCATAAATTTAAATTCTGCTTTCCATCGTCGACCCGAACAAGTGTGTGAAGTTTCGTGAAAATCGGATAAGGTCTATTTTTCTATCCAAGATGGCCGCCAAACCATGTGACTTCTGAGGTAAAAATTTTTTACCATGTATGCAGACTTGAGGGAGGAAGGCAATTGCAAATTTTCGCTTCGATGGCTTATGAAATACCAGAGAAAACATTATTTAATATTTTTCTTAAATCCAACATGGCGGCCAAACCATGTGACCTATCACTTTGAAATTAACAAACTTGCATCGCATACATGTCCCGAATATAGTTGTGAAATCTCGCCTTCATGGGACCAGCGCTTCTGGAGAAGAAGATGTTTGAAGGTTTTAGGGTTTTTTCAAGATGGCCGCCAAACCATGTGACGTATCAACAACAAATTAACAAACTTGAAAGAGGACATCAGGGGGAATGTACCTGTAAAGTTTCGCCTTAATCTGTCCAGCCCTTCTGGAGAAGAAGATTTTTTTTAAAAAACACTAAAAAACAAGATGGCGGCCGAATTACGTCATCGATGACGTCAAGAAAAACATTTTCCGCAGCAATTTTAGGCGTAGATGATGCTCAGAATTTTTCAGATTTTTCCTATATGGCGTTCTACTTGACGAATTTTCACTGGAATATCGCTTCACCTATGACGTCACGAAAAATCACACGTGTTCCCCATAGGGAGCTTAGTAAAATGTATCAAGCGAAAAAATTTTCCATTGCACGGTTTCCGAGATACAGATGTCCAAAGTTTATCGCTTTTTCAAGATGGCGACCGTACCACGTGACCAATGACGTCATAATTATAACGTGATTGTGCTATCAAAAAAGATACATACTGTGGTGAAAATTTTGTGTCGATCGGACTTAGTATCCCAGAGAAAATGGTTTTTAAAGCGAAAAAGGGTGCAAAATGCCGGCGGAAAAAGAAAAATAATAATAATAATAATAAACAGAAGAAAAACAATAGGGTACCCTGTACTCACAGGGTACCCTAACTAGAACTGCCACTTTATAACTGCTGGCAGTGATGACCGGGTACCCAGTCCGTCCGCCTTTGATACAACATGGGACTTTCTGCAGATGACAGTCGCAAAGTTTGGCATTGAAAGGATAAGCGGTGCCAGAGAAAACAATATTTAATAGTGATACAAACACAGGCCTGCTTCGAGACGGCACGGAACAGATGAGTTACGAACCGGGCAGCACAAAGCATTCAATTTCGTTATTACTGGCTTCCAGATTCAAATAATTAAATAATTCTGGCTCCCAAACCGCGTGACCGATCAGGTTGAAATTTTAAACTTTTATTTCGCATGTCACCTGAATTATAAATCTGAAGTTTCGCATATATAGAGGCAGCGGTTCCAGAGTAAACATTAATTAATATTTATCCTTCAATCCAAGATGGCGGCCAAACCATGTGACTTGTGATGTCATAATTTGCACCACGTGTGCAAACACGATGGTGGATGATAACTGCAAATTTTCGCTTCTCCAGGTTAAGCAGTTCCAGAGAAAACATTATTTAATATTTTTCTTAAAACCAACATGGCTGCCAAACCCTGGGCCCGATCGCGTTGAAATTTCAAACCCTCATTCCGCATGAGCGTTCCACCATAAACTTGATGTTTCACATTTATTGATGCAGTAGTTCCAGAGTAAACATTAATTAATATTTTTCCTTCAATCCAATATGGCTGCCAAACGTTGCATCGTACCTCAAAAGGGGGTGGGAACTTTTTATTCGTCATGGAGAGGCGGTCATAGTGGTGGAGTTTCGCCTGGATCTGTTCAGCCGTTTCAGAGAAAAAGACGTTTGAAGATATTGTTTTTCAATCCAAGATGGCTGACGAACCATGTGACCTATGACATCAGAAATGTATATTCTGCTTCCAACTGGGTATTGGAACACGTACGTGAAGTTTCGTGTTAATCGGTAAAGGTGCGTTTTTCAATCCAAGATGGCCGCCAAACCATGTGACGTGTGACATCATAATTTTTACCAAGCGTGCATACTGCCTGCTAGATGATAATTACAAATTTTCGATTCGTTTGGTTAAGCGGTTCCAGAGAAAACATTATTTAATATTTTTCTGAAATCCAAGATGGCGGCCAAACCATGTGACTTATCAATTCGAAATTAACAAACTTATATCGCCTTCCTGTCCCGAATATAGTTCTGAAATCTCCCCTTCATTGGGCCAACGCTTCTGGAGAAGAAGATGTTTGAAGGTTTTCGGGTTTTTTCAAGATGGCCGCCAAACCATGTGACCGATCAAAAACAAATTAACAAACTTGAGAAAGGACCTCATGGGGAATATATCTGTGAAGTTTCGTCTTCATCTGTCTTGCCCTTCTGGAGAAGAAGATTTTTAAAATTTATTCATTTTCAATCCAAGATGGCTGCCGAACCTTGTGACCGAGGATATCATGAATTTAAATTCTGCTTTCCATCGTCGACCCGAACAAGTGTGTGAAGTTTTGTGTAAATCGGATAAAGTCTATTTTTCTATCCAAGATGGCCGCCAAACCATGTGACTTCTGAGGTAAAAATTTTTACCATGTATGCAGACTTGAGCGAGGAAGGCACTTGCAAATTTTCGCTTCGATGGCTTATGAAATACCAGAGAAAACTTTATTTAATATTTTTCTTAAATCAAACATGGCGGCCAAACCATGTGACCTATCACTTTGAAATTAACAAACTTGCATCGCATACATGTCACGAATATAGTTCTGAAATCTCGCCTTCATTGGACCAGCGCTTCTGGAGAAGAAGATGTTTGAAGGTTTTAGGGTTTTTTCAAGATGGCCGCCAAACCATGTGACGTATCAACAACAAATTAACAAACTTGAAAGAGGACCTCAGGGGAATGTGCGTGTAAAGTTTCGCCTTAATCTGCATAGCCGTTCTGGAGAAGAAGATTTTAAAAAAAACACTAAAAAACAAGATGGCGGCCGAATTACGTCATCGATGACGTCAAAAAAAACATTTTCGTCAGTGATTTTTGGCGTAGATGATGCTCAGAATTTTTCAGATTTTTCCCATATGGCGTTCTACTTGACGAATTTTCACCGGTATATCGCTTCACCTATGACGTCACGAAAAATCACACGTGTTCCACATAGGGAGCTTAGTAAAATGTATCAAACGAAAAATTTTTCCATTGCACGGTTTCCGAGATACAGATGTCCAAAGTTTATCGCTTTTTTCAAGATGGCGACCGTACCACGTGACCAATGACGTCATAATTATAACGTGATTGTGCTATCAAAAAAGATACATACTATGGTGAAAATTTCCTGTCGATCGGACTTAGTGTTCCAGAGAAAATGATTTTTAAAGCGAAAAAGGGTGCAAAATGCCGGCGGAAGAATAATAATAATAATGCGTAATAATAAACAGAAGAAAAACAATAGGGTACCCTGTACTCACAGGGTACCCTAATAATAATAAACAGAAGAAAAACAATAGGTTATCCAGTCCATTTGACTGGATACCCTAATAAATAAACATAAGAAAAACAATAGGGTACCCTGTACTGACAGGGTACCCTAATAAACAGAAGAAAAACAATAGGTTATCCAGTCCATTTGACTGGATACCCTAATAATAATAATAATAATAATGAATTGAAGGAAATTGTGAGCAAGTTTTAAGTACAGCAAAGATGAGCATCACAAGGAATATTGAATGAAAGAGATGATTGATAGTTTATCCCAAAGTCCACCAATGCAGATCGACATTTGCCTTCACGAGCAAGACTAGTTCTTCATTCTGACAAGTCTTCGAATGGTTTAAAATATTAATCTAAAGGTGTTGTGTAAATTCCTTTTTGGGAAACATCACCTGTAAATAATATATAAATCAAAACGAACTATTCTATAACATTACTTTTTGTCGGCTCTTGTGGGTTTTTTTTTTCCCCAACCTCGAAGGTTCGGAGATGAATTCACACAAATACACTGCGAATGGTACAAGGACTTGACACAGTATACATACTGTATAATAATTGGCATTCTAGTGGATTTTCATTCATTCATTTCATATGCAGCTTTGGACTGCTGGTTTCGTCATTGCTGGGAGAGCGGCTGTGTTGCTGATGCGGTGCCCCCTGTATGTTAGGGCAGGATTTTGGAATTTGGCTAGGGTACTGGCAATAGCTCACTTACACTTCCTGAAAGACACCAGTCCACCAACTAATAGTGGACTTTAAAGACTTCTCCCCACCCATCTTTCCAGTTGATTCTATATGCTCCCCTTTCCTTCTCAACCCTTACAAAATCGAAGAAGCTTCCCACGTCACATACACAACCGGTAGTTATAGCTGTTGTGGAGTATGCCAGCTGTGCTTGGGATCCACATGCACACCGGAACGTAGACAAGGTGTAGTTGGTGCAAAGACGAGCAGCGAGATTTGTGACCAACAACTACAGACAGTCTCATGGGAGTGTGTCTGCCATGGACAAATAACAACATTGGTGGACTCTTGGTCATCGTCGTACAGTTTCAAAGTCACAATGCTGTACCACATTCGTCACAACCTGGTGTGCATCCCATCATATTGCCTAGTCTGTATACCCTACACAGCACCGAGAGGCAACAATCAATGCCAAGCCATCCCCCCAGCAAGGAATAACAATTTGAGGAGATCATTATTCCTGGACACCATCCATCCGTCTCTGGTGGTCTCTTCCTCAGGCTGTGATTGACACTACCAGCGAAGAGAAGTTTAAAGCTGGTGCAAATCGGTGCCAGCTAAGGTGTGCATCGTCCAGCTGGAGGACACACGTTTCTATCCTGCTTGCATTCATACAAACCCTCAGGACGATAATACTCCTTGGAGGTCTCTGTAATTTTTGGAAGAAGAATAAGAAATGTATATTGTTAGTTCTCCAACCAAACATCACTGTGACGGTCATCATCGACAATGAGCTCATTGCGTCCCGACACCCGTAGTGGGCTTATACACAGCGAGGTGGTTGAGTCGCGCGCGCACACACACACACACACACACACACACACACACACACACACACACACACACACACACACACACACACACACACACACACACACACACACACACACACACACACAATGTTGCTTTGTCTTGGACATGATTGTATCTTGTTTATATAGCCCTTTGAATGTCCCTCATAGCTTCTTGACTGGTTCAGAACAGTCTGTGTTTTCAGTTGGTCTGATTGTCATTTCCAATTGAGTGCAGTACGTATCTCATGATGCAAGGTCCCTTGGATTAAACCCTGCATACTCTGTTGATTCGTCCATTATCTCCTTTGTCCTTGTGTTCTTCTTTCGTATGCAGCACAAGGCTGAAGGGTAGCATCATTGACTGAGGGTGCGGCTGTGCCGCTGAGACAATGCCCTCTGCAGGTTAGGGCAGGAATTTGTAATTTTCTCAGGGTGCCAGTGATAGCTCAACTACTCTTGGCGAAGGAGACCATGTGATCTTTAACGTACCCAACTAATGCCGGCAGACAGGACGCCCAGTTTAATGTCCACTCGAATGACGGAGCACACATTGATTAATGAATCACCCTGCCTGTGAAAGACCAGGATGACCGTTTACACCTGGGCCGAGATTCAAACCCAGGCTGGACAGCTAAGAGGCAAATGAGTTTACCTTTAGGGAGGCCATCCTGTCAGCCTTGTCCTGATTAGTTTCAAGGTATGCTGATATATTTGCGCTATATCTGTACTAATAAATATCAGTGTGTATCCGTCCATCCGTCTCCTTCAAAACCATGAAACATAGCAGCCCAAAACTTAGCTTGCACACTCAGGGAACTCCAAGGTAGTGCATGAATGAAAACTTGGTGTTTGAGTAAATTTCAACACTCCTTTTGAAGAACATTAAGGAGGTGTTTATCATCGAAAATCAAAAAAGCCTGACTAAGATGGTGGCGCACCATTGTTGTGGCGCACAAATACGTTTTAATAGTTGAAATCACACCTTGGTCGAGTGGTTGGATCAGGGAGGCGATGCCGGGTGGCAGGAGGATGACGTAAACATTGGCATGGGATGACGTAAGCATTGACAACTTCAGCTTCTCGGGGTGGCCAGGAACATTGTCTACCAGCAGGAGAACCTTGAAGGAGAGGTTCTTGTCTGCCAGATACCTCTCCACTTGAGGGATGAAGCCATTTTGGAACCAATTCATAAAGTTCTTAGCTGTTACGCATGCCTTTCCGTTGGCTCTCCAAAATATGGGCAGAGTTTGTTTGATTGTTCTTGCCCTTGAGAGCACGTGGGTTTAGGGAATGATAAAACATCATGGGTCTGATTACCCAGTCCCCTTTGGTGTTGGCACAGAGAAGAAGAGATACCCGGTCCTTCGCAGCCTTGAAGCCCGGTGATGTCCTCTCTCGCTTCAAGATAAAAGTCCTCTTGGGCATTTTTTTTTTCCAGAACAAGCCGGTCTCATCTGCATTGAAGACCTGCTCTGGTACATACCCCTTCTCAACGAAATGTGAAACCATGCCCTGCTGGCTTGGAAGGAACTCGTACCTGCATCACTCGTACCCACGTCACATTTGTCTGCAGCATCACCCGTGCCAGCCAGGTGATCATAAATGCGCTTTGCCTTTTCCCAAATCAGTGGTCTGCTTAAAGGCACGTTTCTCTGGGCATTGTTCTCTACCCACATATTCAATGCCTTCTTCATTGATTAGATTTGCACGTCACTGACCTGGGTAACCACCTTGGTGCTGGGTACTGTGCCACCTCGGTGTTGGGTATGTCACTTCTGTGAATCACCTTCTCATTCTTCTTTATTTAGTGTACGGTAGACTCGTTTACGCCATAGTACCTGCCTACAGATGCAGCACTCTCACCCCTTTGTAGTTGGTCAAGCAGCTCCACTTTCTGGCTCAAGCTCATGATTTTTTTTTCTGCCTCATGGGAGCAGACTCATCTCCTGCACCACTCGCACACTTCAGACCCGTGATCGAATGATGAGTGCAAAAGTTCATGAATGTGAGGAATCACAGAAGGTCAAGGCAGTGGGACGAACAGTTGGCGCAAAAATAATGAAACCCAGGACACTTTGTATATCAGTAGCCATGAACGGGTTGAGGGTAGATGGAGATTTGCATGGGTAGTGTGACAATTGTTTGTTGGAGGTGGTGGTAGGGGTTTCTGCGTGGCTCGTGGAAGATGATTTTAGAACTTTTGTTCATTCACACGGCTGGTGGTACATGGTCGGTTAGAGCTGCTTTGTGTTTATTCGTGGCTGGTGGGAATGTTGTTGTTTGCACCCACAAACAAACCGCAAATATGCGAAGCACAGGGCTGTGAATGTGGAAACGGGTCACATTTTGTTTGCACTGAAAATGCGGGACCCGCGAATGTCGGGGTCCGACTGTACTTGGGTATCATGATTTATCCTTGGAGGATCAGAGTTGTGGTGAGCCCCAGAACTTCCACAAGAAGTCAGGGCAGGAACTTGGAACTTGTTCAGGGCTCCGGTGAGAACTCACTTCCTATCGGAGAAATACCAAGTGATCTTTCACATCCACCATTAATCGATGCGACCAGACATTCGCCGGAGGCACGGCACGCCCGCCATGGATGAAGCGCCTTGGCTGCAGAGCACCGATCCGACAGTTTGCAGTCAGGTTAAGAATCCAATCAACACTCAACAGCTTTAAGGCAAATACGTTACCTCTGCATCACATGACTCCTCTTGCCTGAGTTGGAAAAAAAATAAAATAGAAACAAGAAGTGGTAGGAATGAACAATCACTTCGTACTGTAAAGGAGTTCCTATATTTTGTTGTCGTTGCTCAATTATTCGAGAAATTTAAGAGACCATTCTCAATGTTTGTAGTAAATAAATCACACCCTCCAATCGTGGAAAGAATAACAACTCTTCAGCTCACAAGTTGTTCATCTACTTATCTGTCTATCCACCCTCTAGTCTTGTTCAAAGGTTAATAGTTTAGATTGGCTTTGATTGGTTGTGTGTACTTGCCACCTGTTTATGTGCTCGTGATCGCTAGGTGTGGCCACCTACATGTCTGGCCGCAGTGCTGCTTTAACTTGCAGTTCATTCTTGGGATTTGTTGTCTTGCCTGTTTTTTTTTGTGGGTTTTTTTTCTTCTGTTTCTGTATTAAATGTGTCTTCCTTCATTTTTAAATCTTATTCCTCCTCCTTTCCCATTCGTCTACTTCCTTAAACCCTTCGGTGCCTTCCTTTTCATCCACTGCTCACTGGTTAGCAAAAGGAGTTCAGACCCTTGCCTAGTTCTACATTAACAGTGCCAAATGTCTGTGACCTTCTAACAGCCTGTCTTCTGTCTAGAGCGTACCGTAATGTCTGCATTTCCTTCGCTAACCTCATGATGCAAATAAGGAACTGCATTTGTAGCAATGCAAATGTTTGCGTGCGGCAGCACATACATTATTTAAGTATTCATCCTTTAGCTGCTTTGGAGCCACAAATTTGCTTCCCATTAGGTGTCACATTTTAATGGTTGTTCATGTGTTGCGTGGCAGGTGACAGGCACATGGTGATTAAGATTTGCATGGCAATGGCCATAATGGGGCACAAATGTGTGGCTGCACAGTTCAGCTTAAGAGTGAATATTTAAATGAAGTCTCAGAGGAGACGTCTTATCAGGCCATCCGAGTCATTTCACAGTGCTGATACACCATAGGCAGAAACACATTCACGGATTGGCCTTACCTCTCTCGAGTCTTACACTAAGGTGAAAATGGGCCTCAAAGGCCCTGTCTTTGATGCTACAGACGGCTGGCTGTCCACGGGCAAAGAAAGGCAGCACTTAAGTACCATTTGCCGATTGGCATGATAGGCCTGGTGTTGGCTTGGTGGTTCAGGTGGTTAGCTTGGAATCTTAGGGACCTGAGTTTGAGCCCTGTTGGCTGCTGTAATTAACACCAGGTGGGGTTGACTCAGCCTATCATCCTTCTGAAGTTGGTGAAATGAGTATGAGTGTACTGGTATCAGGGCACAGCATCAGCAGCACAGTTGCACCCCAACAAAAATGATAGCTACCTGGCAGCCAAGCTCCCATATGCAAGAATAAGAAGATTGCTACAATGAAGCCTTGGTACTCATTATTTATATTTACATATACTAAAAAAAATAATTTGAAATAAGCACTTTCTTTGTCTTAATTTATTCATTTCTGTGTCACTATTCCTCCTTTTGCCCCAGGATGATGCAAGACAGTTGTATGAATTGGCCAGCTCTGCGGAGGAAGGTGTTCTCTCCCCGGAGCTCTCTCGCATCATCAAGCGGCTTTGGGCAGACACAGGCGTACAAGAGTGCTTTGCTCGTGCACGCGAGTACCAGCTGAATGACTCTGCGGCCTAGTGAGTGCCCGGGTGCATTGCCAGGATGTTGCTAATTGCAAGGAAATTTTAGTCGAATCAATGATGAGGAATTTGGAGCCAAAGCAGAGTGAAAAGCAAGTGCAATTGTTTTATTTAATATACAAATGAAAAACCTTTGTTAACGATGCCATACTTAAGTAAAGCTATCTTCTAAATCTTGATATTGCCAAACATCTGTGAAACGACATTCGGAATTTTGTTTCAACTGTTATGGAAACACTAAATTGCATTAAAACGTTAATTTTATTCCTGATTTCGCTGGAGTTTGAGTCCTAGTTCTGGCCACCTCCTTCCTGCATCTGCGGGTGCGTGACCGTACACTCAACACAAACAATTTTTGTGATGCTACGGTGAAGTGGATCTTGGCTGGACGAAAGAACTTTGATTCAGCCTCACGAGGCAATCATTCTATGAGCCCGTAAGGTAGAACCGTTGTCAGATGAGTGTCGGGCCTGCCAGGCATCGTTCTGACTTGAACATACCGTCTTATTGATGGATCTGGCTAAATCTATCTATAATTCCAGAAGTGTGTGTGTGTGTGTGTGTGTGTGTGTGTGTGTGTGTGTGTGTGTGTGTGTGTGTATGTGTGTGTGTGTGTGTGTGTGTGTGTGTGTGTGTGTGTGTTTGACCGCTGTTTCTCGACAACCACTGGTCCGATCTAATTGAAACTTGCCAGGTATATTGCTGGGGACCTGAGGATGTGCCTTTTCAAGGTTTGATATTAATCGGACAAGTGTCTCCCAAGTTATGGCCATTTATTTACCAAACCAATGACAAGACACGTTGTTGCGTGGGCGTGGCCGATGGTGAAGGGAAGCTCAGTCACGTTCCCCATTACGGGTTACAACGTACGGACTTCCAGAGAGTGATGACTTCATGTATTCTAATAATTTCTCGATTTCTTATGCGCATTTATAGATAAACACAATGCCCCAAGTTATGATCGTTTTCATATTAGACGGTGCATAAATTCGGTAACATCAGAGTGCTGGTGTACTCCGAACCAGGAAGTAATTTTTTTTCTCTCTCTCTTCTCTTTTTGTTTTTCCTTGCGATGACATTGCGAAAAGGCAAAATACGTTGGCGCTAATTGAATATTTGGGCATTAAAACTAAATTGCGAATAATCGTAACTGCGAATAATATGCAAACTTCCGGGTCACGCACATACGGGCACTCGAGAACGAAGAAACGGCCTGCGTGGTTGTTGTTTCTTGCTTGCGGTTTGAACATTTACTTGTTAAATTTTTTATATTTTTTATCTTGCCAAAACGAAGTTTTTGCAAGATATGTTAGTCAGCTTGTATGTTTTTTTTTTTGTTTGGTTGTTTGTTTGTCTGTAATCACGTGTAAAAAATTCTGCAGAGCACAGTTATCATCGGAAATTTTTGAAACGTCGCATATCAGAGGCCTATAGAGGTCCCTTTCAGTGCACAAAATTTTGAAGGTCAAGGTCAAAGGTCAAGGTCATTTTGGCGCAAATCAGGGGAGTCGACGAAACCCTTATTTTTTGAGTAATTTTGATCGGATCGTCTTCAAACTTCATGGGAATATAGTTCATTGTCTGGCGCTCAGCTGATTAATTTTTGGTGGCGATTGGCCTTGACCTTCATGGTTAGCGCCTCAGGTCAAACATATTTGACCCCAAGGTCAAATTTTCAAGTTTTAGGAACCATATCGTGTAGTACCTCAAATTGAACACCTCGATGAGTGAGTGCTTTCTAGATATGTCAAGCTTGAGACATTATGACGTCATTTGGTGACGGAATGAGGCAAAGCATATTTTTCATGGTTACTCTGTAGAACGATTCTCATCGGAATCTCTCGGAGGCAGATATTCCTCAAGGAGTCGCTCCTGGTGGATAGCAGCTCTGTTCACCTCAGTGTGACCTTAAAGAAGTCACACGTGATCACCTTTTGGCAAGATATGGGTCACCCTGCGGGTGACATTGGTTAATTTTTTTTATTTTATTTTTTTACGGGCACGTACTAGTTATTTTAAATTCCGACAAAAAGTATTAAGCTTGATCCGATTTGTATCTCCTCTGGGGTTGCCAATGGATTGCCAAAATGGTTTCCCATGTGTGGGAGATGGAAAGAGTTGGTGAACATGTCCTCGTCCTTTTAATAAAATGTTGTATTTAAAGAAAGAATTAAACGGGGAGTAGAAACGACAGAACTTGGACAGATCCAGGGCACAAATGATAACATAAAAGGGGTGCAGGGGGGAGGTTGACACAAACTTACATGAGAAGGAAATTATACCCCACTTAGGCTTCCAATCGCATACTTACCGAACAATGGGGAACAGTCAAGGATTTCGGGAGAGGTTCTGCAGCCTTGGCTTGAGGTCCTCGAACTGTGCCCTCACCATCACAATCTCGGTGTGAACTCAGGACTCAGCTTGGGGCAAACTACCACTCGCTGTAGCCCATGGCGCCTCACCACAACTCTGTGCGATCACACAAGCTCTCCGTGACCAGTGCTTTCCACCTGCGCTTCCCAGATTTATCCCTTCTCGCGAACCTGCCCATGGATATGCCTGCACGGTCTGGCGATTGCCCACTGAGTGGCTGTCCGGTGTCCCAGGGGGTGGGCAATACCACAGCCCACAGAGGTCCGCCTTTCTCAGTGACCATTACCACCATTATTGTGCGTGTTCTGGGTTAGCATTATAGTTCTTGACCAGGCGGGCCACACGGGAGGTTTATGGGTCCGTGTGCAAAGCGCTTTCTGAGCACTGAGATGAGACTGCACTTTCTGAGCTTACTTACTCCAGTCCCTGTTTGACCTTGCCTGATAGGAAGGTGCAAACAATTTACAACCTTAGTCCTACACATAGTGTCTATTGATAACAACACCGCCTTCCTCGGTGCACATAAAACAGGAGGAACTAGAACGGCACTTGGTAGTGCACATACACTACATGGCCAAAAGTATGCGGATACCCCTTCTAATTAGTGGATTTGGCTATTTCAGCCACACCCATTTCTGACAGGTATATAAAATCAACCACACAGCCACGTAATCTCCACAGACAAATATTGGCAGTAGAATGGGCCATACTGAAGAACTTGGTGACCTTCGATGTGCCACCTTCATAGGATGCCACCTTTTCAACAAGTCAGTTCATTAAATTTATGCCCTGCTAGAGCTACCCCGGTCAACTGTAAGTGCTGTTATTGTGAAGTGGAAACGTCTAAGAGCAATAATAGCTCAGCCGCGAAGTGGTAGGCCACACAAGCTCACAGAACGGGACTGCCGAGTGCTGAAGCACGTTGCGCAGAAAAATCGTCTGTCATCAGTTGCAACACTCACTACCGAGTTCCAAACTGCCTCTGGAAGCAACATCAGCACAAGCACTGTTCGTCGAGAGCTTCATGAAATGGGTTTCCATGGCCAAACAGCCGCACACAAGCCTAAGATCACCATGTTCAATGCAAGCGTTGGCTGGAGTGGCGTAAAACTCAACGCCATTGGACTCTGGAGTAGTGGAAATGCATTCTCTGTCGTGATGAATCACGCTTCACCACCTGGCAGTCCAATGGACGAATCTGGGTTGACAGATGCCAGGAGAACGTGACCTGCCTGAATGTATCGTGACAACTGTAAAGATTGGTGGAGGAGTAATAATGGTCTGGGGCTGTTTTTCATGGTTCAGGCTTGGCCCCTTTGTTCCAGTGAAGGGAAATCTTAACGCTACAGCATACAATGACATTCGAGACAATTCTTTGCTTTCAACTTTGTGGCAACAGTTTGGGGAAGGCCTTTTCCTATTTCAGCATGGCAATGCCCCCGTGCAAAAAACGAAGTCCGTACAGAAATGGTTTGACGAGATCAGTGTGGAAGAACTTGACTGCCCTACACAGAGCCTTGACCTCAACCCCGTCGAACACCTTTGGGATGAATTGGAATGCCGACTACGAGCCAAACCGAATCGCCCAACATCAGTGCCCGACCTAACTGATGCTCTTCTGGCTGAATGGAAGCAAATCCCCGCAGCAATGTTCCAACATCTAGTGGAAAGCCTTAGCAGGAAAATGGAGGCTGTTATAGCAGCAAAGGAAGGACCAACTCAATATTAAAGCCCATGATTTTGGAAGATGTTGGACGAGCAGGTGTCCACATACTTTTGGCCATGTAGTGTGCCTTCACCAGGTTGAACAGTTTACATTTTGTGTCCCACTGATAGGCCGGATCTGCATCTGGACCTTAACCAACATCAAATTGGCTTGCTTCTGTCACCTCGCCAACTCATCCACCTAGTTTTGTCAAAATCCGTCAACAATTTATTGAAATATTGTGCGATATATCATATTTGGCCCGAACTCTCAACGGTGAAAAATCACTTTGAAAATTAAATAATTCTCATATCTGGATCCGGATCTTCACCGAAATTTCATGAATTTGTTCTTGTAAAACATCCAACCTGTCCACCAAGTTTCATCTGGAACCTTCTCCAACTTTTTGAGATATTGTGCTATTTATCGTTTTTGGCCCTATCTTTCAATGATGAAGAATCATTTAAAGATTCTATTATCTGGATTCAGATCTTCACCAAACTCGAATCAATTGGTCCTTGTCACACGCCCAACCTGTCCACCAAGTTTCGTCCGAACCCGTCTAACTTTTTGAGATATCCTGCTCATAGACAAACAGACATACAGGGGTGCAAACATAACCTCTGTCCACCCGAGGTGGCAGAGGTAATTAATTGAACGTCTCCCTAGTTAAATGGGAAAAAATATCCTACTCGAGCGCACAGACCATGCTATGTTAACATTTCTTACTAGGGATCCCATCCCCCACACGTAACAATATTGTTACCCATTGACTTGTGCCTGTTGTTTTTTTTTTACATTCAGATGGTGTTTTGTAACATGTTTGAATCTCAATGTCATTCTACCTCGAAGATAGTAGCTCTCTGACAAAGCAGAGCAATTGTCATTCTACCTTGGCAACAGCAGGGCAAGTTTGCTTGATGGTGCAACATTGATTCTGTTGTGTTTTTCTTCCAACAGCTATCTCAATGATCTGGACAGGATCTCAAACCCGGGATATGTTCCTACCCAGCAGGATGTGCTCCGGACTCGAGTCAAAACCACAGGCATTGTGGAGACACATTTCACCTTCAAAGAGCTGCATTTCAAGTCAGTATCTGACTGGAGGGGGGAGGGGAGTGAATGGGTGAAGAGATTCATGTTCGCGCACGCACACTCACGCACGCACGCACGCACACACGCACGCACGCACGCACGCACGCACGCGCGCACGCACACACACACAGGCACGCACGCACACACGCACGCACGCACGCACGCACGCACACACGCACACACACACACACACACACACACACGCACACGCACACGCACACGCACACACACACACACACACACACGCACACACACGCAAAACAGTTATCTACTTATTCAATCTCTTAGTTTAGGAGATCATGTTAGGTTTTTGCCAACTTGTGGATTTCTGCTTATATGTTAATAAAATAATTAATTTATATTGACAGGGTAAAACATCACAGTTCTTCCTTGGCCACATTCTGTTGTCTGTTGCATGGGAAGCATCCTCATTGAAGTGGTGAGAAATATAGACTGCTGGACATCCTGATAAATTTAAAAAGCAATTTCTATAAACTGTATCTAAAGAATGGACCTTCAAATCGTGCATTACTCCAGAGATGGCTCGGTAGAAACAGCGTCGTCAATATCTCTGCAGGCAGACATACTGATATCCCTATCAATATGAAAATATTGAATCAATACGTCATCTCTGGGGCATTGTGGTTAAGGCTCGTATGACCGCTGGTCGGCAGTGAGCCTGATGGGAAGAAAAACATTTCCAATGTCGCAGAATCAACATTGATATTTAATTTGTGAACCAGTCACATAATGTACACCAGAGCTCACCACCCTCAGCAAAACGGTCACAAATACAAGTAGTTCTTGACTGACTCACAGATATCAACGATCAGCAGGACATAGGGATCACATAATTCTGCACCATCTCTCTCTCTCTCTCTCTCTCTCTCTCTCTCTCTCTCTCTCTCTCTCTGTCTCTGTCTCTGTCTCTGTCTCTGTCTCTGTCTCTGTCTCTGTCTCTCTCTCTCTGTCTCTCTCTCTCTCTCTCTGTCTCTCTCTCTCTCTCTATCTCTATCTCTATCTCTATCTCTATCTCTATCTCTATCTCTATCTCTATCTCTATCTCTATCTCTATCTCTATCTCTCTATCTCTATCTCTTCTATCTCTATCTCTATCTCTATCTCTATCTCTATCTCTATCTCTATCTCTATCTCTATCTCTATCTCTATCTCTATCTCTCTCTCCCTCTCTCTCCCCTCTCTCCCCTCTCTCCCTCTCTTTCTCCCTCTCCCCTCTCTCCCTCTCTTGCTCTCTCTCTCCCCCTCTCTCTCTCCCCTCTCTCCCCTCCCCCTCTCTCTCTCTCTCTTCACATGACACCTATGTTCATTTATGATGGTACTGCTAGTTCTGGAGATCTTTCTGAGATGGATATTGTAAGAAAATAAGCCAATTTGCATTGCAAGCCGCTGCTTTGTAGTTTCTGCCATGCTCGTCGATGAAACACCATACAAAACGAAACGTTATACCCTGCCGTGCGAGACACCAGAATGACTGTACTTATGGCTGGGTGAAGATTCCATTCCAGGGGAGACAATTCTGTGGTGGGTGTGCATACCTGTGGGCTACCCTGCCAAGCCACCTGCACCATCAGTGTGCATATTCTCAATTGATTACATCCTTTCAGCAGAATCGTATTCATTGTATGTCGTTCTGATCATTAGAACCTCAGCCTCCTATTCAGCCAGAACTAGTTTTTATTTTTATTTTTTTCATTCAGAACTCGTTACCTGCTTTAAGACTTTGCTTCAGAAGTTCTTGCGTCCGCTGTAACATCTACAGAAGCTTTTAGCATCCGTCAACGCATTCACACTTCTGTCTGCCAGAGCTGGAGGATAATTTGATATTTTGAGCTTCCATGTTTTTTCTTTTACTTCCTTCCTTTGTATACTTCTTTTTCTTGTCTCCAAACTTTGTTCTTCCTTCCTCCGTAATGCAAGATTTGCCTTTTGTCGCTGAACTGTGATGTGAAATCTATGAATAACTCCTCATTGCTTTCAGTATGTTTCTTTTGCCGCCTTGCTGCATCCATTGGACGGGCCACGGAATAGCTACCGTACTTGATGAGATTCATATTTTACTTGATGAGAGTCGACCTTTGCCGGTGTTAATTGAGCTGTGGGACCAAGGTTAGCACTGTGTTGGTACTTGGATGCGGTGAAACGAAGTAAATAGGGACATTGGATATTGATCATCAATATTAGGGCATCATTTTGGAGCTGCTCCTCTTTTGTTTCGGTTAATTATCCTGATGCTATGTTATATACTGTACTGACTACCTGACTTGGAGGCCTTGCTGGTGATCCAGCGTTGGCACTCCATGGGTGATCTTTCTCCATCTCGTCCTGTCTCTAATGAGGTGGGGAGGGGACAGATTAAGGCTGATGTTCACCATCATATAATGTACAGCCTGGGAAATAATGTCATGTTATGCGACAGGAAGTACTACATCACATTGTAAATTGAAAGGTAACTTAAGTAAAATATTCGTATTCATATTCTGGTGTTCTCCTTGAAGGCAGGATCAGTACTGCCGAAGCAGTTTCTTAGCAAGGGATTATACTGGGTGGTTTGCCATTGCCTTCCCAGTTAAGTAAAATATACGAGCGGTTATACCCGAACAAGGATGTGTGATGGAACGGAATGGCTTTTTATCGGAAGCTAGGGCCATTACAACACAAACAACAACAACAACAACAACAACAACAACATCATCAACAATCCTGTGAAAAAGAAAATACATGTTGACAGCAACAACAACAATCCCATGGCATTGTGGCTTCTAATGGCATTCTGACAGGCGGCACTTCGTCATCTCGCATGGAAAATGCTTTGAAAAAATATCCACTTCCAACCGGGGCGAACGGAATAAAAGTAGGTCATGGGTAATTTAATTATATTTAAGTAAGAGTGGAAAGATGTGGTGGACACGTTTTGAAGGTAGATGATATGTGCGATGGATTACCGGGGAAGGGAAGCGACACGAGGGACTGCATCACTGTGTGGACCCCAATATGTCATTTTAGCGAGAACTTTGATTCGGTAATAAACAAAATCCTCAAAATGATGGCAATATACATTGTTCCAAATAAAGGATAAATGGCACTCATCGTCGGATTAAAGTTTATGCCTTGAGGAGCCTTCTTGGTTCATTTCCTGGAATGGCCACACAATTCAGGCCTTGCCGTCATTGCATTGCCAGTATAGTGAGAGATGAAAGACGGGAAACTCACGAGTAATCTTATAACGTTCGATCGAGATTTCAAATAGGTGTATTATGGAGACCGATTACCTTTTCAGATCAGTGGAATCACGTGACCATGCTTTGGATTTGAGTCTGTTGTTTATCGATAGTATGCGTTCAATTAAATTTTCTGAAAAGTACTCGTGGGGTCAAATTAAAATTGCTGTCTCCACAATGGGTGTCCAACCTGAATCCGACAATTTTATCTCAAATCAAACCTCAGAATTAAAATTGGGTATTTGAGAGAATTATTGGAGGATGACTTTTTCGCTCGGGTGCACCAAAGTGGGAAATTACCGGAAGTCCGAAACGATTGGAGTTGTTTGACATATGTGTGCGGGACGTTCACTCACGGTTCAAATCTCCTAAGAAACGACATTGACACCGTGTTTTTAATCTCCAGAAGGCAATGCAGAGCACTAATGTGAGCGATGCTGTCGGCGAAGACACGATTCATGATAATTATCAGACTTTAACAGGATTAGATTGTAATATTGTACAAAAATATAATGCGTTCACTTTGCCTCTTTAGCAGCATGACTGTCAGCCTTTCTAATTTTCCTTCTTCCATCCTTATTCCTATTTTGCCTTGAAAAAAAAATCTACTGACCTCCTGGACCCTCCAACTTGCCCCTCTCTTCTCCTCACACCAACTGTCAAGATCTGCTATTGTGAAGGCATGTCAGATATGTTGCTTTATCTGCTTCTCAGTGTCATTGTCTGTCCTTTGCTCTTGCACACATGTCCAAAAAAACTCCAGGTACTCCAGACTTTAACGTCCACAATTACAGAGGTGTCAGCGGAACTCACGTCTTCCATCCGAAGGATCGCTTGCTTCAAGATGGAGAACTCCCTGCTGGCACAACATAGACTCTGCTACATGCCTTCATTTGGTAGAGTGCTCCCCTCTGAATTTCCGGTCATGGGGCTTGCTCACCTGTGGAGTTAAATTTGACAAAGAAACTTCCACCCTAGTACAGTGCCAGCAGGGAGTTTCGACATCTCGAAGCATGTCATCCTTCGGATGGAAGACGTGTGAGGCCAGCTGACCCCTCTTCATTTGTGGATGTTGAAGATCTCAGAGTATCTTTCACAAAGAACAGGCCATTGTGTGCCGGTGTCCTGGCAGAATTACCCACCCAGTGATTAAAATCGGTTTTTTCAATTTAATTGTCGGGTTGTCATGGATGTTAAGTTGCATTTAGTTAATAAAGTTAGGAATTATTCGGTGAGTGAGTTGATGGATTAAACTTAAATTAATTTAGGATATTGTCAGCGGTTTATCAATTATGAGCAAAATGGCTGTGATTATGAATTACCTGCACGTGAAGCGAATCGTGGGGTTAAGCAACTGGTTCATGTCCATCCGTCTGTCCGTGTGTCTGTCTGTCTTATCAGTTTATGATCGAGGAATAATTTAAATGGAAAGTTACATTTTGAACACGAGTCGGAACATGAATCGGAAGCCAAGTTTTCTGTTTAACATACTCTGGCTCTGAATTTGTCCTGATCACACTTGCGCAGAGAGGAGTGAATTTTTGTTTTTTACTCTATCTGCCTGCCTGGCAGTCAAACAAAACTGAAAGTCATTCCAAACAGGAAACTTACTCTTTTTAAGGACATCATAAAGGACACAAACAACAGGCACGGATAACTAATGTAACAAGTTAGATAAGGTGGTGTAATAAACACTGGGTAAAATGGCGGTAAACCCCAGAATTCATTTGTTTATATGCATTTAAACCTCTTTAAGCCTTTTATTTGAATTGAATTATATACTTGAACACTGTAGAACACAAATCGCCTTAATAATGCAAGAACCATAATTTATATCGATATATGGGATGAGAGAGGGTTCAGTAGTGGGGTGAAGAAGAGGCCGCCAATATGGCTACGTACGATGCCGAATGACGCTGCATTCTATGGTGATCAATAGAGCCTCCATAACTGCGACTCAACGCCATATTGTTACAGTCTGTAAGGGTGGTGTATAAGACTGCTTCAGTAGCGCTAAACTTTCGGATTAAAAAAAAAAAAGATCTTTAAAATTGTCATTTTATTAAAATTGAAGTACAGTGAAACCATTGCGTGCATGGGGTATCATGTTCGATGAACTCTCTAGTTCCTTTTGTATGTATTTCCAAATATTCAATCAACTGAAAAGTTTTCTTCAAGGATACAGGCCTACCTTGAATTCTTTTTCCTCAATAAGAAATGCTCTTTGATGAACATTTTATAGTTTTGGCTACAGATTGGCCTTCATAGGAAAGGAGGTGGGGGAGGGGGGGTTCTCTTAATACTGTGTTTTTTCGAGGTGAAATATTATGTCGCTACTCGTAAATTTTTTTTATTATTTTACGTCAACCGAGCTGGACATTTTCGGGGAAATTAGCCTTTTCAATCTGATCGACAGACTTCGGCTCTGTAATGCACACACTTCATTGACGGTCGTAATGATGCTGTGGATGCATTATGAAAACCGCGGTCAAACACCCCATTCAAGGAATCTGGCACTTTGGTATTAAGTGGTATACTTGAGGAAAGTAGGGCAGTTTGTGACGACGTGTGCAGCGATTTGTACATTCGTGCACCTTGCTTGCCCATGCACATCATGATGTCAGACTTGGAACGCCTCGGGAAGGATAAATCGCACTCCACGAGAAAGCCAGGACGACAGTTTATACTGTACCTGGGTCGATATGATCAAACCCAGGCTGGACAGCTCAAAGGTGAATGTGCATCCCTCTAGGCTATCCTGTCAGTCCTTGTATCATCGACGATGAATAAACGGATAGGTTAAATTCATGGGGTCTGGATGGAGCACAGGCATGGTGTGCTGATTGGCCTCCTGTGTCAAAACTTCCTCATAAAATGCTTCAGACTGAAAATATCGTAACTCACTGGTCCAGGTGGAAGGAGTCGAGAGGGAAATGAAACATAAATTGTTTTCTTGTGAATGATCATGTTTTTACACCGGGATTTGATTGGCTGATTAATTCAAAATGTTTACTTTCTCCAACCAGACAGTCAACACCTTAAGAATTGGTCTATATATATATATATATATATATATATATATATATATATATATATATATATATATATATATATATATATATATATATATATATATATATATATATATATAAAAATGCACAATCAAGACATGAGAGCAGTAATTGTTTCGGGTCATTAAAATGTGCCAATGTGCACAATCACTGGTTTCTCGGCCCCACGTGTATATTTACTTTTCATGTGGAATAT
The DNA here is from genome assembly GCF_056783735.1 of Eptatretus burgeri. NCBI lineage: Eukaryota > Metazoa > Chordata > Myxini > Myxiniformes > Myxinidae > Eptatretus > Eptatretus burgeri. Next base: position 72,085,045 of record NC_140969.1, read on the forward strand.
TTATTAACCTCCGCCATCTTCGAAGATGGATGGAGGTTACTGTTTTCACCCCTTTCTGTTTGTTTGTTTGTTTGTTTGTTTGTGAACAGTATTACGGAAAAACTCCTCGACGGATTTCGACGAAACTTGGTGGGGGGGTTAGGTATGGTCCAAGGATCATGCCATTAAATTTTGGACTTGGTCCCCCCCCCCAAAAAAAAATTGTTCGAGAATTTTTTTTTGCATTTCTGCATGTTTTAAGTGATTTCTAGCCCCCCCCAAAAAATTGTTACCCCCCCCAAAAAATAGAGAATTTTTTTTTTGCATTTCTACATGTTTTAAGTGATCTCCAGCCCCCCCAAATTGTTAGAGAAAATTTTTTTTTTTTTTGCATTTCTACATGTTTTGTGATTTCCAACCCCCCCCCCCCAAAAAAATTTTTTTTTTTGCATTTCTACATGTTTTAAGTGATCTCCAACCCCCCCCCCAAATTGTTAGAGAAAAATTTTTTTTGGCATTTCTACATGTTTTAAGTGATTTCCAACCCCCCCCCCAAAAAAAATTGTTACCCTCCCCCAAAAAAAATTTTTTTTTGCATTTCTACATGTTTTAAGTGAGTTCCAACCCCGCCCCCAAAAAAAAATTGTTACCCTCCCCAAAAAAAAAAATATTTTTTTTGCATTTCTACATGTTTTAAGTGATTTCCAACCCCCCCAAAAAAAAAATTGTTAGAGAAAAAATTTAGAGAAAAAATAATTTTTTTTTCTGCATTTCCACATGTTTTAAGTGATCTCCAACCCTCCCCCCCCAAATTGTTAGAGAAATTTTTTTTTTTTGCATTTCTACATGTTTTAAGTGATTTCCAACCCCCCCCCAAAAAAATTGTTACCCTCCCAAAAAAAAAAAATTTTTTTGCATTTCTACATGTTTTAAGTGATTTCCAATCCCCCCCCCAAAATAATTGTTAGAGGATAAAAAAAATTTTTGCAACTTTTTTTTTCAACAAAATTTTGATTTCTTTTTTTTGCATCTCTACATGTTTTAAGTGATTTCCAACCCCCCCCCCCCAAAAAAAAATGTTGGAGAAAAGAACTATAACTGTCAGCATTGTTGACATCATATTTAATGAATAAGATATAAGGTTCACTTGAGTGACTCAGCAGTATTGGCGGGGGAGGTTTTGCACTCTCCCGAGTGCTCCCCCTCTAGTTCTGTTTTGTACGAAGTATAAAATAAATAACACAATTGGAAGATTTAAGTAGTTTCATCATTATTGCAAATTGCTCGACTTCAAGAGAACTACCAGCGCTGCAAATGCCCCTATTTCCTGGTATGCACAGTAGCTTGCACCACCCCCACCCTCCATGCCTCACCCACCTAAACCTCCACCTCTCACACCCCACATCTCACCCACTCCACCTCACTCACCTTACCCCCACATCTTCCCCACCTCACCCACCCCCACATGCCCCACCCTCACTTCTTCCCCCTGCCCCCCATTCAAAAGGTCAGGTGACACTGATTGCCACTTCACATTACTTCGATGGTGATTTGGTACCCCTCTTGGGATGTATCTCCAAGCAAGTCTGTTTTGAGTACAATTGAACCTTTACCCATTTCTTGTCGTGAGCTTGAGAATGTGCCTCTCACGGCTTTATCGTACCTCTTGCCTCCGAGTTCACACGTTACATCACATGATTAACCACATTTGCATATTCGGTCGTTTGATTGCCTGTCAGAAATCAACTTCACTTCCATTTTCAGATGATAAATGCAAATTCCAATTGGTCCAAATAAAGAATTGCCAGACATTATAGGTTCTAATAAATAATTTCCAGGCCTAATAGGTCCTAATAAAGTTGATAGATGCAATCGGTTCTCATTCTGTATTTTGATACTTTATTATGGTGTTATTAAATACTCTACGAAGTTGGACTCTAACTCAGACTCAAGACATCACAGCCTGAAGCCAGCTTATCAGGACTGGAATGCATCACCGATTACGAGTTTTGCTTGTTCACAAACATCAACAATTTCCTCCTCGGGTGCCTACCGATGTCTGATATAAATTTGTTTCCCATTGAACGATGGCTATGACGGTGGATGTTTCCATTTTATAAGATGCAAGTTTTGGTGAAGTGGAAATAATGGATTTAAAGAATAGACTCAATGCATTTTTAAATGTTGTCCCACTCTCCCAACTGCCCTGAATCCGACCCGCAGGATGTTCGACGTGGGTGGACAACGCTCCGAGCGCAAAAAGTGGATCCACTGTTTTGAGGGAGTCACAGCTATCATCTTCTGTGTGGCTCTCAGTGCATACGATCTTGTCTTAGCCGAGGATGAGGAGATGGTAAGACCTTAAATCGTTAGAAGCTCATTTTAGTATTGAGCTTCTTGCGGAGGACGTATGTGCCGTGCTGTATTGATGAAGGAAAGAGAAATAAATTGCTGAACCTCCAAGACTACCGAAGTAGCTTTTTGGGTGAAAGGTTACCAGAGGAAGTTACACAAAAGCAGTGCTTAGTGTTGTGTCGGAAATAATTTCAAATCGCTCTTTGTTATTGTCTGGAAGTCCTCAAATGTTGATGTGCAAAACAGGATGTTATTGGCAAATGTGAACAATAAGTTACAGTGGTCTTTGCAGGTGTGCGTGTGTGTCGTTGTTTTGTTATCTTCATATGCAGGTTTCAGAAGATGGAACGGAGCCCTCCTTGGTCTCAAAGTATCCACCTGTGTGTGTGTGTTTTTTTTTATCGCGCTTCCATATGGCAAACCGTGGGAAGTGAAATTTTTTTAACAACACCGTCTATTTAAAGAATGCTTCCACGATTATGAAAACCATGTACACGTTTTGGAATAGTAAAATCACCGATATTGTGCATTTTTTAACAGAAAGGGCCAAAAGTATGTGGGTAAAGGGAACTTGTAAGAGTTATGTGCACACCGTTAACGCCGCTTGTAAGAGTTTAACACCTTTTACGAGGTTTACCGTTGTGACCTCGATAACAGAAAGTATGCAGATGAATCCAGAACGTTGTCACACTTCCTCACAACTACCATTTATCATGTGTCCATTACTGTTGCTGCTCTTGCTCCTAGAACCGCATGCATGAGAGCATGAAACTCTTCGACTCTATTTGCAACAACAAGTGGTTCACAGAAACCTCCATCATCCTTTTCCTCAACAAGAAGGATTTGTTCGAGGAGAAGATCGAGCGAAGCCCCTTGACCATATGTTTTCCTGAGTACACAGGTATGTGAAAACCTTTTTCCTCGTCGTCCTCATTCCTCTTTTAAGCTTGACGACTCTTCAGCTCCATCCCTTGCTCTCGCACGTCGGCATTTCCGACGCCGTTACATCCTTTGCACCTGAACTTGTTTCAAGTGATGTTTTTTGTTCTTTTGTATTCCTTATTTCTGCGTTTTGCATGCGTTCATTCCTCATTCTCTGCTTTTTCTTTCACTTGCTTTGTTTTTTTAGGCCGCAACACGTACGACTGCGCATCGGTCTTTATCCGAACCCAGTTCGAGAACCTGAACAAGCGCAAGGACACCAAGGAGATCTACTCGCATTTCACGTGCGCTACCGACACCGAGAACGTGCAGTTTGTTTTTGATGCTGTCACTGATGTCATCATTAAGAACAATCTCAAGGACTGTGGCCTCTTCTGAGTGTCGGTGAGTGTGTGATTTGTTTGGTCTTGTAGTGTTCATTGTAGATCGTTTCCTGTGCCATCATGTGCCCTGGACTTCACCGACTGTTTGCCACACGCGACAATGATAGAAAACTCCATTTTGGCACGGTCGGTAAACCAGGAAAAATAATCCATCCACCGAATTGCACAATTGTCCAGGATTGTGCCCAATAGCCGAGGAGACTGCTTCGGCAGCACCAACGCTCTGCATAGGGTATGGTCCTGATGTTAGGTAGCACCAACGCTCTGCATGGAGTATGGTCCTGATGGATGGATGGATGGATCATCATCATAAGATGAGTGTACTATCAGCTGCATAGAGGAGGTTGGTCAGTCCCATGATGCTCTGCATGATCACAGGGCAAACGTTTTATGTATTGTTGACCATGCACAAAAAGAGTTTTCTTAAAATGATGTTTTTCTTTTAGCTACGACTACTTCTTTAATGGCACCAATTATTCCCACCTTCTTGTGGGGTCGGCCAGGGAACGTTTTTGGTTCAAATCTGTCACGAACAGCCTGACGTCGCCAGCCTGACGTTCAAGTGAAACTGCAGGTATTTGGAATTCATTCAGGGTGCCAGCAATAGCTTGCCTACTCTTAACAAGGGACACCGTGTGATCTCTAATGTCCACTAACTAATGCTGGCCGACAAGACGCCGGTTTAACACCCATCTGAAGGAGGGCACACACATTAATAAATCACCCTGCCTGTGAAATACCAGCATGGGAGTTTATAGCTAGGTCGAGATTGAGCCCTGGATAGCCACCTCGAGCCAATCCGGCTCAACTTAATATAGCATTTTAAAGCCTATGCAAATCATATAGCACTCAAGAATATGCAAAACCCTTGGCTCGACATTTTGTCGAGTGGAGAAGCATTCGTTTGGGAGTCTTCAGCCGCTGTTACTAAACCTTTAACTGATCTCGTGAAAAGCCAGATATGGGTGTTTCTTTTTGGGGCTTTTTACCCCTCAGCCCGAATTGGGCTGGAAAAGGGGTATTGTCGTCGCAGGCGTTGTCCGGGCGTCTGTCAACTTTTGGTTTCCGTCAATTTCGAGGAGAACGCCTTGTCCGATTAAATGCATTTTTGCAGGGTTTGTTGGGGTTCAGTAGAGGAAGGTTCCTTTTGAAAATGGGGGCGCTGCGATTTTCAATGTGGCCTCCATGGCAGCCATCTTGAAATTGGTTTCCGTCGATTTTGAGGAGAACGCCTCGTCCGATTAAATCCATTTTTCAGGGTGTGTTGGGGTTGAGTAGAGGAAGGTTCCTTTCGAAAATGGGTGCGCTGCGATTTTCAGTGTGGCCGCCACGGCAGTCGTCTTGAAATTGGTTTTCGTCAATTTTGAGAACGACTTGGCTTGTCCGAGTAAATCCATTTTTGCAGTGTGTGTTGGGGTTGAGTAGAGGAAGGTTCCTTTCGAAAATGGGCGCTGCGATTTTCAATGTGGCCTCCATGGCAGCCATCTTGAAATTGGTTTCCGTCGATTTCGAGTAGAATGCCTCGTCCGATTAAATCCATTTTTGCAGGGTATGTTGGGGTTGAGTAGAGGAAGGTTCCTTTCGAAAATGGGCATGCTGCGATTTTCAGTGTGGCCACCACGGCAGTCGTCTTGAAATTGGTTTTCGTCAATTTCGAGAACGGCTTGGCTTGTCCGAGTAAATCCATTTTTGCAGGGTATGTTGGGGTTGAGTAGAGGAAGGTTCCTTTCGAAAATGGGCGCGCTGCGATTTTCAATGTGGCCTCCATGGCAGCCATCTTGAAATTGGTTTCCGTCGATTTCGAGGAGAACGCCTTGTCTGATTAAATCCATTTTGCAGGGTATGTTGGGGTTGAGTAGAGGAAGGTTCCTTTCGAAAATGGGCGCGCTGCGATTTTCAATGTGGCCTCCATGGCAGCCATCTTGAAATTGGTTTCCGTCAATTTCGAGGAGAACGCCTTGTCCGATTAAATCCATTTTTGCAGGGTGTGTTGGGGTTGAGAAGAGGAAGGTTCCTTTCGAAAATGGGCGCGCTGCGATTTTCACTCGCCGCCACGGTAGCCATCTTGAAGTCTGATTGATTTTCGATATGACGTCCAACGTGCTCTAACTGACTGCATCATCGTGATATCACTGCTTCCTTTTACAATGCATGGACTGAGGGGTTACGCCCGCTTTGCGGAGCTATTTTTCATCGTTATTTTGAATACCTGCACATGTGTGACACCCTGTGCAGACAAAAGGTTGAACCATCCAATAATGAAAGTTATTCAACGTAAAAGGATTTTAATGAAGAACGAGGGTTTAGTATTTACTTGCATGCTACAAAAGGGATTTGAAAGCTTGTAAGTCCGCCATTTCCTTTGATAACTCTCCTCACGCGTCGTGTAAAGTCAGAAAGCACATTTGGTTGCATTTCCTCAAAAATGTTGATGCTCAGCTTTTTCATAAATATAAACCTTAAGTTCTTTTCAATTATGTGTGGTGTTGGTTGAGAAAATATATCTCATCGTTCACCAAGACACGATCGAGAAAAGTAACTGCAGACACGTCATGAGCCAGTGGCACGTGAGCAGCTTGAGGCTCCTCATCAATCCCATGGAGAGTATGAAGTTTGTAAGAATGCAGCTTCGCTTCTTTCAAAATACTGTACCGTACCAACATTTTCAGAGGTATTCCAAAAGTTCCAACAATCTTTACAATCGTCTCCTCCTCAATGTGAATTATTTTGGACCTGATGGTTACTTGGTGCAAATTGGGAGGCATATCAATGGCATCAACATTCATTTGCTAAATTTCGTCCTCGGTTTGCACCGAATCAAATCAACTGAACTACTCAACTTCAAAGTGGGTCTCTTCAAACCACACTGTAATTTTAAAGGACCTCTTTAGATTCGATGTGCTTATGATTCAATCATAGCCTCAGATACAATTCTAAGCTCTGCAAAAAATAAAAACGAGCAAAATCAGGTGTTATATGGTCTGTAGTTTGAATCTATAAAGGTTTATTAAAATCAGTGTCTTTGTTAAAGTTATTTTAAATATAATCTGTTCAGTCTTACGTGGGACAACCGGTATGTTTGCTAAGACTCTTGATGCTTTTATTTATTAATGAGCTAACATCCCACTGTTTGTGGTTAAAATCCAACTCGGCACGAGCAGTAGGGCCTGTTATGGGATTTAGATTTTAAAGCTTCTGGAAACCGAGTTCGTCTCAGGAGACAATTACTATTTTAATATCAGACTGTCTCGGTCGTGCAATGGTTCGAGCATCCTCTCTGAGTCTGGGAGATCGGCGGTTCAAACCCGACCCCGGCCGAGTCATACCAAGGACGAAAAATGGTACATGCTGCTTCCTTGCTTGATGCTCAGCATTTAGAAATAACAGAGCATGGACAGACAACCATAGGTTGGCAGCTGTTACACAGGCGAGATGGGCCGAATGACCTCCTCCTGTGCTGAAGCTCCTTGTAAGTGAACTCCTGTTGAAGATGTAAACACTCTTGTGATAGATGCCTGCGTCAAGCCAGTTCACCATGTATGTATTTCAAGGAAAATGACACCAGCTGATACAGTAGTGTTGTATAAACATATTACATATGCAGAAGTGTTAGAATTGGCCATTTATCTCCACCTCATTCACACATTACGGCCAATGTCATAACGTGCTTCATCCAAATACCATTCACATTTGGGACTCGATTCAGCCGAGGCAGCACCCGAGTGGGATAAAATGACTTGCCGTGAAACGTCTCCAAACACAAAGCACGAGTTTGATTTTCTTTCGTTTGCGATTTCATTTTTCAGATCTACTGCGATCTAGACACACCACACGTCTATTATTACCCTCGATGAAGGAAAGGGTATAGCATTTGGGTCTGCGTTTGTCTGCGCAGAAGTTTTGTGTTTTTCTCCGCAACCACTTGTTGGATTGAGACAAAATTTTTAGCCATTGGTGCGACTACTCATGTAGAATGCTTTAATGATAGTTATGATGTCATAGGTCACGTGGTGTGGCAGCCATGTTGAGAAAATGGAAAAACTTTGGACCTCTGTATCTCTGAATCCGCACCAAGGAAAAAATTGAAACTTGGCACACAGCAAGTACTCCTCATGGATGATGAGTGATTTTTTTATGATGTCATAATTGCACAAATATAACGCTACATCCGATCAGTACGAAAATTGTTGATTGTCATCTAGGTATAAAATGGTCCACCAAATTTTTTTGATTATGTCATTGGTCACATGATTCGGCAGCCATATCGTTGTTTTTTAGACCTTCAAAAATCTTCTTCTCTGAAATGGCTGAACAAATCGAGGCAAAACTTTAAAGATATGACCACCGATCCGTGAGTAACAAAAGGTTCACACATATGATGTCGTTGGTCACATGGTTTGGCAGCCATATTGGATTTACCCTAAAACATATAAAAAATCTTCTTCTCCAGAACAGCTGGACAGATCGAGGGGAAACTTCACAGAAATGTTCCCCATGGCATGCGTAAGCAAGGCTGTTAAGGAATAATTGATGTCACGTGGTTTGGCAGCCATATTGGATTTAAGAAAAACTATTAAATAATGTTATCTCTGGAATCGCTTAATCAATTGATGTGAAACTTCACAATTGTGATCGAGTAGTGATGGGGAATACATGTTTTAAATTTTGACTTGATCGGACACATGGTCTGGCAACCAGAATTATTTATTTTTTTTGATGTGGGTTTTAAAGAATATTTTCTTTTGAATAAGGTTCACTTGGCTGTGCCTGGATGTGTTTGAGGGTAGAGGAGGAGCAGCTGAAATGTGAATCCTTTCCAAGTTCCTCCTGGTGACTTCATCTTTGCTTTTTTCTTGTTAATATTCCTTCTGATAACTCCAATGTTGGAGTGAACCTATTTGGTCTTCTATTTGATTTGAATTTAATTTATTTTAATCCCATTCTAAATTCAAATGAATAATAATAAACGTCATGGATCAGGAACAGGTGTCCAATCAAAGCGGGGTTGTAACAAAGCCAGAATCAAACCCGGTCATCACTGCCAACAGTTATAAAGCGGCAGTTGTAATTGTGTCTCTTATTAATCATGTAACACACCATTACACAAACACCACCCAAAACTACACCACACAAAACTACACAAAACTACACCACACAAAACTACACAAAACTACACCACACAAAACTATACAAACACCACACAAAACTACACAAACACCACACAAAACTATACAAACACCACACAAAAACCACACAAAACTACACCACACAAAACGACACAAACACCACACAAAACTACACAACACCACACAAAACCACACAAACACCACACACAAAAACTATACAAACACCACACAAAACTACACAAAACGACACCACACAAAACTACACAAACACCACACAAAACTACACAAACACCCACACAAAACTACACAAACACCACACAAAACTATACAAACACCACACAAAACTATACAAACACCACACAAAACTACACAAACACCACACAAAACTACACAAACACCACACCCAATACACCACACAAACACCACACAAAACTACACAAACACCACCCAAAATACACCACACAAAATTACCACAAACTACACCACACAAAACTACACAAACACCACACAAAACTACACAAACACCACACAAAACTATACAAACACCACACAAAACTACACAAACACCACACAAACTACACAAACACCACACAAAACTACACAAACACCACACTAAACTATACAAACACCACACAAAACTACACCACACAAAACTACACAAACACCACACAAAACTACACAAACACCACACAAAACTATACAAACACCACAAAAAACTATACAAACACCACGCAAAACTATACAAACACCACACAAAACTACACAAACACCACACAAAACTACACCACACAAAACTACACCACACAAAACTACACCACACAAAACTACACAAACACCACACAAAACTATACAAACACCACACAAAACTACACAAAACTACACAAACACCACACCCAATACACCACACAAAACTACAAAAAACACCACCCAAAATACACCACACAAAACTACACAAACACCACCAAAAATACACCACACAAATCTACACAAACACCACACAAAACTACACAAACACCACACAAAACAACACAAACACCACACAAAACGACACCACACAAAACTACACAAACACCACACAAAACTATACAAACACCACACAAAACTATACAAACACCACACAAAACTACACAAACACCACACAAAACTACACCACACAAAAGTACACCACACAAACTACACAAACACCACACAAAACTATACAAACACCACACAAAACTACATAAACACCACACAAAACGACACAAACACCACACAAAACGACACAAACACCACACAAAACCACACAAACACCACACAAAAACCACACAAAACTACATAAATACCACACCCAATACACCACACAAAACTACACAGACACTACACAAAACGACACAAACACCACACAAAACTACACAAAACGACACCACACAAAACTACACAAACACCACACAAAACTACACAAACACCACACAAAACTACACAAACACCACACAAAACAACACAAACACCACACAAAACGACACCACACAAACTACACAAACACCACACAAAACTATACAAACACCACACAAAACGACACCACACAAAACTACACAAACACCACACAAAACTACACAAACACCACACAAAACTACACAAACACCACACAAAACTATACAAACACCACACAAAACTATACAAACACCACACAAAACTACACAAACACCACACAAAACTACACAAACACCACACAAAACTACACAAACACCACACAAAACTACACCACACAAAACTACACAAACACCACACAAAACTATACAAACACCACACAAAACTACATAAACACCACACAAAACTACATAAACACCACACAAAACGACACAAACACCACACAAAACGACACAAAAACCACACAAAAACCACACAAAACTACATAAACACCACACCCAATACACCACACAAAACTACACAAACACCACACAAAACTATACAAACACCACACAAAACGACACAAACACCACACAAAACTACACAAAACGACACCACACAAAACTACACAAACACCACACAAAACTACACAAACACCACACAAAACAACACAAACACCACACAAAACGACACCACACAAAACTACACAAACACCACACAAAACTATACAAACACCACACAAAACGATACAAACACCACGCAAAACTATACAAACACCACACAAAACTACACAAACACCACACAAAACTAAAAAGGGGGTGAAAAAGGGAATAAAACATGGGAATTCCTCCATATTTTTTTCAGTCTGGTCTAAAGCAACATTGGCTCAGCAAGTGCGAAAATAACACGAGTCGTCCTTTGTGGGTCTTTTTTTGGGCGAAAATAACACGGAGTAATTTTTTTGTGTTTGTGGGTGAAATAACATGGAGTCGTCCTTTTTGGGCGAAATAAAGCTTAGTCCTCTATTTTTGGGCATTTTGGGCCAAAATATTATTTGTGCCCATTGCCGCAAAAAATGTTAATCTGCCTCTGCACATCAGTATGCAACTCCACTGCAAAACATTATTCCAGTACTGGGTCAACCCAACTCAAAAAACAATGTCCACTCAAGTCATATAATATGTTCCCTTTCAAGGTATTTCAACATATAAGGACATTATGCTCATCAAAGCCAGTGCTATGCTTGCCAAACTAAAGTTGTCTGTGCACGCTCTGTACTTTTTAAATGCCGATCATCAACAAGGAAGCAGAATGTACCATTTAAAAAAAATATTTGGTATGACTCAGCCAGGATTCAAATTGCTGTCCTCACAGACTCAGGAGCACTATCCGTTACATCACCGAGTCCATTTTGTTCAGGAATAAAGATGTGCTGCACATTATTTGACACAGGACTGATGCCACCCATAAGCCGATGATCACAGGACATACATCATGATGTAAGCCACACCTTGGGTTCTTTTCAGTTGAGGAGCATGGAAATTCCGACTTTGGTACACTCTATTTACATGTGACGGAGATACGCATTTTTATTTATGTAACAAATTTGAGGCTCGTGGAGGTGTGACATGACAGCATGAGGGGGATTCAGTGACAGAGGAGAGCTGGTTAAAGGGAACAGGTGCATGATTGATGTGCATACATGAAAAGGTGGGGTACGGCACGAGGTGAGCGAGAATGAATGAAGATCTTTTTTTGAAGGCCTGCAGTGTCAATCATGTACTTACAAAGGCAAGACATGGCCGACGCAACACAAATCACCGAGAATCTCACCGGACTTGCGTTCACGCCCCCCCCCCCCCCCCCCGGTGCTGTTCATTTAAAAACTTCAACAATGATCACATCTAATGATTGTCCATCAGAGGTTTTTTTAGTTCATTTTCCCTTTAAGCACCGAGTATGTGGATCGCCCGAGGGACAACGTAAGCTTAACAATAATTACCTCCGCCACCTCAGGTGAAGGAGGTGATGTTTTCACTCCTCTCTGTTTGTTCGTTTGTCTGTTTGTGTGCAGGATATCCCAAAAAGTCGTTGACGGATCCGGATGAAACTTGGTGGACAGGGCTGGGTGTGTGACAAAGACGAATTTATTTAAATTTTGGTGAAGATCCGAATCCGGATCTGGATGCGATAATTATTTAATTTCAAAGTGATTCTTCACCATTGAGAGATGGGGCCAAAAACGATATGTAGCACGAGATTTGAGAAATGTATTGCTCCCGATATGTTCTTGTGGATCAGGCATTAAGTGGTGGAGGTATGCACTCCACCGAGTGCCCTTCTAGTTGAACGTTAATTCATTGGGGAGATTTAAAATTGTCTGCAATATGTCCCATTTCCCAAATGACCTTATTATCACCATTGTGTGCTGCAAAGGCATTAAGGGAGTAATAACAATGCGATGTTTTTGTTTTCCCTTCCATTCAGAAAAGAATGTGCGAGACCGTTGTGGGATGACACGATTCACACATCGACCCCTGACCTTTGGCCTGACTCCAGTGCTTGTTTTTCTCCTGTATATTTATGAGGCCTGCCAGCTGTGTTAATGCCTGGTTTACTCAGCAAGCAATGCAGAACCATGGCCATTATGACATCACAAACATGGCATTTACAAATTTCTTATTTTTTAATTGATGTCTTGGTATTGTCAGTAGACTATCCCCCTCCCCCCACCCCCACATTTATTAACAACACTTAGCAAACTGGCACACACACACTAGGCAAATGATTACTTCTATTTCTTGGAAAATAGCACAAAATGTTTTTTTTCTTCTTCTAGTTTAGGTCTGTTTTTGATAGCATTGTGTGTCCAAAGTAGTTCATTGTGTTCTTGCCTGTTGACAAATAGGGAGGTCAGTATACCATGCATTTCGGATCGAAGGGTAGATGCCATATAACACAAAGAGCTGAAGAAAGGTTACGTGGAAGCAATTTAGCCTTGCTTCATGATAATTTGATCAATAATTTGTTGTTTTTTTTTTTTTTTAGCTTTGTGAGCTCATGAATTTGAATCCGTACAGTGCCTGCAAGAACTATTTCTTGCCATTTTGTGTACAAAGTTTGTCGTGGCTCACCTGACCAAAAACTTCTCTCTCTCTCTCTCTCTCTCTCTCTCTCTCTCTCTCTCTCTCTCTCTCTCTCTCTCTCTCTCTCTCTCTGTCTCTCTCTCTCTCTCTCTCTCTCTCTCTCTCTCTCTCTCTCTCTCTCTCTCTCTCACACACCTTTGGCCATATTGTCGTGTCAAATATAGAGTGGTATTTGGGGCTTTCGGAGCAAGTAGTAATGGACGAAGGTCGGGATGTAAACACGTCGCACTGTTATTCATTCCAGTCCTTGTAAAGTCGGTAGTTTTGTTTAATAAACAGTCAGGTGTTGTTGCGCGTTCAGCCGCTGCAGAGGAGGTGCCCAGACATAGACCTCGGGCAGGCAAGGGATGAATTGATGCTTCTTTGTGTTTTAAGCCACATGCTTGTCCGTCCCAGTTGTGGTGCACAAGTGTACATTGTTGTAATGTGCACATGATGGGCACATGTGTAGAATTGCACAACTAGTTGCTTCTACTCCGATATTTTTTCTTTCATACTTGTTTTCCGTTTTGATGCTAACTCGCTTTAGTCCGTGTAATAGCTTCAGGGGAAGGGGTTGCAGCGTTTATGTGGGATTGTCTAATGCCAACTTGAACTCTCTCCTGTTTGACCAAAAGTTATTTTTTATTTTTAACGTGAATGTGATCTTGACTTGGCGACAAACTGCCGGGTTCCCCGTCGTGGTGGTTTTTGTGGCGCGTGTTCAAACTCCAGTGTGAATGGGAGGAATACAATGTGTGGTTAAAATGTAAACCTCTTGACAAATGACAACCAGTCTTGTTTTTACTTATTTTTGCAAACATCTTTTGGTTGTTATTGTTGTCGTTTATTCCAAAATACCTTTTTTATATATATATATATATATATATATATATATATATATATATATATATATATATATATATATATATATATATATATATATATCATACACCTTATATCCATAATTGACTGACAAGAACCACTTCTCAAGGTAAGATCTCAATTTTCTTTGAGAGCAGAGCACATGGTAAAGCTTTCCTGCTAATCGAACGACATTGGCACCGCCATTTTTATTGGCTCTAGATTTTATTTACTCGCACCGAGTGACACAAAGCATTTAATTTTCATCATGCATTCTTCGGGGATTTTAAAGAATTATAATTTCTTTTTTTCTGACCAAACGGCGCACCTGCATGAGGTTTAGCTTTACATCAAAGCGTGTCGTGCATCGATACTTTCACTTTGCTGCAAAAATTTCTACATCCGTGTTTGTATCCTTCCCAGTGATATATGTAATAAATTCGAAATGTTTGGTTGACAGATCGAGTCCGCGGTATTCTTGGCTGTTGTACTATGGACAAGACGGTGCATATCTCCCATTGGCGGTGTCCATGTGGATCGAATAGATCAGAAATCTCTCGTCTTCGGGAGACGTTGCGGCGTCAAGCCAAGGAAATAACGAGCGTCTCAGGTTTCACCTGCATTTTTGTTTGGAAAAGTCAGAGCAGGTTTCAGTTTCAAAATGGGTGTCACTTAATAATTTTTTCCCAGCATTTGTCTTAATCGTGTTTTTAAGCAATGTCTGCCATCGTCATCGTTCGTATGCAGCATGTGGGTTACTTTCAGGGAAGCAGTAGTGCTGCTGATGCAGTGCACCCTGTACGTTAGAGCAGGAATTTGTAATTCGGTGAGGGTGTCAGTGATGACTCGCCTCCTCTTCATGAAGGACATCGTATGATTTTTATCGTCCACCAAGACGGGACGCTTGGTTTAACGTCCATCCAACTTGATGAAGCAGCCTGCCGCTGCTCCGGGGCTGTTGAATGACATCTGTGTACTGTTGCCTCATGACCTCCTGTGATTCCCAGTGTACTTGTCTCTAGAATGAACAACCCTGCATGGCAATGCCCATTGATGCATTAGTTCACTCCATTACAAGTGAAAATCCTCTGACACATGCAACGCTGTTTGACAGCACGTCCAACAGTGAATTGGACGGAGTAGTTTGAGAGTTCCAAATGAACTGCAGTCAGGTGTATTTAACAGCGTGTGCATTGTCATATTGTGAATAGCTTCATTGTGTTCCTCAACCCTGAAAACATAGGGTTAGGTACCAAAACCGTCCACCTCGGTGCTATAGTAAGTGATTTAAGAGAGATGGACTTGGCCATGGTGGTCATGTTGGAAAATGGCGGCGTATGCAAATTGCCATCACTTTTCAGATTGACATCACATATTTTCATGAAATCCACAAACCCGAGGTCAGTTTTAGCTATGATAACAAATGTTATTACTACGGCCCTGGTTGCTCAAAAACTAAGGCTTTTTTTTAGCCCACTAGCAAGTTGTCATGCTGTACGGGATTATAAACGGCGTAAGGATGAAGCCGGCAAAAAGGCAAATGGCGTCTTCTGTCATCGAGCCGGCAAGTTGAGAGCGACAATTCACATTTATTGCCATGTCTGATGCATTAAATGGTCTAATGGCAGCGTTTTGCTCCTATTGATAGTTTATTCGATGTAGGTAGATTTTTGATTCCCAGGGTCCATAATAAAAATTGGTGTTGGTGTAAAAGCCAGTGACCAATAGTTGGATGCTGCAGGACTATAGACTGGCTGCATATAAATCATTACATCCTAAATTTTAAACCAGAAGCAGAATAAAGGCTTCCACTGCGTTGGGGCAGGTTTCCAAAGCCGGCGGATAACTTGAAGAGTGATTGATCGATGAAAAGCAAAAGCGATGTTGGTTTTATCATGGACAATGGACATGATGCAGGTCGATAGTATTCAAAGTTCAAGTTAAATTTGTTCCATCCTCACATGAGTCTGTTTTTCAGCACAACAAAAAGTTACATAAACAAAGTAAACAACTAGAGGGGGGAGCACTCGGGAGAGTGCAAAACCTCCGCCGCCAAAACTGCTGGGTCACTCAAGTGAACCTTATATCTTATTCATTAAATATGATGTCAACAGTGCTGACAGAGTTATAGTTCTTTTCTCCAACATTTTTTTTTGGGGGGAGGGGGGTTGGAAATCACTTAAAACATGTAGAGATGCAAAAAAAAGAAACCAAAATTTTGTTGAAAAAAAAGTTGCAAAAATTTTTTTTTGGGGGGGGGGTTGGAAATCACTTAAAACATGTAGAAATGTAAAAAAAAAAAATTTCTCTAATTTTTTTTTTGGGGGGGGGGTAACAATTTTTTAGAGGGGTTGGAAATCACTTAAAACATGTAGAAATGCAAAAAAAAAAAAAATTTTTCTCTAACTTTTTTTGGGGAGGGGGGGGGGACCAAGTCCAAAATCTAATGGCATGATCCTTGGACCATACCTAACCCCCCCACCAAGTTTCGTCGAAATCCGTCGAGGAGTTTTTCCGTAATACTGTTCACAAACAAACAAACAAACAGAAAGGGGTGAAAACAGTAACCTCCGTCCATCTTCAATGGCAGAGGTTAATAATATCGAATATACCTATGTATCAACTGTGTACCTGTGCAAACAACAAGAGGTAACAAAACATGAACGGACAATTAAAAGAGGCCGCAATCTTTGAGATTTTCCTTGATGATGATATCGGTCACGGCGTCGAACACAAACTTCACGTTCTTCGTGTCCGTGGCGCAGGTCATGTGAGAGTATATCTCCTTTATGTCTTTGCGCAAGTTCAGGTCCAGGAACTGTAGCTTGATGTAATTCCCTGCATCTTCGTAAGTGTTGGAGCCTAGAAAGTAGGAAAAGAGAAGTTAACAAGGGTTACTATGCATCTCATAAGACTACAGTTGTCCTGTATGAACTAAAACGGCATTCGGTAGAGCACATACCTCCGCCACGCTGAACAGTTTATGTTTTGTATCCCACTGATAGGCCAGATACTGATATTTACCAAAATCTAATTGGCTTATTTTTGTCACCTCATCTGCAAAGTTTTGTCTGAATCCATCCATAACTTTTTGAGATATCATGCTATATATCGTTTTTGGCAACATCTCTCAATGGTGAAGAATCACTTCACTCGTATCTGGATACAGATCCAGATCTTCACCAAAATCGAATCAATTTGTTACGGTCACGTACCCAACCTGTCCACCAAGTTTCATTATAACCTGTCCATCCACCAAGCACACAAACAAACAAGAAGTAGATGCGATGCAGAGCACGATACTTGCAAAATTAACCCCCTCTCCAAAGGTTGCCATGGATACATCAAATCGTCCATTTCGTTAACATTAAAATTGACAATCTTAATCAAAGCTCAGGTCAATCGGATGAAAATTGATTATTTTTCAGATCGAAATTGATTATTTTAGAAGTTTGACCTTGAGTTGACCTTTGAACTTTTGACCGCCAAAAGTTGTTTTTCCCAATTCAGTGATGGACTATGCAATTGCTGCTTAATTTTCAAGTCAATCGGATGAAAAATGATTTTTCAGATAAAAATTGATGACTTCAGAGGTTTGACCTTCGACCTTTTGATCTCAAAAATAGTTGGTTTCCCAATTTAGTGACGCAATATGCAAATCTCTTCAACTTTCAAGTCAATCAGATGAAAAATGATTTTAGAAATCTGACCTCAAGATGACTTTTGACCTCAAAATCAATCGGCTTCTCAGTTGAGACTGCCTCCACAATTTGGTTTCGAATTGTGACCTGTAGGCGATTGATAAACAGACGAACAAACACAGGATAATAAAATCGACTGACCAATACACTTGAAAAATCTTTAAGATTTTGCAAGAAACAGACAGGGGTGAAAACATAATCTCCTATCTTCGGTGGTGGAGGTAATCATAGCATCCGGATCTTCAACAAAATCGAATCAATTCGTCATTGTTACGCACCCAACCTCTCCACTAAGTTTCATTCGAATCTGTCCACAACCTTTTGAGATATCCTGCTCACAGACAAACAACCAAACCAGGGGTGAAAACATAACCTCTGCCCACCTTCGGTGGCAGAGGTAACAATGATGACAAGTCATGGTGTTTCAGGGTAAAAAGGCCAAACAAATGTCATATTTTTGGGCTCCTGCCATGTAATTGTTCTTTTTTCTTTGGAACAGCCACAGTTATTTTGCTCGCCACCCCTTCCCAAAGTAAATAAATCCAATGTAGTGTCATGTGCCGATCTACTGTGACAGCTTGTGTCGTCAGATCTTTTTGGAAAATTGTGTTTGTTGCCACTTCACAAGCACAAAACTATTTAAAGGTCTGAGAAAAGCTGTAGCATGAGAGGTAATTTGGTTGGGGAGTGTGGGTGTCCAGGTTAAACTTGTCTTTATGCAGGAGATACGATTATTGCTTTGAACCGGGCATAGTGGCGTGCGTCTGTAATCCGGATACTCGGAGGCTTGGGTTGGAGGATCACTTGAGGACGGGAGCTTTGCACTGGGCCGCACTGTGAGAGGGTGTAGAGCAGCCTGGAATCATGGCGAAACCCAATCCTTATCCCTGTGTCATAAGAGGCGACCAGGGTTGCGTCAGGAAGGGCATCCGGCGTAAAAACCTATGCCAAATCAGTATGCGGATCATAACGGATGATCCGCTGTGGCGACCCCTAACGGGAGCAGCCGAAAGACGAACAACAACATATGATTAATGTTTTGATGTGTTGGTTAAACTTACATTTTGTTAAAACAAGAGGGGAAAACAAATTACTTCGAAACACTGCTCTTCCATGAGCCTCAATAAGTGCAAAAACAAGGACAAAAAAGGATCCTTCCAGAGTCACAGGTTGAGACCGACATTGTCCAGGATTAAAGGACATGTTCCCTTTATCAAACGTCTGATTAGAGAGTGAGACAGCTGCTTCCTGACTGTCAGTGGCAATGTGGAGAAGTAAGACGCAATGTGTTTGTCCATTCATCCATTGGGCCCATACTCTGTGCAGAGCGTAGGTTCTGCTTTAGAAGTCTCCTTGGCTATTTGGTACAATCCTGGACGGGTCGCCACTCCGACACAGATGTGTTTGCAATTGTCTACAAAAAAGGAAGAGAGGGTTTTCCAAAGCATTGGAGAGGTCGTTTGTGTACGAAGGAACAAGACTGGACTAAATAAACTGCCTTGGGGAACTTCATCCTCAACTGGTAGAGTAGGAGAGGGTTCCATTGTGATAGCAATGCGCAACTGACTGCGTGAGTGGGGGAAGTCAGAAATCCAAGAATGAAAGTGGCCTTCTCTGCCACAGACAAAGAGCTTGGCTAACAGTAACAAAGCAGGGTGACAGACAATCGAATACCCGAGATATGTCCAAGGAGATGGTCCGAACCTCCAGTTTGAGATTTCGGGCCTCCAACCACTGCTGAAAGAGGAGCAGAAGCAACAAGTCCAGAGTTGAGTTGACTTGGACAGAATCCAGAGTAGACTGATCAGCCATGTGGTTTACCATTGCCTTCCGAGCAATCGTCCAGCAATTTGTAATATGCTCAGGGTACCGCGGCAATTACTCACCTACTCTTCACGAAAGACACCGTGGAATCTTTAATGTCCACCAACCAATGCTAGCAGACGAGGCACCCTGTTTCGCGTCCATCTGAGGGATGGCACACACATTGATGAATCGCCCTGCCTGTGAAACACCAGGATGACTTAGTTCATAGCTGGTTCGGGATTTGAATCCATGACAGACAGCTCAGAGGCGAGTGTGTCGACCTCTCGCCCCGAGGCTAATCCTATACATTTAAAACTGACCTACGCCTAATTAAATATTCACAGATCAGCATTTCACACTGGTGATGATGACAGACAATGTTGTGCCAAATGAACTGAGCCATCAATCCTCAAGCCTTGGATTTGATTATCTATTTTGATATTTCAAGTTGCACTGCCATGCCACAGAATTTATCATCATGGATTGTTGAAACTGGGAAAATGTTTTGGCATCTGGCTGGAATTTTTTTCTTGGCATTTGAGTCATTTAAAGACAATCGACAAAAGTGCATTGAATTTGGGAAAATAGTGAAGATTTGTCCAAGTATTTCAATATCTTGGCCTGGTCTCAGTATAATATGCAAATAGTGTACACACCCTTGAGGTGTTCCTCTTCCTGCCCCCACTGTTGTCTTCCCAACTTCTCCTCCCCAACCCTCTCCCCCTCACCCTCCCAGTCAAATTGGGGAAATGGTGGATTGGGTTCATATCACAGATGATGAATCGATTTAATTGATGGGGTGTGGATAAACTACAGGCGTGATGGGCCAAATGACCTCCTCCTGCAACCAAGTTCTATGTCTTTCCTTGGAGGACATTAGTGGTCAATGAAAAACATCAAAAGAGCTTATGGCATTCGAACCTGGGAACCCAGGCTCACCAACATAGACTGTACAAGTTAAGATGGGAATGCCAATCAAAATTAGGAGCCGGGATCCCAGGCTCATTCATCATTAACTTGATGAGTTATGATGTGATTGACAAACTGAACCAGAATTAGAACCTGGGATCCCAGGCTCATTCATCATTAACTTGATGAGTTATGATGTGATTTACATGCTGAACCAGAATTAGAACCTGGGATCCCAGGCTCATTAATCAACTTGATGAGTTATGATGTGAATGACAAACTGAACCAGAATTAGAACCTGGGATCTCAGGCTCGTTCATCATCAACTTGGTGAGTTATGATGCTATTGACAAACTGAACCAGAATTATAACCTGTGATCCCAGGCTCATTCATCATTAACTTGATGAGTTATGATGTAATTTACATACTGAACCAGAATTACAACCTGGGATCCCAGGCTCATTTATGAACTTGATGAGTTATGATGTGAATGACAAACTGATCCAGAATTAGAACCTGGGATCCCAGGCTCATTAATCATTAACTTGATGAGTTATGATGTAATTTACATACTGAACCAGAATTAGAACCTGGGATCCCAGGCTCATTAATCAACTTGATGAGTTATGATGTGAATGACAAACTGAACCAGAATTAGAACCTGGGATTCCAGGTTCATTCATCATCAACTTGATGAGTTATGATGTGATTAACAAACTGAACCAGAATTAGAACCTGGGATCTCAGGCTCATTCATCATTAACTTGATGAGTTATGATGTGAATGACAAACTGAACCAGAATTAGAACCTGGGATTCCAGGTTCATTAATCATTAACTTGATGAGTTATGATGTGATTGACAAACTGAACCAGAATTAGAACCTGGGATCTCAGGCTCATTCATCATTAACTTGATGAGTTATGATGTGAATGACAAACTGAACCAGAATTAGAACCTGGGATTCCAGGTTCATTAATCATTAACTTGATGAGTTATGATGTGATTGACAAACTGAACCAGAATTAGAACCTGCGATCTCAGGCTCATTCATCATTAACTTGATGAGTTATGATGTGATTGACAAACTGAACCAGAATTAGAACCTACAATCCCAGGCTCGTTCATCATTAACTTGATGAGTTATGATGTGATTGACAAACTGAACCAGAATTAGAACCTACAATCCCAGGCTCATTCATCATTAACTTGATGAGTTATGATGTGATTGACAAACTGAACCAGAATTAGAACCTACAATCCCAGGCTCGTTCATCATTAACTTGATGAGTTATGATGTGATTGACAAACTGAACCAGAATTAGAACCTGGGATCTCAGGCTCGTTCATCATTAACTTGATGAGTTATGATGTGATTGACAAACTGAACCAGAATTAGAACCTGGGATCTCAGGCTCGTTCATCATTAACTTGATGAGTTATGATGTGATTGACAAACTGAACCAGAATTAGAACCTACAATCCCAGGCTCATTCATCATTAACTTGATGAGTTATGATGTGATTGACAAACTGAACCAGAATTAGAACCTACAATCCCAGGCTCGTTCATCATTAACTTGATGAGTTATGATGTGATTGACAAACTGAACCAGAATTAGAACCTGGGATCTCAGGCTCGTTCATCATTAACTTGATGAGTTATGATGTGATTGACAAACTGAACCAGAATTAGAACCTACAATCCCAGGCTCATTCATCATTAACTTGATGAGTTATGATGTGATTGACAAACTGAACCAGAATTAGAACCTACAATCCCAGGCTCGTTCATCATTAACTTGATGAGTTATGATGTGATTGACAAACTGAACCAGAATTAGAACCTACAATCCCAGGCTCGTTCATCATTAACTTGATGAGTTATGATGTGATTGACAAACTGAACCAGAATTAGAACCTACAATCCCAGGCTCATTCATCATTAACTTGATGAGTTATGATGTGATTGACAAACTGAACCAGAATTAGAACCTACAATCCCAGGCTCGTTCATCATTAACTTGATGAGTTATGATGTGATTGACAAACTGAACCAGAATTAGAACCTGGGATCTCAGGCTCGTTCATCATTAACTTGATGAGTTATGATGTGATTGACAAACTGAACCAGAATTAGAACCTACAATCCCAGGCTCGTTCATCATTAACTTGATGAGTTATGATGTGATTGACAAACTGAACCAGAATTAGAACCTACAATCCCAGGCTCGTTCATCATTAACTTGATGAGTTATGATGTGATTGACAAACTGAACCAGAATTAGAACCTACAATCCCAGGCTCGTTCATCATTAACTTGATGAGTTATGATGTGATTGACAAACTGAACCAGAATTAGAACCTGGGATCCCAGGCTCGTTCATCATTAACTTGATGAGTTATGATGTGATTGACAAACTGAACCAGAATTAGAACCTACAATCCCAGGCTCGTTCATCATTAACTTGATGAGTTATGATGTGATTGACAAACTGAACCAGAATTAGAACCTACAATCCCAGGCTCGTTCATCATTAACTTGATGAGTTATGATGTGATTGACAAACTGAACCAGAATTAGAACCTACAATCCCAGGCTCGTTCATCATTAACTTGATGAGTTATGATGTGATTGACAAACTGAACCAGAATTAGAACCTGGGATCCCAGGCTCGTTCATCATTAACTTGATGAGTTATGATGTGATTGACAAACTGAACCAGAATTAGAACCTACAATCCCAGGCTCGTTCATCATTAACTTGATGAGTTATGATGTGATTGACAAACTGAACCAGAATTAGAACCTGGGATCCCAGGCTCGTTCATCATTAACTTGATGAGTTATGATGTGATTGACAAACTGAACCAGAATTAGAACCTACAATCCCAGGCTCGTTCATCATTAACTTGATGAGTTATGATGTGATTGACAAACTGAACCAGAATTAGAACCTGGGATCCCAGGCTCGTTCATCATTAACTTGATGAGTTATGATGTGATTGACAAACTGAACCAGAATTAGAACCTACAATCCCAGGCTCGTTCATCATTAACTTGATGAGTTATGATGTGATTGACAAACTGAACCAGAATTAGAACCTACAATCCCAGGCTCGTTCATCATTAACTTGATGAGTTATGATGTGATTGACAAACTGAACCAGAATTAGAACCTGGGATCTCAGGCTCGTTCATCATCCACTGTACAAGTCAATATGGGAATGCCAAACAGATCAAGTCAATTTTACCAAAGGTGTTCAACGAGCTCTGCGAATACAAAACAGCAAATTTTTCATTTTTCAATGTGCAAGTACATATAAATAGAAGGATTTTTTTTTCCGAGTGAATACATTTACCCTTATCTGAGAAAGCAAACAAACGGCAATTTCTAGAACTTCTCAAACGCCCAAAATACATGTTGTTACAGTCGTGCCGATCAGGTGGGTAGGCGCCCAGAAGGTCTCCAAGTTCGCCCGGATAACTTGGGCGTGAATCAGTGTTTCAAAAACACGCAAACTGTTACAGGTGATTCACTTTTTATAGTGCCTTAATTGCATGAAGCCAATTCACCCATGTTACGGATTTATATGCCAGTTATTCTATGCGCTCTGGAGTTCCCGTTCCCTGATGACCACACAAGTTCTCATTTACAACACTGATTGATACAACACTTAACACTGATTGGTATTCTCCCATTATGCACCATCTATGGTCCTTGGGTGTGACGGAGCATCACCTGACTGTTATGTTCCCAGCGATTTTTACAATGTCCTGGCACATCTTGGGGAAGGCAATTTGTGCAAGGAGTGTTGAATGCAAAATGCATGAACTCATGAAGACAGGTCGACAGGTGAAGGGAGGGGGGGGGGGGAGATAGGCTTGATGAACAGACATTTTGGCAGGACGACAATAGCTCACTATACAATACTGCACTCGACGCTATCTCGATAATTACAGTAATTACATCACACTTATGCCAAAACGCACAATTAAATAACCATTTCATCTATTCCCCATTTACCCATTCGACGAGATCTGTAACAATATCAAAGCTGTAGGTTTATTGGTACAATTGGACAAACTTACCGTCATATTCTGGAAAACAAATGCTCAGATGTGCTTTTTTGACCTTATCTTCAAAAAGGTCTTTCTTGTTCAAAAAGAGCACAATGGAGGTGGTGATGAAGTAGCGATGGTTGCAGATGCTATTGAAGAGGTGGAGGCTTTCGTGCATGCGATTCTGTCACGAACACACAGACAGCTCGAGTTGAACTCCAATTGGAAAAAAAATAGAATAACTGATTCCACAGAGGTCAAGGTTCCTGCAAAAGAAGTTCTGTAAATCCATTTATTTGAGTCCTTGTGCATGTGTTTCAAGTTATCGTCCTCGTGTGAAAACATACATACCTGATCAGTCGCTATTAAATTTTTATCTCAGTGATGATACACAGGGAAACACAGACATAGTAGGGGACCGCTGGGCCTATGAAGCCCGTGCCATCTCAACATTCCTGACGATGACGACATCCTCAGCTTTGGGAATGAAAGCAATTCCTTTTAAGATGAACGACATTGATTTTAATTACCCCGCGCATTCCCCAAACACAATTAAGACACTTTAAAACCCCGAATACCCCAAAGACCCTTTGGACCCCAAATACGGTTAAGATCCCGAAGACTCTTTCAGACCCCGAAGGCCCTTCAAGACACTCAAGTCATTTGAAGACCCTTAAGACCCCTTATAGCTGGAAGATCTCAAAGACCCTTAAGACTTAGAAGACCCTTCACACCCCAATGACCTGTAAGACCCTGAAGACCCCTTTACCCACTGGTGTTCTGGCTCTCCTGCCCCCCACACAGTTCCCACCCCGTTGGTTCTTCTGCTCCTATTCCTTGATGCCCCATTCTCAACCCTGCTGGCTCTCCTGCTTCTCACACTTCTCGGTAGCGGGAGACATATATATCAGACACGGGAGACACGGGAGACACGGGAGACACGGGAGACATATATATATATATACTTCTAACAAATACACATTTTTTTTTACTTAATAATGATAAATGGATTAGCAAGATAGCCTAGAGGAATGAGCACTCACCTCTGAGCTGTCTTGCCGAGGTTCGAATCCCAACCCAGCTATAAACAATCATCCTGGTGTTTCACAGTTTGGGTGAGGCATAAACTTGGTGACCCATTTGCCAGTGCAGTATTACATTGAGTTAAGGATTGGAATTTGGACAGGATGCTGACACACACGAGCCGATTGTTTGTGAAAGGCACAGTTGGATCTGTTACGTCCACCAAGTAATGCCAGCAGATGGATATTCTGCTCAATACTCATCCAAGGGATGACGCACCGCATTGATGCAACACCCAACCTGTGGGACACTCACTGCCCCTATTGCTTATAGATGGGTCGGGATTCAAACCCAGATTACACAGCTTAGAGACGAGTGCACCCGCTCTGACATATCCTGGCACCTTAACACAAATTTATCAAAGATAATCTCGGCAAAGTAAAAGGCTATTTGGACCATGACATCCATGCTGCATCCTGTACTCACTGCTCTTACATAATGCAGATCATTTAAAAGTAAAAATAAAACATTCCAATCTAAAAACAACAATTCATTGGAGCAAAGAAAGCATTCCACTCAAAACCAGGACAGTGTAACACAATTGAAAATGTTTTTGGTGCCAGAGGCATGGACGGTGCGAGATCTCACCACTTCATCATCTTCGATGAGAACCATGTCGTAAGCACTGAGTGCGGCACAGAATATAATACAGGTGACACCCTCAAAGCAATGGATCCATTTCTTCCGCTCAGACCGTTGCCCACCAACATCAAACATCCTGGAAGGGAAGACATAAGACAAGGCAACGTTATTTATTACATCTTCCTTTGTAGGTCAGCATCACAATCAAATATGCTTTTTTGTGTTTAAGGTACAACTAGAACATTAAATAATTCACATAACTAAATATGAGATATATTAGTATGAGCAGGAGTTCAGAAGTGATAAGGACATATTTCCATTCCCCATACATTACCTGATTACCTTCCCCACCCCATTGCTCACTCTTCATTTACTTTTTGTTCTCTCTTCCCATCCTTTTTGTCACCACCTTTTAAAAAATTATCGTTCTCTTCTTTATTCTTTTGTTTAACTTCTGCCGTCCCACCTCGTGTGTATACCGCACATAATACGTATGTGTACGGTATCCCCGAAGACAACTTGTTTGAAAGGTTAAATATTTTAACAGGGAGAGCAGATGAGAGACTAAGTAGAAGTTTTTACAAAGGCCTTGCACTGTTTGTTTGATACACTTGTTATCTCATAACTTACTCAACTACCTGGTAGCTTACTCACAGTGCCCTGCTTCTCCATGGCAAGCCATCTTCTTTCCTTATGTTGAGCTTCTTTTTTTTATTCCTGTTCATCTTGCTTATACTGCTGCTTACAGGATATATATATATATATATATATATATATATATATATATATATATATATATATATATATATATATATATATATACATACATACATACATATACACATGCAGACCGAAACACAGGTTGCTATACAGTCTGGGAGGGAGGGGCGCGAGGGGAGGGGTGGGAGCGAGACAGACATAGAGAAGGGGATTGAGGAAGTGGGGGAGAGCTTGGAAGGGGGATGGAGAGCGAGGGTGGGGGGGGAGCGAGGATGGGGGGAGCGAGGATGGGGGGAGCGAGGATGGGTGGGGGGAGCGAGGATGGGGGGAGAGCGAGGGTGGGGGAGAGAGCGAGGGTGGGGGGAGGAGAGAAAGCGAGGGTGGGGGGGAGAGAGCGAGGGTGGGGGGGAGAAAGCGAGGGTGGGGGAGAAAGCGAGGGTGGGGGGGAGAAAGCGAGGGTGGGGGGGGAGAAAGCGAGGGTGGGGGGGGGGGAGAGCAATACCTTTTTCAAAGAGTAAATTAATTTAAATATTATTACAAAATTTTGCAATTGACTTCCGCAAGAGTAAATTATTGATGGACTTCCGGTTCTGGGTTTGGAGCGTCGACAGCTCTCCTTCAGGAGTCTCTGCTGACGATCTCAAAGTTAAGTTCCCGGTCGTTATTTGTTCCGTTTTAACTGTTTATTTTCTCACCTATATGTTGCTGTGTGTTCCTAATTCGGTTTTGTTTCAAAAATCGTGCTATTTTGTGAGATTTCGTCGACCTTGTCTTACCGGATGCTTGAGGCGGATGCTTGAGGCCTACCCTTTGTTTCCCCTCGGTGTACGATCATGTTTATTTGGGGTTTTTTTCCCCATCACCTTCAATTTCTATCTTCTACACTTTCCGAACGTCCTCCATCCCTCCCACTTATCACTCTATTTCTTATCTTAAACCAAAAAAAAACAAAAACAAAAACGACCTTTCTCCTTGCACAATCACGAAGCTCGATTCTTCTTCTTCTTCGTCATCCTCCTCCTCCTCCTCCTCCTCCTCCTCCTCCTCCTCCTCCTCCTCCTCCTCCTCCTCCTCCTCCTCCTCCTCTACTTCTTCCTCGATTTTTTCTACAACACTTCCATGACTTAATGTGTTGAAAACTCTCTCAAACATTAATAATAATAAAACGATCTCTTATAATGCTTCATCTTCCTCTTTCACACGTGTGGTACTCTTTACTGTATCATAATGCACTACTCTTCTACTATTTAAACAAACTGCTCGCAATTCAACCTCTTCTTCATTCCTTGCCAAAAAAATCTAACTGTTACAGCGCTTCTTCTCTCCTTTCCCTGATTTCGCCTTTATTGCATCCATCAAGAATTGTGTTAAATCGCATCTCTGACCTAAAACTTTTTTTAAAAACCCCAGTTTGCTATGAATGTTCGCTTTCCATCGACAATTCTTTTTTTCCAACTTCAGTGCCAACTCACCCCTCTCACCCCTCACTCTCAAAGCAACCATCCCACTCTTCTCCCTCCAAGCCTCCCTCTCACCTCTCTCAAAAACTCCCCCCTCACCTTTCTCCCACCAATCATCCCCTCACTCACCCTTCTCAAAGTTGCCCCCCTCTCATCCTCAAAGCTGCCTCCTTCCACTGCGCTCTCACCTCCATCTCTTCACTCCACCTCCTCAAATCCTCAACTGCCTTCTTCCCCTCTCTTGTCCCCCCTCTACCCCAGCACCACAGAGCCTTTTCTCCTAATCTGGCCCCCTCCCCTAGCTATTCTGCAATCCCCCACACTCTTTCAACAACCCTCCTTACCTCCCCCCTCGTTCCTTGTCCTACCCTCCCCCTCCCCCGCCCCCTCCCCACCCCCTCTACCCAAAGCCTCCCCCCTCCCTCTTCATTAAAAGTGTGGACCTCAAATATCCGGGGCCTTCGCTCAAACCTTTCAGATCTTTCCATACAGGTTGCCACTGACAAACCAGACATAATCTGCCTCAGAAACTTTTCTCCCCCAAGACGTGTCTGACTCCCAAGTATCTCTCCCTGGTTACTCCCTCCTCTGGTATGACAGACCTGAGCCTCGTCCTGGTGGAGGTGTTGCTCTCTTCATCAAAGACTCTATTCCTCACTCTCCCTGCACTGCTCTCACTCCCCCACACCCCCAGGAATACCTCTGGCTCCGGCTTCCCCTCCACTCCCACCTCATGTTTATATGTGTACTGTAACGTCCACCGAACAGTGATGACTCCATTTACACCTCACAATCTGAAAACATGGACCAACTTCTATCTTCTGATCCAAACTCTCTCTTCCTCATATGTGGCAACTTCAATTGTCATCATGCCAGTTGGCTTGGAGTGCATACCTCTCTCACCTGTCATGGCACCTCAGCAAAAGCTTTCTGTGACTCATTGGGACTGACTCAATCGGTCAACTTCATGACCCGGACCTCAAACAATGGTACTCCATCTCTTCTGGATCTGATTTTGACAAATTTCCCTGACAATATATGCTGCTCTTCCTCTGCTCCAATCAGTTCTTCTGACCACGTCCTTTTCAAAGTGGACATCTCTCTGGCTGTTATCAGAGAACCACCTCACCGCCGTCGAGTCTGGCATTTCACTCAAGCCGACTGGCAGGGTCTCCGAGCAGCCATCAAACTTACAGACTGGTCTCCTATCACTACTTTCTCCAACATCAACTCATCCTGGGAATTCTTTCAAAGAAACTTGCTCTCCCTCATGCACAGATTTATCCCCTCTCGTCTTCAGTTGTCCTACCCTTCCTCACGCCCATGGTTCACTGAAGCTTGTGGTGAGGCAGTTGTACTGAAACAACTTGCCTTTGCCTCATGGAAAGCAAACCCAACTGAGGGCAATCTCAGTTACTTCCATAAAGCTCGGAACAAGTGTGTATCTACCCTCAGGAGAGACAGAAAACAACATCTTTCTCATCTCAAGTCTGATCTCTCAAACCTCTCTCCCTCTTCAAAATCCTGGTGGCGTTTAATCAAATCTGTTTCTGGTGTATGTTCCCCCTCCATCCCCTCCCTTACCTCAAATGGCCGCACTGCTGATACCGCACGTGAAAAGGCTGAATGTCTAAACTCGGTGTTAGCATCGAAATCTTGTGTCCAAAACCCATCACTTTCTCGACCCACTTTACCCAGTCGCACCCAACTGTCCCTGGACTCTGTATCCTTTTCTCCTGACAAGGTGGAGAGCTTTCTGTCAAACCTCGACTCAGATTCTGCAACTGATCCAGACGGCATCAGCCCACGTGTCCGAAAAACCTGCTCTTCTGCTCTTGCTCACCCTCTCTCTGTTCTATTCACCCTCTCATTTGCTCAAGGTCATCTGACATCTGCTTGGAAATCAGCAAACATAACTGCCCTGCACAAAAAAAGGTGCAAAGACAGATCCCTGCAACTACAGACCAATCAGCCTTCTCCCAATCATCAGCAAGGTTATGGAATCCATCATCGCTTCAGACATTAAATCCTTCCTCTTCTCCAATGGCTTGATTTCCGATCATCAATTTGGTTTCAGACCAGGTCACTCTACCCTGGATATGCTGCTTCTGCTCTCCCAACAATGGATGGAAGCCCTCAATGCCAGACAGGAAATCCGAGCCGTATCCCTGGACATATCACGTGCTTTTGACACGGTCTGGCACCCTGCTCTGCGCACCAAACTCTATTCCTATGGTATCCAAGGCCATCTCCACTCATGGCTCGCAGAGTTTCTCTCCTGTCACAGTCAACGTGTGGCCCTAAATGGAGTTCTCTCATTCCCTCTTCCTGTCCAGGCTGGAGTTCCTCAAGGTAGCATTCTGGGTCGTGTTATTTTTCTGGTTTTCATCAACGATCTCTCCGACTCTCTGGAAAATTCTCTATATCTCATTGCTGATGACTCCACCCTCTGCCATACCATCGGTCATCCCTCAGACCGGCAAGCAGCAGCTTCTTCGCTCACTGCAGATCTGGATAAAATCACAAACTGGTCCAACACGTGGAACATCTCTTTCAATCCAGACAAATCTCACACTTTCACTATGTCTCTCCGAAAGGACCGTTTAGAAAACCATCCCATCCACTTTCTCAACAATCCTCTGGAAGAAGTCCTTTCTTTCAAGCTTTTGGGTCTCACTATCTGCCATGACCTTTCCTGGGAAAGCCACATTTCAAACCTCGCCTCCAAAGCCAGTCACCAACTGGGAATCCTCCGTCGTGAAAAGTCCTTCCTCAGCCAACCTGAGCTCCTGACCACTTACAAAGCTTTTGTCCGCAGCGTGATGGAGTAATGCTCTCCCCGCTGGGCTAGTGCTTCTGCCTCCCACCTTTCTCGGCTTCACGCTGTGGAAACCAAGGCATTTCGGATCATTGGCATCTTCCGCAATGAAGCTGAGTTTTTGGGGCTCTCACTCTATCACCGCAGGTTGGTTGGTGGTCTTTCTGTCTTCTACCGTCTCCTCTCCAGCCTCGCCCCCCCCCTGCTCTTTCTGAGATTTGTCCCCACCACTTTTCCACAGGGCGCTCAAGGTCCACCAACAACACCCTTCTGGTAAAACAACCAAAATAACGAATCACTGCTCACCTTCACTCTTTCATTCCTCTTTTTTCCCTGCCTTTGGAATAAACTCCCTCACTATTCAATCCCATTCTTCCCTCCAGGCCTTCAAAACAGCTGTTCACCACCACCTCTTATCATCCCCCATCTAAATCCTCGATCTTTTCTTCCCCCGTTAATCCACCCCAAACCCACCTCCTTCAAATTCCCTGCTTTCCTTCCTGAAAGTCCCTGTAATGTCCATCTTCTCTTCCCCATGTTCCCCGCCCCATCCCTCTCCCTTCCACAGATCTCCTAATGTCTCTGTTCCCACTGTTTTGTCCCTCCCACTCCCGCCCCTCTTGTCTCATGCCCCCTTGCTGTGCATTGTGTGTTCGCTCTCTCATTTCGCGTGAACGGTACCGATTTTGAAGGTTTTGCAGTTGTTGCTGGGGAACCAAAGCGTCCCCAGCAACCATCACAATTTCCAAAGCACGAGGTCATAAGATGTACCTACCACCCGAGTTTGGTCAAAATCGGCCCACGTTTACTACCAATTATGCTGATGACAAACGAACAAACATTCAAACAAACAGACAGAATTACTGACAATAAGGGTCACCTATTTCGGCGACCCAACAAACAGACAGGACAGAGAGGGGTGAAAACATAACCTCCTTCACCTTCGGTGATGGAGGTAACAAAACTTATTTTCTCCATTTACCATCCCCAACCAAGCATAATATTGTTGTGGTTGAGGAAATTCGCAAACCACCATTCAGGTCCCGTAGGTGAGATATCTCTGTAAGTACATGTGTAGTTAGCCCCAAACCCGTTGTTTAGAGGGAATAAATGTCATTCATTCGGGCTGCGACCCTTTAAGATAGCCGTTTTTCTGTTCTATCTTTATTTTGAACCAACCACATCTCAACCTCCATCACACAACAACCACCGACCGCAACGCCGCTTCACAACAACAACAACGCCAACAGCCACGGCCTTTACCTTCACAACTCGCTCTCGCAACCATCGCATCACCGCCATTCCAAGCGGCGCCATGGCCATCATCGCCACAATAAACCCTCCACCATCTTCACCTCTCCTCCTTCTGCCGCCATTCCCGCGCCGCTGGTGAACGCCGAGCATCAGGCTGTCCTGGCCTCGTGCGGGGCGCGTGCCGAGCAGCGGTTTCCAAAAAGCGGCCTTTCCGAGGGGAAGTCGGATCAGGAATGATTAACGCCCACTTCCGATCCCTCCAATCATTAAGCGCGGGGCGATTTGGCCCCGCCTCCAGGCGCGTTGGAGTAGAATCGATATATGCAAATTCGCGGATCAGGAATGATTCACGCCCACTTTTCCTCCGTCCAATGGGCGAACGTGGCTCCGCCCCCGAGCCCATCCTGATCCGAAAATCTGCATATGGGTTCTCCTGTCGCACTATAAAGAGCCGAGCGCCGGGCGAATTGAGAGAGTAGAGAGTTTCTGTTTCGGGCTCAGGCGAGTTGTGGCGGCGGCGAAGTGTGGCAGCAGCAGTCAAGACTGGTCTGGAGGGAGTCGGTCTGTCGGGGTTCGGAGTCTGTCAGGGAGCTGCAGAGAGGAGAAGCCGGGAACGCGGTCGAGGGCGCAGTGGAGTCGCTCGTCGCGTGACCCAAGCAAGCCAGCTATCCTCTTTCCCCAGAGCATCAACAACCCCCCCGTTTCCCCCCCGCGCTGAGATAGTGCGAAAAGGGGGCCCGTTACCACGCCATTCCAGGCAGTGCCAGCGATGCCCGCGGAGGAGCGCGGAGTCGGGGCACCGCCGCCATTTTGCGGCTCATCACAAGACGGATAGGCTCTACGCGGTCTCGCGCCCACAGCCCCGTCTGCCCCCTTGTCGTAGAGGGTGGCCATTTTCTTTTGCTTTTGAGTATATGTGTTGTCGGCGCCGTCTGTAAAGTAAAACTGTGTAAGTGTTGCCGTGTGCTCGCGTAGTCGGTAGTAGATCTGCATTGTGTTTCTTTTGTTACATTTGCTTTTGGTGCATAATTGTTGTGTTACTTTTACATTTGCTTTTGGTGCATAATTGTTGTAATTGTATATGTGTGCTTTCCGTTTGCCGCGGAATAAGTGTGCCTTATGTTGAACTGTCTTTCCCGTTTCGCTTCGTCTTTTCTTTAATTGAAACTCCATCTTACTTCACGTAAAGGGTTGGTCGTGGGCTAAATACGCCCAATAATTAATCGGAACCGTCGAGGTTGACGATAACACCGCTCAGTTATCCCGATAGTACGGAACGGGTCGCTTAAAGTGGCCCGTGTCCGAAGTCGACCTGCGGCGAGGTGCGATCGCCCGGTCTACCCTCCGTGTGGGTACTTAGGTAGGTCGAATTTGGCGAGCAACCCTATCCCACGTGGGGGGCCGATTGGCACGATCGTGGTGAGGCCGAAAGGCCCACCCGCGACTAGTTCCCGGCGTTAGTCCGAGAGGGTCACGACGGAATTGTCCGTCCGGTGGGCGACGTGCCGCGATTCGAGTTACGTGGCCGCTCGCACGCCGGCGGGCGCAAATCTGCAACAATATGTATTTGGTTCCGTAGGTTACACTCTTGGAATTCTCACTCATGAGAAGATTAATTTGTAAGGTGGAGTGCAAACCAGCTCTAGTATTATCCAGAAATCAGTTTTCGGACTGCATTGCACCGGCATCATCCCAAACAAGAAGACAGTTTGGAGAAGATGAACTTGTGCGAAAGCACAATCAAGCTGTGGAATTCCAGGCTTTGAGATGTGGAAATAAAATAAGTCCTTCAAGCCATTTGTGAAATATTTTTGGGCAACTGTGGCTTCATTGCTGGTTGAATAGATTTGTACTTTGCTGCTTCTCAGTGTCATTTAATAATCTCTCCAATTTTAACACGACTAACTGCTACATCTGCACCTTTAATGGATAAATATGTAGCTTGAGTTGTATCAGTCTCGTAATTCCTCGACGCCATCACAGTTACATTGCGTCAGATATATGCACACGCCGTACTATGTTACGGATAGTTGAACTCATGGTAGTTGAGCTGCAGTGTTCATCATCATGCAGTACACCTGAAGTTAAGGTCTTTTAATCCGAACTGCGTTTCAATGATGCCGGTGGTCTTGACCCGGGAACGTAGGACATCTTGTTCGGTGGGAATGTAGCCTGGCTCCACCAGTCGGTCCAAATCACTCAAGTAACTGAGGAGGGAGGCAGAGATACCAATCAGAGTTTTGTTTGGTATTGTGACATGGCACAGAAGTGGACATAGAACGAGTTTGAGATCGAGTATTATAAACCTCTTAACCATCTGCATACTGTAGATCTCCCATCATTTACTCACATCATTATAATTTAGTCCTTCACTATAAGTCCATTATTTACTCGTACAAGTACACTGGTGTCTCACACTGTCTTTGTGCTACATGTGACTGACTGCACAAGGTCCTCCATGAGCCATAGATCACTGTCAAAATTAATGAACTGGATCAATGAGGATCCCATCGCTGATAATGGAGACTGCTCCACTTCAGGAGCACAACTTGTAGATATGAAAACGATTTTAAATTGAGAGGTGCCATGTAATATTTGACTCTTCTTAATCTCTAAATACTGTATCCGCACATGTAAACCACCGCATCACCTCCAAACTAAGTTGGCTTCCACAGGGATACTCGGGTCTTTTAAAAACAGATTAAACCATAGCAGAGACAATGCAGTTTGTCATGCATGGGGGGCTGGGGGCAGTCATGCTGAAACAGGAAAGGGTCTTCCCCAAACTGTTGCCACAAATATGGAAGCACAGAATTGTCTAGAATGTCATTGTATGCTGTAGCGTTAAGATTTCCCTTCACTGGAACTAAGGGGTCTAGCCCGAACCATGAAAAACAGCCCCAGACCATTATTCCTCCTCCACCAAACTTTACAGTGGCACTATGCATACGGGCAGGGAGTGTTCTCCTGGCATCTGCCAAACCCAGATTCGTCCGTCGGATTGCCAGATGGTGAAGCATGATTCGTCACTCCAGAGAACGCATTTCCACTGCTCCAGAGTCCAATGGCGTTGAACTTTACACCACTCCAGCCGACGCTTGCATTGCACATGGTGATCTTAGGCTTGTGTTCGGCTGCTCGGCCATGGAAACCCATTTTATAAAGTTCTCGACGAGCAGTGTTTGTGCTGACGTTGCTTCCAGAGGCAGTTTGGAACTCGGTAGTGAGTGTTGCAACCGACGACAGACAATTTTTCCGCATTACGTGCTTCAGCACTCGGCGGTCCCATTCTGTGAGCATGTGTGGCCTACCACTTCACGGCTGAGCTATTGTTGCTCCTAGACGTTTCCACTTTACAATAACAGCACCTACAGTTGACCGGGGCAGCTCGAGCAGGGCAGAAATTTGATGAACGGACTTGTTGGAAAGGTGGCATCTGATGACGGTGCCACGTTGAAAGTCACTGAGCTCTTCAGTACGGCCCATTCAACTGCCATTGTTTGTCTATGGAGATTGCATGGCTGTGTGCTTGATTTTATACACCTGACAGCAATGGGTGTGGCTGAAATAGCCGAATCCACTAATTAGAAGGGGTGTCCCCATACTTTTGGCCGTGTGTGTGTGTGTGTGTGTGTGTGTGTGTGTGTGTGTGTGTGTGTGTGTGTGTGTGTGTGTGTGTGTGTGTGTGTGTGTGTGTGTGTGCATATTTTGTGTAAATATCATCGAATTTGATGGTAGCCGGTATTACAAATAATCTACATAATATGATGGAATCTTCTGAAAATTATGATATGAAGTCTGATAAGTTGTGATCAACAAAATTTCTTCCAAAAATGACAAAAATTATGAAGTGCATTTTAAAGAATGTGCTGCAGAATTTCAACGTATCACATGTCCGCTATAGTATGTATACTTTATCAAAACACCCACAACATTTGGTTTAATACTACTTTTCAGGATCTACATCACCAAACAACCAGCACAAAGTGTAGTCGTCTCAAAAAGTACAGAATATGACAATATGACAATGTCTGTTACGTTTACATTGGAGACAGGACAGCCGAGATTATCTGTAATGATGCAGCAACCCCTTTGCAGACGACCCACCTGAACAGGTGTTTTCATCTAATTTGATATCACTGGGAATAGAACATCGAGCCAATAGACCTGTCCATAATATCTGACTCAGTCATTCAGTACAGCATTGCCTCCATGTCTTCACATCTATCTCTGTTATCCTTTTCCTTATCTTGATCATTTCTCCCAACATTATTTACACTCAAATCATGTCCATCATCTTTGCCTGCAAAAAAAAATCTTATCAAGGATATTCAAAGAAGATTATGTGCACAAGAGTACGCTGTTTGGCTCATCATATTTATATGCTATATCCATGGCCTACTTACTTGTCTTATTTGTAGTAACTTCATTCTTAATATTAATTTCATTTGACTTCACATCCACATCCATTGTACTTGTTTGATTAAAGTTACATGTCCTTGTTCATCCCCAGGCAAAGAATTTGTCACAGGTGCCAGCACACAATGGCCTGCTTTTTCGAGATAGAATGAATGACTGGTCTTGCTGGTAAAGGCTAGTGTCTATCTGCATCGACGGACAGGTAGGATTAATGGATTAAATCAACAGGATGTTGATTGTGGTATGCTAACTGCCTTAGGAAGCAAGGAGTAGATGATGTTTCTGGCGTTAACCTTTTGTTGGAGCAAAGGAGAGAGAAAGGGTAGGGGTGAGATTTAATATAGGCTGGGGTAAGTGATCAGTCAGGCTGGAGTCATGAGGCATGTGGGTCACATTGACTGATTTTGACAGAGTCAAGGTTGTGGGGTTGTGTCAAGGTGACTGGGATGGAGCCGACAGTCTCTGTCACACGACAGTCTCCACCCACTCCTCTTGACTCCTCATCTCTGACACCCTGACAATCCATGTCAAAATCGGTCATTATCACCCCCACAATCAGTCAACATCGGTCATTCTAACCCTGACCTCATTCTGATCCACCTACGTCTGACACTTCCACCCTATATGAACCCTTGGCCCTATCATTTCACTCTCTTTTGCTCCGACGAAGGATTAATGCCTGAAACATCAGCCTCCCCTTGCTTCCTACAGCAGATAGCACACATCAATCAATGTCCTGTTGTTTTCATCCCTTGCTCTACCTTTTGAGAGATACCTTGTTATCTTTAGCGTCCATTAACAAAATGCAGATGGGACAGTCAACTTTACGTCCCCCACTCGAGAGGATGGCGTGCTGCAAAATGTGGAGCCACCCACTGGCACTGCACGATGACATCAGTTTTAGCCAAGTTCAACTCCTTTAGGAATAAATCCCAGACCAGACTAACCATAGGTGAGCACGTTACTGCCATCAACTGGGGATAAAACGATTTGTTCCTCTTTTATAACCGATTCTGTACTCACTAGTGTGCTGAGTCGTTGAGATGGTACTCGGATGCTCTCTCAAAGCACGCCTGGATCCCCGCATCCAACCACAGGCGTTTGATGATGAGATACAGCTCTTGGGGCATGGCGCCCTCCTCAATGGAGTCTGCCAAGTTGTACAGTTGCCTGGAATCATCCTAAGGCAAATTCACAATAACTCAACACATTTTCACTCACTGTTATCCTAAAAATAAATCGACTAATCGATTTAGATTTATAAAAAAATTATTTTGGACTTGTTCCAGGGGTGGGATCTGTACCTGGCACGATGCATCTCCGTAGTCGATGTTCAGCATCGACATCGCCTTAACAATGGCCAATATACTTTGGAGCGTGTTGCTGTAAATGATGGCGATAAACTCCAAACATTCTTCTTTGGAGTAGCCTTCTTTGTGGATAATCCTATGGGAAACAGGATGGTTCAAAACTGATTTTTCGAAACCTTGGTGACTTCTGTCTAATAATTATCATTGTCGAGGAGGCCTCATCCACAATTTTCAATCCAGCCTGGCTGTGAAAGTTTTGTCATGGCGTTATACCCCACTGTGACACACCATCTACCTTTAGGGGTCATCCATTTGTCATGTATTTATTAGAGGGGGAATAGAAGGGGGAATACAATGACACAGTGAAAATTAATTAAAATAATAACTGGGGAGTTCATTGAACACCTTACGTGCAGTGTTACGAAAAATGACATAAAAAGAAGAAGAAAAATAACTTTTATTTCACCAAGTGTAATTTAAACACAAGGAATGCGTCTTGGTGTTAAACTCAAGCTATACCAACAACAAAAACAATCACTCAATACACAACATCCCAAGTACAACAAAATGTCAAAAATTGACAAAATTAGAATAATACAATCCCTCGTGTTCACCCCTCCCCCCCCCCCCACCACCACAAAAATGTCAGCAGAAACAGAAGACTGCTATTAATGTGGTAATGGAGTTGGACAGGGCAATAACTGCCTGAGGGCAAAATACTATTCCGAAACCGATTTGTCCGACACCCAAGTCACCCATATCACCTTCCAGATGGCAAAAGCTGAAACAGGACAT
This sequence comes from Eptatretus burgeri, assembly GCF_056783735.1. Taxonomy (NCBI): domain Eukaryota; kingdom Metazoa; phylum Chordata; class Myxini; order Myxiniformes; family Myxinidae; genus Eptatretus; species Eptatretus burgeri. The sequence goes on from NC_140969.1 coordinate 72,124,123, forward strand.
TATTTCGATGTGAGGCATCAGAAACTATCCTCGATGATCTATTCACAGTATGCTCTGTATAAATTGAATCCAAAGAAGGCAACACACATCCGACTATCCTACCAGCAGTGCACACAACCCTCTGGAGCCGAAGCCTCTGTTGCTGGGTGCAGCTGCCACACCACACACACAATGAAAAAGTCACAACACTTTCTATAATGGCTCGATAAAACTGGATGATTATCTCCCTGCAAAGGCCAAACTTCTTTCGCTGCCGCAAGAAGTAGAAGCATTGCTGAGCTTTCAGAATAACAATATCTGTGTTGTGGTCTCACTTTAAATTACTGGTAATGGTTGCACCTCAAAGTTTAAGGCAGTCAACAATTTCAATAACTTCACCATTGATGGTAAGAGGGTCAACTGAACTGTTTGTCCGACGGAAGTCAACAATCATCTCCTTAGTCTTTGCAGTATTCAGCTCGAGGTTGTTGTGTTTGCACCATGACACAAACCCATTAATTTACTGAATTTACTGAAAAAATGTGGTCAATATATTATATGGTTCACCTTGCAGGTTTTCCGATATTCTTACTCATCAGAATTCACGATAATAGCCTCGATGGTCGTGTCATCGGCAAACTTCACAAGCTGCACAGACTCATGATGAGACGCCCAACCATTTGTGAAAAGGGAATCGAGAAGAGGTGACAGCAAGTGATATTTCACCATTGAGAGATAAAGCCAAAAACTATATAGTACTGAATAGCATGATATTTCAAAAATGTATTGATTGGGCCCGATATGTTCTCGTGGATCGGGCATTACGTGGCGGAGGTATGCGCTCTACTGAGTGCCCTTCTCGTACTGCTTGCGATCGGTTCAGGAGAAAATCTAAAATCCAGAAGCAAATTGAGGGAGGAAGGCCAAGGGACTGGTATTTATCAAAAAAAGCTTGAGGGACAATGGTATTAAAAGCAGAACTAAAATCAATAAAACGAATAGGAGGATAACGATTTGAAAATTCAAGATGTTGAAGAATAAAATGAAGAACCAAGGAAACAGCATCGTCAACCGAATGATTTTCCCGATAGGCAAACTGAAGAGGATCAAGCCTACAGATGGTGACAAACTTAAGGTGCTTGAGAACCAAATGCTCAAACACCTTCATCAGCACTGAGGTGAGAGCCACTGGTCTATAATCGTTGAGCATGGTCATCATTGATTTCTTTTAGACAGGGATAATAATAGAAGATTTAAAACAGAGGGACTCTAGACTGTTGCAAAGAACTGTTGAAAATACAAGCAAAAAACAGAGGAGAGCTGTTGTGAACAATGCTTCAGGGTTGCAGGAGAAACACCATCAGGACCAGCTGCTTTTCTGATATTCTGTTACCTGAAAAGATTCCTCAGTTCAGCCTCCTCAACAGTAAAAGGCAAAGAAAGCAGTGAATCAGCAACTGGGAAAGAAACTGCAACACGCGCAGTAATCTGCTGATCAAAGCGGCTGAAGAACTCGTTCAACTTGTCGGGAAGCTTGTGGTCTTCAACATTCGTGACACAATTCTCCTTATAAGGAGAAATATTCGAAAGACCTTGCGTAACAGCTCGAGGATTATTAGTTAAGAACTGGTTCTCCAGCTTCTGTCGATACTCTAATTTTGCCCTGCAAATCTCCCTTTACACATCATATTGAGCTTTCTTTTACAGAATTCGATCACCGCTCTTATGTGATGCTTCCTTTATTTTCAGCTTTGCCCGAAGACCACTTATAAACCATGGTTTTGTCATTAACCTTTGTTTTTTTGTATACCTTGTCGAGGGTCCTATGAGAGCGAACACACAATGCACAGCAAGCAGGGCATGAAACAAGAGGGGCGGGAGTAGGAAAAGCAGAACAGTGGGGAACAAAGACACGAGGATATCTGGGGAAGGGAGAGGAATAAGGAGGGGAACATGGGAAAAACAAGATGGACATTACAGGGACTTTCAGGAAGGAAAGCAGGGAATTTGAAGGAGGTGGGTTTGGGGTGGATTGATGGAGTCAGAAAAGATCGAGGAATTGGATGGGGGATGATAAGAGGTGGTGGTGAACAGCTGTTTTGAACGCCTGGAGGGAAGAATGGGATTGAACAGAGTGAGGCAGTTTATTCCAAAGGTGGGGAAAAAGAGGAATGGAAGAGTGAATGTGAGCAGTGATTCGTGATTTTGGAAGTTTTACCAGAAGAGGGTTGTTGGTGGACCATGAGCGACCTGTGGAAATATGGTGGGGACAAATCGCAGACACAGCAGGGGAAGCAAGACTGGAGAGGAGACGGTAAAGACAGAAAGACCACTGACCTGCCTGCGGTGAGAGAGTGAGAGGCCCAAAGTCTCAGCCTCGTCGCGGGAGATGCCAATGATCCGAAATTCCTTGGTTTCCACAGCATGAAGCCGAGAAAGGTGGGAGGCAGGAGCACCAGCCCAGAGGGGAGAGCAGTACTCCATCAGGCTGCGGACGAAAGCTTTGTATGTGGTCAGGAGCTCAGGTGGGCCAAGGAAGGACTTTGCATGACGGAGGATTCCCAGTCGGCAACTGGCTTTGGAGGCCAGGTTGGAAATGTGGCTTTTCCAGGAAAGATCATGGCAGATAGTGAGACCCAGAAGCTTGAAAGAAAGGATTTCTTCCAGAGGATTGTTGAGAAAGTGGATGAGGGAGGGCGGGTTCCAAATGGTCCTTTCGGAGAGACCTGGTGAGTGTGAGATTTGTCGGGATTGAAAGACATGTTCCACGTGTTGGACCAGTTTGTGATTTTATCCAGATCTGCAGTGAGCGAAGAAGCTGCTGCTTGCCGGTCTGAGGGATGACAGATGGTACGTCAGAGGGTGGAGTCATCAGCAAAGAGATAAAGAGGATTTTCCAGAGAGTCGGAGAGATCATAGATGAAAACAAGAAAAACGAACAGGGCCCACAACGCTGCCTTGAGGAACTCCAGCCTGGACAGGAAGAGGGGATGAAAGAACTCCATTTAAGGCCACACGTTGACTGCAACAGGAGAGGAAGTCTGCAAGCCATGAGTGGAGATGGCCTTGGATACCATAGGAAGAAAGTTTGGTGAGCAGGTCAGGGTGCCAGACCGTGTCAAAAGCACGCGATATGTCTCAGGATGTGGCTCATATTTCATGTCCAGCATTGAAGACTCCCATCCATTGTTGGGAGAGCAGAAGCAGCATATCCCGGGTAGAGTGATCTGGTCTGAAACCAAATTGATGATCGGAAATCAAGCCATTGGAGAAGAGGAAGGATTTGATGTCTGAAGCAATGATGGATTCCATAACCTTGCTGATGATTGGGAGAAGGCTCATTGGTCTGTGGTTGCAGGGATCTGTTTTTGCACCTTTTTATGCAGGGCAGTAATGTTTGCTGATTTCCAAGCAGATGGCAGATGACCTTGAGCAAATGAGAGAGTGAATAGAACAGAGAGAGGGTGAGCAAAAGCAGAGGCGTGGGTTTTTTAGGACACGTGGGCTGATGCTGTCTGGACCGGTTGCAGAATCTGAGTCGAGGTTTGACAGCAAGCTCTCCACTTTGTCAGGAGAGAAAAAGAAAAAAAAGAGAAAAGGAATTTGGTGTCTGTCTGTCTGTCTTTGTTTTTTTGACAGCAATACATTTGGGCGTTACTTCTCCAATCTCAATCGGACGTTACAGGAGGATTAAGGGTCACATGATGGAGGTTGTAGCAACTTCATTTCCCCTTACACAACGGGGTTTTCCACCTTTGGTGAAATCCGTATTAAGGTCTATATCCGTGTTAAGATCGCTAGTAGTGGCGTTCTTCCAAGGCTGCTTCTAAAAACAAAAGTAATAACAACACTAATGATAATGGCATAATATTAATGTTATTAGAAAACGATATTAATTAATACCAATCATATCCCCTCTCCCAAAGGGGTTTTCTCCCTAGACAAATGCGTGTTAACATGTAAATAGCTTATCGTGGCATTTCATGGGGCAAGCCCACCAGAAGTAAAAACAAAAAAAAAGAAGATTATAAACCACAAGCACGTGTGATTACCTTTTTAAACAGTTGCTACTGTTGTTTAACACGAAACTGAAAGAAATCTGTAGGAATCCCGACCATCTTGAGGCATTCTATGTTTATCGCGTCCACCACAGACTAACGGGTGGGACCATCAGATGTCATGAGACGCCTCTCATCCTCCATATGAGCCAGATACCACCTGATCGTTCCATCATCCGCCACTGCACTGATCTGCGGCTACGAAGCATGTCGTGTCACTGTGGCTTCATCGCAGTTCCTACCCCCCAGGTCATCATATTAATTTAGTAAGTTATTAATTTTGCTGTGCTTGTGATTTGAAATTATTTGCCATTACTTTAATTGCAATTAAACTGTTGATTGTTAGCATGGGATATCTTCTCTTTCTGTCATCCTTCTGTTAAAGCTGAAGCTGTTAAAATATTGCAGTCATAACTTTCTCGTGTGCCTGTGCCTCAGCAGGTTTCGTCAGTGCTATCAGCAATTCCCGTTTTCCCACCCAGGAGAGCACCGATGGCCGAATGAACATTTTAAAATAACATTAAAGACAGATTACAGAGGGGAGGATAGAAAAAATGTGCTCAAAAGGGTTGATAAATATAATTTTAGACGCAAACACTGAGAAATGGAGACATCATCTAACTAGGACATAAGCGATGCCTTTCTAATATCATAATTTATTACATCAGGCTTAGACTATTACATTTACAAAGGACATAACTGCACAATACCAAGCATTATAAACCACTCTAAGCCATTTTCACAACAATATATTTCTGCACAAATATGAATAATTACATGTGCTTTGGTTCTTGGTGACATCGACCGGCCCTTCCTTCCCTTCTTTTCACGGCTCAACTCAAGGGCTTGAAATACAAGCCAGGCAGCATGTTCTCCCTCTGTCTCCTAAAGGCGGATGTACATCTTAAAATCCAATCGTTAACCGACGGATCTCTGTACCAGAGCCAAAGCACATCCAGTATCGAAATCCACCAGTGCACGACATTCAAGACAAAAAAAACACCTGGAAAATCCATACTCGTTCTCTACCAGTGTAAAAAGGCTCGAGAGCACACATAATGAGAATAAATAAACTTTTAAAACGCGTCCACACGCCCGTATTTTCCGCAACAACAAGAGAGGACGAAGCTTGCAGTTTTTGAAATTGAAGATAATCGATTTCTGCCTATTCCCATAATCAATGAGTATTTAGGTAACTATGGCAAGGCAATGTGTGTGACGTCACTCGGATGGACGTTAAACTGGGCATCCCGTCTGCCAGCATGCGTTGGTGGACGTTAAAGATCCCACGGTATCCTTCGCAAAGAGAAGGGTTAGGTTACTTGCTGTTGGAAGAATGTGGAGGATTTTGGGGCCATCTGTTTATGACGTAGACAAATATGGTGGAAATGTTGACAAAGCCTCCACCCTGTTGTTAATGAATGGACAATGGACTGGCATTTCTTTCTGAATTCAGATCGCTCGTTGGATGGACACTGCGGAGTGGCTGTGCCGCTGCTGCAACGCTCCGGATCACTTAATGTAGGGATTGGTAATTTGTTCAGGGTGCTGGCAATAACTCGCCTCCTGTTCGTGAAGAACATGGTGGGATCTTTAAAGTCCACGGTCGACCAACCAATGGTAGCAGACAGGACATCAGGCTTAACGTCCAAACACATTGACGCCTCTCCCTGCCTGATAAAGACCAAGATGAAAGTTTATCGTGGGTCAGGATACAAACCCAGACAAGAAAGCTTATATGTATACCTCTAGGTTCTAGGATAACCTGCCAACCCACAGCCCACCATCCGACCGTGTGCTTCAGCATGCACCTTCCCTGACCTCTTCTTACACTTACTTCTTCCCAAACATCTTTTTCTTCTATCTCGCAGCTCCTCTCTTACTTTGTCCTGTCATACTCCCTTTTCTCAATTTTTACTTTCTCATTTTAGCTCCTTCACCCACCACTTGTTCTTTACTATATATGTATATATATATATATATATATATATATATATATATATATATATATATATATATATATATATATATATATATATATATATATATATATATATATATATTGTCGCGGATTCGCGCCCGCCGGCGTGCGAACGACCACGTAACTCGAATCGCGGCACGTCGCCCACCGGACGGACAATCCAGTCGTGACCCTCTTGGACTAACGCCGGGAACCAGTCACGGGTGGACCTTTCGGTCTCACCGCGATCGAGCCAATCGGCCCCCGCGTGGGATAGGGTTGCTCGCCAAATTCGACCTACCTAAGTACCCACACGGAGGGTAGACCGGGCGATCGCACCTCGCCGCAGGTCGACTTCGGACACGGGCCACTTAAGCGACCCGTTCCGTACTATCGGGATAACCGAGCGGTGTTATTCGTCGGCCTCGACGGTTCGATTAATTATCGGGCATCTGAGCCCACGAACAACCCTTTACGTGAAGCAAGATGGGGATTCAATGAAAGAAATGACGAAGCGAAGCGGGAAAACAGTTCAATAATAAGCACATTTATTTCGCGATGAACGGAAAGCACACATATACAATTCCACCAAAAGCACATGGAAAAGAAGAAGACAAAAAGCAAATGCGACAATGCAGATCTATCTGACTACCAGGCACTCGGCAACACTTATACAGTTTTACTTCACAGACGGCGCCGACAACACACATTCCCAAAGCAAAAGAAAAGAGAACCACCCTCCAGGATGAGGGGGTAGGCGGGCCTGGGGCCGAGACCGTGTCGGGCCTACCCATCTGATGATGAGACGCGGAGCGGCGGTGGTGCCTCAACTCCGCGGGCCTCGCGGATGGTGTCTGGTAGGGGGTGGGAAGGGGGCCCCCTTTTGTCGCACTATCTCAGCGCGGGGGGAAACAGGAGGGGGTTGCTGATGCTCGGGGAAAGGAGGATTTCACAAAATCGCGGGTCCCACGACGAGCGTCTCCACCACGACCTCGGTCGCGCCGCCGGCCTTTCTCTCCGCAGTTCCCCGAATCCGACGCGAGCACCCCCTCGTCCGCCTTCGCCGCCGCCGCCTCTCCACAGCTCCGTCCTCTTCACTCCGACTCCGCGAACTCCCAACTGCACTGAACTGACGCTTCAACTCAACTCTTCCTCCGCTTCCAACTCAACTCTTCCTCCGCTTCCAACTCAACTCTTCCTCCTGCGAACTGAACTCTTCCTCCTGGGAACTGAACTGCCTCGACTGACGAACGCGGCCCCTTATATCCCCGTGGCCTCGCTCCTTCATCTTTGACCCTCTGCCTCCGACCTTTCACCTCTCTTGCTGGCTCCCCAATGGCCCGAGGAAAAGTGGGCGTGAATGCTTTTTGATCCATGAATTTGCATATAGCAACCGCCCTCCAACGCCCTGGAGGCGGGGCCAAATCGCCCCTCGCTCACCGATTGGACGGAACAAAAGTGGGCGCGAGTCGTTTTTGATCCGTTTTTGGAGCTGAAAATCCGTGGTTTTGTACACGCTGTTCGGCGCGCGCCCTGCACGAGTCCAACACCGGTACCCACAAGCGGCGCAAGAACGGTGGCGATGCGACGGTTGCGAGGTGTGACGTGAAGCGGCGCCGCGGTGGGTGGTTGATGTTGTGGTTGGTGGTGGTAACAATGGCGGTTGGTCCAAAACAAAGATAGTAAAAGAAAAACGGCTATCCTGAAGAGTCGCAGCACGCATAAATGACATGTATTCCCACTAGACAACGGGTTTGGGCCTAACTACACATATACTTACGGAGATATCTCACCTAAGGGACCTGAATGGTGGTTTGCGAATTTGGTAACCACAACAATATATATATATATATATATATATATATATATATATATATATATATATATATATATATATATATATATATATATATATATATATATATATATATATACATTGTTGGCCGGGTATCGGCTGCGAGCACGACCGCCAGTTGGAGCAGCAGGGTCAACTCCACTGAACACCCGGAATTCAGATCGTTACCCTGGGATAACTCCGAAGGTACGGGTCCCTTATAGGACCGTGAATCGTCAATAAATCAACCGCATGGGCACAGGGTTATTTGCCAAACTTCAAAATACCTAGAGGCCCACGTGGCGAGTTACCGAGGAATTCACACCCTCGACGGAACTCGGACGGGACGTGCCGTAACCGTGCTCGACCCGTGCGTAACCCGAGCGGATGGTTACTGAGGTCCCATCGGTCCAAATGCACAACTACGGCAGCAACGGCTTTTTAATTCCCCAACACGCACCGTGCTAAATCAATGAAGGAAAGGACAAGGACGAACTGAAACATTCAACAAGAGGGGATTTATTTTACAATAGGGGGAAGGGGACACATAAAGGGCAGAGTTAAACTGACTAAGCAATGCAAATAATGTACAGCAAAAGCACTTAACAATTTCTACTTATAGACGTGCCGACAGGACACACACACGCACACACAAACACCCAAAAGAAGATGGACCTTGACGGTCTTTATTATTCCTTCAGCTCGGAGGGAAGTCGAGCTGAGGGATGAGAACGTGGCTGGCTACCTGGCTGCGTGCGCGGGGCTGGTCGTCCACCCCTTTCCCGGAGCTCCGGTCGCCAAAGGACGGGCCAGGGCAGCCGAATCCAGAGGCGACGAGATGAGGTGAGAGATCGCTGCGATGAGACCAGACCCGCAGCAAGATGAGACCAGAACGGACCCAGCGGCAAGATGAGACCAGACACGCGGCGAGATGAGACCAGCGCAGACTCTGCGGCAAGATGAGACCAGCGCAGACTCAGTGGCAAGATGAGACCAGCGCAGACTCAGCGGCAAGATGAGACCAGCGCAGACTCAGCGGCAAGATGAGACCAGCACAGACCGACTCAATCACCGCGCCGTCCCGTCTATTTCTTCTCTCCCCCGGGGTCGGGGGTGGGGGGGGGGACGTGTCTCACGTCACCACGCCCCTCATTCGCTGGGGAAAATCGGTTGTCCCCGTGATTGGTCGGGGGCATGTCGGGGCGTCATGGTGGACCGCCCCTCAAACAGGGAGAGGAATATTGTCCTGCGTGGGCTGTGCTCATTGGCCGACCGCCGGGGAACTCGCTCGCATCTCTCTGATTGGGCGAGAGAGAGGCCAGGCCCTTTGAAATCCGCTCACGTTCGTGCTGACATGCACGAGTGCAATGGTGCTGGTGGAGGATGGTGGAAGGAAGCGAAGGCAGGTGTCGTCGTTGAAAGTTGTGGTTGTAGTTGTAGTAAGTGTAAAAATCCTATCTATAAAATAACCGCAGCGCATGAACATTTAATTCCCATTAGACATAGGGAATGAATTCTAACTCGAAATACATACTTATCTAAATAACTAAGCTATGGGGACGGCTGTCTGTCTGTGTGCACAAGGCTTCCAAATTCGTAACAATATATTGTTGCGAATTCGTGCCCGCCGGCGTGCGGACGGCCACGTGACTCGAATCGCAGCACGTCGCCCACTGGACGGACAATTCAGTCGTGACCCTCTCGGACCAACGCCGGGAGCTAGTCACGGGTGGGGGTTTAACCTCACCACGATCGTGCCAATTGCCCACCCGTGCAGGATAGGGTTGTTCGCCAAATTCGATCTACCGAAGTACCTGCGCGAATGGTCGACCGGGCAATCGCACCACGCCACAGGCCAACTCCAGACACGAACCGCTTAAGCGGTCCGTTCCGTGCTACAGTGATAACCGAGCGGTGTTATCATAGGCCTCGATGGTTCCGATTAATTATCGGGCATATTAAGCCCACTACGAACCCTTTACGTGAAGCAGGATGGAGGGTCAATTAAAAGGAAGGAGACAAAGCGAAATGGGAAAACAGTTCAACAGAATGCACATTTATTCCGCGGCACACGGAAAGCACGTAAATACAGCCACAATAATCAAAATGCACATATAAAGCGAAAGCAAGAGTTAAACCGAATACGCGTACACACGGCAACACTTATACAGTTCTTCTTTACAGACGGCGCCAAAACACATTTACTCAAAAGCAAAGGAAAGAAGCCACCCTCATAGACAAGGGGGCAGACGGGGCCCGTGGGCCTTTATGGCATGGAACTTGGCAGACCGAACGAGTCCCACGAGACCGTTGCAGGTTACCTGCACCCTCGTGGTGCGATGGTGGGCGAGCTCTCTCCGGCGCTCCTTGTACGAACGCGCAGGTCCGTGCGACACAGCTGGCAGAGCAGCGCCTCCAGTCCGCGTCCCCTCCGCGACGTCTGGACTCTCCACCGACTGCAAGCTCCAACGAGCGGGTCGCTCTACGGACCGCTTCTCCAAGACCCAGACGGGCAGAAGACCATGAACCGCCGACTGACACTGACACTCTCACCGACCGCCCTGACCTGACCTCTCCTCAGCGGCGCCTCCATGCGCCCTTTTATTTCCCCGGCACCCCGCCCTCCCTTCGCGGCACACGGGGGGGGGGGACATTCCACCAGAGAAATCGGGGTGGGAGTTGAGTTCCAACCGTCATTCTTGTTTACCAGAGAAATTGGGGTGGGAGTTGAGTTCCAACCATCATTCTTGTTTACCAGAGAAATAGGGGTGGGAGTTGTTGTTCCCCTTTTGTGTTCGGGGAGATGTTGACGGTTGTTGGCGGAGTGGTGAGGATGGCGTGGTTGTTGAGAGGCAGGTGTGGTTGTGGTTGTTGTGAAGCGGCGTTGTGGTTGGTGGTTGTTGTGTGATGGCGGTTGAGACGTGGTTGGTTCAAACTAAAGATAGAACAGAAAAACGCCTAACTCAAAGCGTCACAGCCCGAATGAATCACATAAATCCCCTCTAGACAACGGATTTGGGGCTAACTTCACATGTACTGAGAGATATCTCACCTACGGGCCCTAAATGGTGTAATGCGAATTTCCACAGCCGTAACTATATATATATATTGTTGTGGTTACCAAATTCGCAAACCACCATTCAGGTCCCTTAGGTGAGGTATCTCGGTAAGTACATGTGTAGTTAGGCCCAAACCCGTTGTCTAGTGGGAATACATGTCATTTATGCGTGCTGCGACTCTTCAGGATAGCCGTTTTTCTTTTGCTATCTTTATTTTGGACCAACTGCCATGATTACCACCACAACCACAACATCAACCACCAACCACAACGCCGCTTCACCACAACCGCCACGACCTTCACGTCACACCTCGCAACCGTCGCATCGCCACCGTTCTTGCGCCGCCTGTGGGTACCGGTGTTGGACTCGTGCAGGGCGCGCGCCGAACAGCGTGTACAAAATCACGGATTTTGTGCTTCAAAAACGGATCAAAAACGACACACGCCCACTTTTTGCCGTCCAATCGGTGAGCGAGGGGCGAATTGGCCCCGCCCCCAGGGCGATCGATATATGCAAATTTATGGATCAAAAAGCATTCACGCCCACTTTTTCTCGGGCCAATGGGGAGCGAGGTGAAAGGTCGAAGGGAGGGGGTCAAAGAGGAGAGGGCGAAGCTACGGGGCTGATAAAAGGACCGTGTTCGTCAGTCAAAGAGGAGTAGACGAGGAGAGTAGGAGAGTAGGAGAGTCGGAAACAGAGAGTCAAGACTTCGCGGGCGGTGGAGTTGGCAAGAAGGAGCTGGTCGTCGTGTGCGTTGGAGTCGGAACGGAGGGGACGGAGCTGTGGAAAGGCGGCGACACCAGACGAGGGGGTGCTCGCGTCGGGAGCTGCACCCCAGGGAGGCCGACAGCGCGACCTGGCCGAGGTGGAGACGCTCGTCGCGGGATAATAAAAATCCTCTATACCCCGAGCATCAGCAACCCCCTCCTGTTTCCCCCCGCGCTGAGATAGTGCGACCAAGGGGGCCCCTTTCCCACCCCCTACCAGACACTGTCCGCGGGGCCCGCGGAGTTGAGGCGCCATCGCCGCTCCTCGTCTCATCACCAGACGGGTAGGCCGACCCGGTCTCGGCCTCAGGCCCGCCTCATCCTTGAGGGTATTTCTTTTCCTTGGTTTTGGGTATGTGTTGTCGGCGCCGTCTGTGAAGTAGAATTGTATAAGTGTTGCCGTGTGCTCGGTAGTCGGTATTAGCTCCACATTGTGTTTTCGCTTTTATATTTGCTTTTTGTGTAAATTGAATTGTGTTTTTCTTTTCTGTGTGCATTTGGTGGAATTGTATATGTGTGCTTCCCGTGTGCCGCGAATAAATGTGCTTTATTATTGAACTGTTCTCCCGCTTCGCTTCGTCTTTTCCTCTATTGAATCCCCATCTTGCTTCACGTAAAGGGTTGGTAGTGGGCTGAATACGCCCGATAATTAATCGAACCGTCGAGGTCGACGATAACACCACTCGGTTATTCTGATAGTACGGAACGGGTCGCTTAAGTGGCCCGTGTCCGAAGTCGACCTGCGGCGAGGTGCGATCGCCCGGTCTACCCTCCGCGTGGGTACTTAGGTAGGTCGAATTCGGCGAGCAACCCTATCCCACGCGGGGGCTGATTGGCTCGATCGCGGTGAGACCGAAAGGTCCACCCGTGACTGGTTCCCGGCGTTAGTCCGAGAGGGTCACGACTGGATTGTCCGTCCGGTGGGCGACGTGCCGCGATTCGAGTTACGTGGCCGTCAGCACGCCGGCGGGCGCGAAATCCGCAACAATATATATATATATATATATATATATATATATATATATATATATATATATATATATATATATATATACACTACATGGCCATAAGTACACGGACACCCTTTCTAATTAGTGGATTCGGCCATTTCAGCCACACCCATTGCTGACAGGTGTAAAAAATCAAGCACACAGCCACGTAATCTCAGACAAACATTGGCAGTGGAATGGTCCGTACTGAAGAGCTCAGCGACTTTCAACATGGCACCGTCATCGGATGCCATCTTCCCAACAAGTCAGTTCATCAAATTTCTGCCCTGCTGGAGCTGCACCGGTTAACTGTAAGTGCTGTTATTGTGAAGTGGAAACGTCGAGGAGCAACAACAGCTCAGCCGTGAAGTGGTCGGTCACACAAGCTCACAGAACGGGACTGCTGAGTGCTGAAACACGCAGCACGGAAAAATCGTCTGTCGTCAGTTGCAACACTCACTACCGAGTTCCAAGCTGACTGGAAGCAACGTGAGCACAAACTCTGTTCGTCGAGAGCTTCATGAAATGGGTTTCCATTGCCGAGCAGCTGCACACAAGCCTAAGATCACCCTGTGCAATGCAAGCGTCAGCTGGAGTGGTGTAAAACTCAACGCCATTGGACTCTGGAGCAGTGGAAACACGTTCTCTGTCGTGATGAATTTGCTTCACCATCTGGCAGTCCAACGGACAAATCTGGGTTTGGCGGATGCCAGAAGGACGCTACCTGTCCGCGTGCTTTGTCCCTCCCATCGAGGACGATTCCCTTTTGTCGACTCCTTCCCATGGTGAGACTCCCGACTGCCATGGACAGATGGGACAGAGCTTCAGTGGGACCGCGTGCGGAAACAGCGACTGGTGGCAGTGGCACACGGTGGCCGGATGAGTGGGGATGCCCTCAGGCAAACCCCCGGAGGTGGAGGGGGAAACGCCACATGGATAAGGAGACGGCTTGGTCCATGAGTCGTGGTTCTGTGCTGGGGTGAAGAGTTGAGCTCCGAGACCAGGGAAGGCTCCATTCAGTCTGTGCGAATGAAGATGATGACCGGTGGCATGTACACACATGAATTGTGACTATACATTTGTGACACACACACACACACACACACACACACACACACACACACACACACACACACACATACACACACTTCCGTTACGTTAACTGCCCTCAGGCCAGCAGGCACTGCCTTCAGAGAGCCACCTGTAGAAAACTGTGGCTGCCTCCTTCACTGTGAAAATGGGTCCTCGCAAAGGCCAGCCATGGAAAAACAACACACCAAATGCCAACGCCGTACCGTACGCATGCAGCGCACTCTTTTCAACGCAAATCTCCATCTAATAATTTTATCTATCTTCTTTTTCAATCCGAATCTCCATCTAATAATTATATCTGTACTCTTTTCCATCCAAATCTGCATCTAATATATAATTATATCCAATCTTTTCCCTCAATTCCTGACACAGATCAGGGCTGGCACCGTGCACACCACTGCTTTTGATAAATGACTGCATGCTCAATGGCAGCAGGCCCACGCGCAGCACCGGGGTAATATATTATCGCACACAGAGCAGGGCACGAATGGCACACATCTTGTTCGGGTCTGTGCATGGGTTTACCATAACATCTTACTGTTGGTCTTCACTGACCACCACAGCCATGGGTGTCTCTTGCAGACGGCGGTCGTCTTCTCGCCTCTCCGCCCGGCAAGGCTGTTGCCAGTCGGATGCGTGCTGTGCATCCTGGGCCGAATGGCTTACGGACAGGCAGTGCATTGACCGGCACTGACCGCCGGTCACCGTGGCTTGGGCCGGGGGTTCTGTGCATGGCGATTCGTGTCACAGTGTTCAGAGCAAAACGATTCTGCAGTATAGAATCATCTTTCCGGATGTATAGTGGAGCCGCTTCCGGCCATCTTGGCTGGGCCGTGTGCTGGCCGGAGCCCAACCAGAGCGCCAGATTCGGATGACGACACATCGCTTCGGGTCGTCGCCCCCACTCCGCACCACAGGGTGTATAAAAGGATGGGTCGCAGGGCAGTTCGAGCGTTCCCGTCTGCTGCTGGTTTTGGCTCCTGTCTGCTCACTCCTGCTGGTTCCTGCCATCCTGCCCACTCGCTTGCTGACTCCGCCCTTCTTCACCATTCATCTGCTGACTCCGCCTTTCTTCACCAGCTCGCTGCTAACTCCGCCCTTCTTCTCCGACTTGCCGCTGACTCCACCCATCCACTCACCCATCTGATCCTGTCTGCCACTACGCCCACTCGCTTTTGACTACACCTACCTCCACCCCTGGCTTCTGACTCTGCCCAAGGTCCTTCCTTCACGCCTGATGGTCACGCCCCAATCTCTGGATCGACACTTAGCTGCACGAAGCGGGAAATGATGCGCAAGCTGTCAGGGAGGTATCGCCCAGCGGAGCATCCCCCCAAAACGTAATGGTAGCGCGGTCAGTCAATTGTGAAAGGTATTGAGAGACCGTTAGCCTCATCTCCTCTCCTCTTTCTTCTCATTAACTCTTCTTCATCTCGTGTGTGTGTGTGTGTGTGTGTGTGTGTGTGTGTGTGTGTGTGTGTGTGTGTGTGTGTGTGTGTGTGTGTGTGTGTGTGTGTGTGTGTCTGTGTGTTTGTCATGGCGCCTGTCCTTGCTTCATTTAAGATTGTACAAGAATTACATTAGGATAACTCTGCACTGTGTCTGCTTCAGTAAGTTGCTTGTATTATTGTCACACCACACTTTTCTTCCTATCTCTGCTTACAGACAACAATAAACTACATTCATTGTGCCACATATTTTTTCCTCGACTGCCTGTTAATAAATCCTTTGTAGAAATGTTCCCAGCTCGTTTTTGTCTTTTCTTTCATTGATCCAGCATGGTCCATATCCGAACGTAGCCAGAACTTTATTCCCAACGATCCGTTCCTTTTAGCCAGTACGTCCTTTGCAGTGTCGCTTGGCTGCATCTGATCTGGTGAAGTGATCCAGTTCGGACAAGGCGTACCAAAGTGCATGTCCCCCCGTAATGAGATCACGTGATTTTTTTTTAGCTAACCGGATAAACTAGATTGAGGACCTTAAGTTCCGTGATTGAGTTATTGGCGTTCACGGTCGGTTAGCGACCCGCTACGTCATGTAATTATCCGTGTGTGACGGCCTGCAATTCCGGGGAGTCTAGTGGTAACCCGAGATAGCTCCCCCCCCCCCCGCCCCCGGTGGTCTTCTCACCCGACCCCCAACAATATACATGTGTGTATATATATATATATATATATATATATATATATATATTAACATATATACACACACACATACACACAATATGGATACATATATATGCACAATGGTATTCCGGATTGATATTACACAATAAATTTATTTTCATTTTAATTCCATTTTGTCCATATCAATCTGAAGAACATGTTAGTCATTCATCAAAACAAAATGATGTGTGAACTCAGTGACTTGGCCAACCCAAATGGCCTTTTCACATGACTTTGTGACGAGTTTCACATGACGAGTTTCTAATGACTTTGGTGCAGAATATGGGGTACCACAAGACTGGCTGTGCCTTGATCGGCCTCGTGTTTTAAAACTATAAACCATCACTGTGTATTAAAGAATGCAAAGCGTTGATTTACCGATTGGAGGTTTGTGTATAGTTCAATGACAAGTGGGAGAACTTACTTCATCTGTTTCACAATGGTGCTCTTTCCAGACTCGCCAGCCCCTGTGGATAAATTACAGACTTAAAAAAATA
Source organism: Eptatretus burgeri (assembly GCF_056783735.1). Taxonomy (NCBI): domain Eukaryota; kingdom Metazoa; phylum Chordata; class Myxini; order Myxiniformes; family Myxinidae; genus Eptatretus; species Eptatretus burgeri. The sequence continues at coordinate 72,140,523 of NC_140969.1, forward strand.
ATTTTTTAAACATTTTATCACCTAAACTCAATTATATCCACAGTATGGCACTATAAGTACTGGCAGGACAGCTAAGAGGTATGCACATTCACCTGTGAGCTGTTTATCCTGGGTTTGAATCCCTCGACCCAGCTATAAGCTATCATCCTGGTGTTTCACAGGTACGGTGAGGCATCAGTGTGGATGGCAGCCATCGTGTGGACTTTAAACTAGGCGTTTCGTCTGCATGCATTAGTTGGTGGACGTTAAATATCTCATGATGGCCTTTACAAAGAGTAGGTGAGCTATCCCTGGCAGCCTGAACAAATTAAAAATTCTTGCCCTGACTGATTGCTGCAAAGGTAATGGTAAACCACCCAGAATAACCCTCACCCATACACTGCACTCGGAAGCACCAATGTTCTGGAAAGATGTGATCTCACCTCTTCATGTCATGTAAAAAAATTGTGAACGTCTGTGGCTAACAGCCAACCCTGGTCAGGTCACCACTCCTTCACAGAGTGCTTGCTGCACGTTACAGCAGGAACTTGGAGTTTCGCCAGGGTATGGGAACACAGTAGTCTCCTCTTTTCGAAAGACACTGTGGGATGTTTTACAATTGACCAGCAAATGCTCACAGGTTGGGGAGATCCGACCGTCTCATTTCTTCAACATCCATTTATCAAAGCTGCTTCTTTTAACACTCAAGTGTTGGCATGTTAATAATGTTTTTCATGTTCGCACAGACTCGAGTGAATCTAAATGTTATTGGAAAGTCCCCCAGAGGGGAACTTAAACTGGATCTGCATCTTTTTTAAAGTAACACAGAAGTGACGTGCAAGATGTATGCAGGCACATTCACCTGCCAGCACCAGCAATTGAAGGAAACACGATCATCATCAAAAGAGCAACTGGTCAGAACTATATGTATATGTATTTTTCTACACTACCAGTCAGAAGTTTTAGAACACCCCCATTTTTCCAGTTTTTACTGAAATTGAAGCAGTTTAATGTTTCAATGTACTCTGAAATTAATGCATAGAACAAATAAATAATTGCAGATAAAATAGAAATCATGGAATCGTTTTGTTGAACAAAATTTAACCTAAATTTTTGACTCATCAAAGTAGCCACCTTTTGCAGATATAACAGCCGAACATACTCGTGGCATTCTTTCTACAATGGAAATCAAATATTGTTTGGAAAGTTCTTCCCAACACTGTTGCAGAAGTTCCCACAAATGTGTTGTACTTGAAGGTTGCTTGGCTTTCACTATTCTGTCCAGTTCATTCCAAACCAGCTCAATGGGGTTTAAGTCTGGAGACTGTGCTGGCCATTCCATGATTTGAAGCCTACCGTCTTGTTCTTTTCTTCTAAGGTAGTTCTGACCGCCTGGAGGTATGTTTTGGGTCGTTTTCTTGCTGTGGGATGAACCCCTGACCAACTAGGCATAGACCAGAGGGTATTGCATGGCGCTGCAAAATGCTGTGGTAGCCATTTTGGTTCAGGGTGCCAATCACGCTGTGCAAGTCGCCGACTCTGGATCCAGCAGATCATCACGCTTCCTCCTCCATGTTTGACAGTTAGTGTCACATACTGAGGAACCATCCTTTCAGGTACTCGACGACGTACAAAACCCGTGTGATGAACCGAAGATTTCAAATTTTGATTAATCGGTCCATAAGACCTTATTCCCGTTTTCAGTAGTCCACTGGTGGTGCTTCATGGGCCAGGCAAGCCTCTTTTTCTTATTTTGCCATCTTAGCAATGGCTTTCTTACTGCCACTCGACCTGTCAAACCTGCAGCTCAAAGTCTTCTCTTCACAGTTGAAACTGAGACTTCCTTATTTCGACCAGTGTTAAGCTGTGCTTGAAGCTGCTGTCCTGTGAGCCGCCTATCACGCAAGCTGTTGGCTCTCAGAAACTTGTCTGCTGATTGTGTTGTGGCTTTGGGTCTACCAGACCTCTTCCTGTCAGAGTTTCCTCCAGTTTCCAAGTGCCTTTTGATGGTGTAGGAAACTGTACTCACTGACACCTTGGCTTGCTTTGCAATCATCATAATATAACGGGCGTAAGACTGGAACTTCTAACACACTTTTCTCCAAACATATTCTGTTCATACTTCCGAAATCTTCACATTATGTGTTCCATGTATTTACACAGGTGATTAGCGGATTAAAAAAATCGAATATCAAAATCATAATATAAATATAATCATCATCATATAATGGGCATAAACCTGGAACTTCTAACACACTTTTCTCCGAACATATTCTGTTCATACTTCCGAAATATCCATATTATGTGTTCCATGTATTTACGCAGGTGATAGCAGATTCAAAAAATCGAATATATAGGGTGTCCCAAAAAAAATACAACTTTAAAAATGCTTCGTTTGATCCTAAAAAAGCAGTAATTTTGTCACTAATGCTTCATTTCTTGTTGCAGAGACACTGAAGTTTATTTTGATACCAAGCAAGTGCCAGAAAAATGCCAAGACTGACCATACAACAATGGACGAAAATTGTTGAACTTTGGCACCAGACGAAAAGTGTCATACAGGTGCAACGTCTTTACTCAAGACATTTCGGTATCCACTTGCGCCATGCACCAAACTTTCGGACAATAAAGTGCACCATCGCAAAGTTTACCAATGTGGGAACCAACTGTGCCTTCACAAGGGTCACAGTGGTCGGAAGAGGACAGGTCGTAGTGAAGAAAATGTGGAAATGGTGAGACAGGCGGTCGTTCAAAGTCCAAAAAAATCGATTCGACGACTTTCTGCCGAAACAAACATTCATAAGAGCACCGTTCAGAGGATGCTTCACCAAGACATTCATGCCTTTCCATACAAAATTCAAACGGAAAATGTACTTACTGATCAACAGAAATGCAAACGACTAGACTTTGCAAATTGGTTCTCAGGAAAGTTGGAGGAAGATGCAGACTGCCTCAAAAAACTTCACATGACGGACGAATGCCATGTTCACTTGTCTGGGGAGGTAAATAAGCAAAACTTTAGGGTCACGGTAAATGGTCATGATTCATGGACCAAGCTGTGAAGTTTTCTGTTCTCAAAGTTTTGTGTCGAGGGGCCTCTTCAGGACCGTCGCTAAGCCCCGGACAGCTTCCAACTGTAGTTTGTTTGTAATAATATTCCCAGGGATGGTTTCTAATATCATTGTGAGGTTCTTTGTCATCATTTTCTTTGCTCCAACGATCACTGGTACAACTTTGGGATTCTTCAGCTTCCGTGATCTTTTCACTTCATTCTTGAGGTCTTGGTATGTGGTCATTTTATTGATTTCTCCATTGTTTAGTCCAAAATCACTAGTATTAACACCTCACTTTGCAATACCTTCATCTCTCTTTTTTGTACGATATCTTGTCGCAACGCTTTGGTTTCGATGTTCACGCTCGACGGGATCATTCGGTCGTACTTGAGTGGTACTTCCATGTTTTCAGTCCATGTTTTTGGTTAATGTTCCCACAAATTTTCTGGAACTGGGATATCAAAGTTTTTGCAGATATGCCTGTGTTTAACAATACAAACTCTGTTGTGTCATCATGTGTACAGCTATTCTGACCAGAGATATTTTTCCTTTGTGTTTGGTCATTAAGCATAACATATCACTCTCTTTGCTAATACCACCTCCACCCCTCACCTATCTCTTTTTTTTCCTCTTGAACCCCCCCTCCCCCCAACTCTCTCTGTCTGTCCTCTCCTCGCTCCCCCCTCCGAATAACATGCAGTTCTCCTCCGAATCTCCTCCCACACCTCTGTCGCTCTTTTACTGTGTCTGTCTCTGTCTCTCTCGCACCCGTCCCTCCCGCAGTGTATAGCAACGCTTTGTGAGGCGTTGCTGTCCCCACCTCCACCCCCATTCCTCACCCTTCTCCCCTTCCTAGCTTCCCCTTCTTCACCCACTCTCCCTTCCCTCCATCCTCTCTGCCTCCCCCCCTCCTCTCTCCCTTTCTCTTTCTCCACCCAACTCCCCTTCACACCCCCATCAGCGAAACGACGGGTTCGATTTGCGAATATATATAAATATATATAAATATATATATATATATATATATATCTATATATCTATATATCTATATATCTATATATATATATATATATATTGTAGATTTCCCGCCAGTCGGCGTGCGAACGACCGCGTCTAACCAATCGCGGTCGCTTCGCCCACCGAACGGACAATCCAGTCGCGGCTTTCCGGATCAACGCCGGAAACCAGCCATGGGTGTGTTTTCAACCACACCACAACCTTGTCCGCACTCTACCCGCGCTACAGGGTCTGATCGCCAAATCTTCGATTTACCTAATTATTCGCGTGGGTAGGTTACCGAGAGATTGTACCTCAACGGGACCGCTTGGAAACGAGCCGCTTAAGCAGCTCGCTTCCTTTTGGGATAACCGAGCGGGGTATTATTGCGCAGTCCCGTTGGACCCGATCACTTTACCGGCTATATTCCGAGTGCAAGATGGGGCAGTTCAATGAGGGAATGGATGCAACGAACAGGTTTACATTCACACAAGGACATTTATTATAATAAAGCACGTATGCAATTAAACAAGGAAAAACACGTATGCAATTAAACAGGGCAAAACACGAATGCAATTATACAAGCAAAAAAAGCATGACAAAAGAACTACGACCGTCTATACGAAATGCAATGCAAACATTTACAGCACACAAAGCA
>NC_140969.1:72150208-72152708 GCF_056783735.1 Eptatretus burgeri
CTTTCAGGGACTTGGGGTGGATTAACGGGGTTAGAAAAGATCAAGATTTTGGATGGGAGAAAATATTAGATGGTGGTGAACAGCTGTTTTGAAGACCTGGAGGGAGAAGTGGGAAATGAACTCGACATGACACATCTACAATCAGGAGAAAGAAAGTAGGTGATGAACATTACATGAATATGTAGGAAGGAGCAGAGCCAGAACCGCTATGATAACGGCACTCCATGTTTTTAATTAATATTTTCCATTAACTCAGGCTTGTAGTGCAGCTGACACACACACACACACACACACACACACACACACACACACACACACACACACACACACACACACACACACACACACACACACACACACACACACACAAACACACCTGGTAGATGAGAAAAATGCAGCTACTGAGCTTGTGGAGAAAAGTTCCATCTCTTCTTGGGGTACTCTGGATACCAGCGATGTCACATCAATGGTGCCGCTTTTCTCACCGAACTCAGCGGAGCATTTCCAACCTGACATTCAGAAATAATTTCGCTGCTTCGGCATGTGGCCAGAGAGGGTTGTGAATTGGATATAATAAATGGCTGTGGGTTGCAACTGGAGATTGAACTTGAGGAAGTTCATGAACCATGAACGAAACGTTGTGTGAGACTAAGTCTGCTTTTTCATCATGGAGGCAAAATGGTGGAACTACAGCTTATGTCGATTTGTTGCTCGGCTTTGTTTTTTCGATTGAAAACAAATGTTGATGTGAAGAGGGTGGTGGTGCACCTTTTGGAGATTTCTCATATTACAACATGTGGTCAGATACCTTTGTTTATCTGCCATCGTATCAGTCAAGCTTGACGGGCACACTTTTTTATTTATGCCCAAATCATTGCTGCTACTTACAATGCCCTGGACTTGTTTAGTACGACAGCAGGGACCCTTTAGGAATATTGTGTGATGCACACGGATGGAGCACAAAAAAATTGTACATAATAATACTTCTTGAAGCAATAGAAATACTGTAACTACTGTAAAGTACAATAGAAAAGTAATTAATGTAAAGTAGACATTAGACATAGACATTGGGTAAAACTCGGAATTTTAAACTTCTTTCAACCTTTATTTAAATTGAATTATACAGGGTGTTCCAAAAAGACCCGGACAACTTTGGTTATTAATAGATGTAGAACCACAAATGTTACAACGATACCCTTTGGTTTGTATGATACAGAAACTCATAAAGTTTTCTTTATTTTGAAGACTGATGGTTTAATATAAAGGAGTTTTAACGAGCCGCCCTGAATGAAAAATTTCCAGGTCGCTGAATTTGCCGAGACGGACCCACTGCCTGGCCCCACGATCACCAGACATAACCCCCCTTGATTGTTTTTTCTGTGGGGGTTTGTCTGAGATGTTTTCCACAACACCAATGTGGGAAACCTGTAGGATCTTCGATCTCGGATCACAGCTGCATGCACAATGGTGGACGCAAACATACCGAGCCGAACATGGCAAGAACTCGTATACCACCCTGATGTCCTGCACACGACAAACGGAGCTCACATTGAAGTGTGCACGGAACATCATGAGTTTCTGTATCATATCAACCAAAGGGTTTCATTGTATAATTTGTGGTTCTAAATATATTAATAACCAAAGTTGTCCGGGTCTTTTTGGAACACCCTGTCTACTTGAACACTGCATAACACAAATCGACTTTGTAATCATCCCAAGGAACCATTCCATATAACAATATACAGCATGAGGGCATGACATCTGAGATAGTACAGTATCGGGGTAAAGACGACTCTGCCAACATGGCTATTAAGTCCGAAGCCGATTGACGCTGCGTTCTGTGGTGATCAATATAGCCTCCATCTCCGAAACTGCGATTCGACGTCCTCTAATTACAGTGTATAAGGGTGATGGATAATAATTTTTCAGGAGTGATAAACTTCTGGATTCTATTTTAACGATCTATACTTTCATTATTTTTTGAAATTGAAGTAAATACTTGAACATTTAGTGAGGCCCCATCTGGAATGTTGTGTGCAGTTCTGGTCACCACATTTATAGGAAGGAGTTAGCTGCCACAGAGAGGGTCCTGCGTAGGGCTACTCGATTGATTCTGGGCCGAGCTAGACTCAGTTATGAGGAGCAGCTGAAGGAGACAGGGCTCTATACACAAGAAAGAAGGCGATTACGCGGAGATATGATAGAGATGTTTTAGATAATGAAAGGTATAGATTAAATAAGTGCAGATGAATTATTCAGCAGAGTAGATAGTGATAGTGTTACGAATCTGGCAGCCATTTGCAAACAACAGCCAGAGTCCCCGCAGTTCAGTTATTTCGATAAGTATGTGTTTATAGTTATGGTCCCGTCCTTATGTCTAATGGGTTACTTTCATGTGTGCACTGCGGGTTTCTTTTATCGTCAGGTTTTTTACATCTTTAAATCTACCCCCTCACCCCAATCCTCCTCCCACTCTGCGGGCGAACAAGCGCTCCACCCG
>NC_140969.1:72157708-72185208 GCF_056783735.1 Eptatretus burgeri
AATTAATTTGTAAGAGAAGTTGAAACGTTGTCGTGCAAGTCTGTGCAAAAATCGACTCCATGCCATGAGATAATCTAACCATTTCACTTTTTTTTTCTTTTTTTTTCTTTTTTTTTGTATACCTTGTCGAGGCTCTTTTGAGAGCGAACACACAATGCACAGCAGGGGGGGGGCATGAGACAAGAGGGGTGGGAGTGGGAAGGACAAAACAGTGGGGAACAGAGACATTAGGAGATATGTGGAAAGGGAGAGGGATGGGGTGGGGAACATGGGGAATAGAAGATGGACATTACAGGAACTTTCAGGAAGGAAAGCAGGGAAATTGAAGGAGGTGGGCTTGGGTGGATTATCGGGGGTAGAAAAGATCGAGGATTTGGATGGGGGATGATAAGAGGTGGTGTTGAACAGCTGTTTTGAAGGCTTGGAGGGAAGAATGCGATTGAATAGAGTGAGGGAGTTTATTCCAAAAGTGGGGAAAAGAGGAAGTAAAGAGTTAAGTTAAGCAGTGATTCGTGATTTTGGTGGTTTTACCAGAAGGGGGTTGTTGGGTGACCTTGAGTGCCCTGCGGAAATGTGGTGGGGACAAATCGTAGAGAGAGCAGGGGGGGAGGGCGAGGCTGGAGAGGAGACTGTAGAAGACAGAAAGACCACTGACCAACCTGCGGTGAGAGAGTGAGAGGCCCAAAGACAGCCTCATTGCGGGAGATGCCAATGATCCGAAATGCCTTGGTTTCCACAGCGTGAAGCCGAAAAAGGTGGGACGCAGGAGCACCAGCCCAGCGGGGAGAGCAGTACTCCATCAGGCTGCGGCCGAAAGCCTTGCAAGTGGTCAGGAGCTCAGGTGGGCAGAGGAAGGACTTTGCATTCCCAGTCGGCGACTTTCCCATTCCCATTGATTCCCAGTCGGCGACTGGCTTTGGAGGCGAGGTTTGAAATGTGGCTTTCCAGGAAAGGTCATGGCAGATAGTGAGACCCAGAAGCTTGAAAGAAAGGACTTCTTCCAGAGGATTGTTGAGAAAGTGGATGGGGGGGGGGTGCTAAACGGTCCTTTCCGAGAGACATCGTGAGAGTGTGAGATTTGTCCAGATTGAAAGACATGTTCCACGTGTTGGACCAGTTTGTGATTTTATCCAGATCTGCAGTGAGTGAAGAAGCTGCTGCTTGCCGGTCTGAGGGATGACAGATGGTACGACAGAGTGTGGAGTCATCAGCAAAGAGATATAGAGGATTTTCCAGAGGGACGGAGAGATCATTGATGAAAACCAGAAAAAGAACAGGGCCCAGAACGCTACCTTGAGGAACTCCAGCCTGCACAGGAAGAGGGGATGAAAGAACCCCATTTAAGGCCACACGTTGACTGCGACAGGAGAGGAAGTCTGCGAGCCATGAGTGGAGATGGCCTTGGATACCGTAGGAAGAGAGTTTGGTGAGCAGGGCAGGGTGCCAGACTATGTCAAAAGCACATGATATGTCCAGGGATACGGCTCGGATTTCCCCTCTGGCATTGAGGACTTCCATCCATTGTTGGGAGAGCAGAAGCAGCATATCTAGGGTGGAGTGACCTGGACTGAAACCAAATTGATGATTGTAAATCAAGCCATTGGAGAAGAGGAAGGATTTAATGTCTGAAGCGATGATGGATTCCATAACCTTGCTGATGATTGGGAGAAGGCTGATTGGTCTGTAGTTGCAGGGATCTGTTTTTGCACCTTTTTATGCAGGGCAGTAATGTTTGCTGATTTCCAAGCAGATGGCAGACGACCTTGAGCAAATGAGAGGGTGAATAGAACAGAGAGAAGGTGAGCAAGAGCAGAAGAGCAGGTTTTTAGGACACGTGGGCTGATGCAGTCTGGACCGGTTGCAGAATCTGAGTTGACGTTTGACAGCAAGCTCTCCACCTTGTCAGGAGAAAAGGACACAGAGTACAGGGACAGTTGGGTGCGACTGGGTAAGGTGGGTAGAGAAAGCGATGGGTTTTGGACACAAGATTTAAATGCAAGCACTGAGTTTAGGCATTCAGCTTTCTCATGTGCGGTATCAGCAGTGCGGCCATTTGAGGTAAGGGTGGGAATGGAGGGGGAACATACACCAGAAACAGATTTGATTAGATGCCACCATGATTTTGAGGAGGGAGAGAGGTTTGAAAGTTCAGACTTGAGATGAGAAAGATGTTGTTTTCTGGCTCTCCTGAGGGTAGATACACACTTGTTCCGAGCTTTATGGAAGGAATTGAGATTACCCTCAGTTGGGTAATCTTGTACGGTTGGTCGGGGAAAGGGTTTGGCCCAAGCCCCTAACACGAATCGGGTGGCTATGTTTGACTGAAAGTGACACGAGTTCTCAATTTGTTTCGAGTGCCAGCGATAACTCAGCTACTCTTCACGAATCACTGTGGGTTCTTCAATGTCCACCAACGATTGCAAGCACACTGGAGGTGGTTAAATGTCCATCCGAGGGACGGGACGCTTTGTGAACCCGCAGAGCTTGCCTGTGAAACACCGATTCCACAGCACACAGACGGGTCTGTACAAGATTGTTGACGCTGTTCAGGAATGTCGTGAGGCTTCACCAAGAATATTGTGAACAGGTTTGGCCATCACATTTCAGAAAGGACATCATTGCCATCGGCAGGTTTCAGAGTAGTGACTCAATTGATTCTGGGTCCAGCTTGATTAAACGATGAGGAACAGCTGAAGGAGACATTACATACATTAGGAATGAGGTGATGATAATGGCATCTGAGAGAGATGGTTAAATTTGAGCTGCGTGAGTGGTTAAGCTACATGGCTTGAATTTGAGGTGGGTGAGTGGTTAAACTGCGTGGTTTATATTTGAGGGGTGAGTGGTTATTCTGCGTGGTTTTAATTTCAGCTCGGTGCGTGGTTAAGTTGTGTGGGTTAAATTTGAGCCGGTTGAGTGGTTCAGCTGCATGGTTTATATTTGAGGTGGATGAGTGGTTAAGCGACATGGCTTGAATTTGAGCTGGGTTAGTGGTTAAGCTGTGTGGGTTAAATTTGAGCTGGGTGAGTGGTTAAACTGTATGAGTTAAATTTGAGTTTGGTGAGTGGTTAAGCTAAGTGGTTTAAATTTGAGCTGGGTTAGTGGTTAAGCTGTGCAGGTTAAATTTGAGTTTGCTGAGTGGTTAGGCTGCGTAGGTTAAATTTGAGTTTGGTGAGTGGTTAAGCTGTGTGGGTTAAATTTGAGTTTGGTGAGTGGTTAAGATGCGTGGATTAAATTTGAGTTTGGTGAGTGGCTAAGCTGTGTGGTTTAAATTTGAGCTGGATGTGTGGTTTAGCTGAGTGGATTAAATTTGAGTGTGGTGAGTGGTTAAGCTGCATGGTTTAAATTTGAGCTGGGCGAGTGGTTAAGCTGTGTGTTAAATTTGAGTTTGGTGAGTGGTTAAGCTGCGTGGTTTAAATTTGAGCTGGGTGAGTGGTTAAGCTGTGTGGGCTAAATTTCAGCTTGGTGAGTGGTTAAGCTCTGTGAGTTAAATTTGAGTTTGGTGAGTGGTTAAGCTGCATGGTTTAAATTTCAGCTGGGTGAGTGGTTTAGCTGTTTGGATTAAATTTGAGTTTGGTGAGTGGTTAAGCTGCGTGGTTTAAATTTGAGCTGGGTGAGTGGTTAACTGCGTGATTTTAATTTGAGGTGGGTGCATGGTTGAGCTGTGTGGGTTAAATTTGAGCTTGGTGAGTGATTAAACTCTGTGGATTAAATTTGAGCTGCGTGAGTAGTTAAGATGTGTGGTTTATATTTGAGCTGGGTGAGTGGTTAAACTGTGTGGATTAAATTTGAGCTGGGTGAGTGGTTAAGCTGCGTGATTTAAATTTGAGCTGGGTGAGTGGTTAAGCTGTGTGGATTAAAATTGAGCTGGGTGAGTGGTTAAGCTGCGTGATTTAAATTTGAGCTGGGTGAGTGGTTAAGCTGTTTGTGTTAAATTTGAGCTGGGTGAGTGGTTAAGCTGTGTGGGTTAAATTTGAGTTTGGTGAGTGGTTAAGCTGCGTGGGTTAAATTTGAGTTTGGTGAGTGGTTAAGCTGTGCAGGTTAAATTTGAGTTTGGTGAGTGGTTAAGCTGCGTGGGTTAAATTTGAGTTTGGTGAGTGGCTCAGCTGTGTGGTTTAAATTTGAGCTGGGTGTGTGGTTAAGCTGTGTGGATTAAATTTGAGTGTGGTGAGTGGTTAAGCTGCATGGTTTAAATTTGAGCTGGGTGAGTGGTTAAGCTGTGTGGATTCAATTTGAGTTTGGTGAGTGGTTAAGTTGTGTGGTTTAAATTTGAGCTTGGTGAGGGGTTAAGCTGCGTGGTTTAAATTTGAGCTGGGTGAGTGGTTAAGCTGTGTGTTAAATTTGAGTTTGGTGAGTGGTTAAGCTGTGTGGTTTAAATTTGAGCTGGGTGAGTGGTTAAGCTGTGTGAGTTAAATTTGAGTTTGGTGAGTGGTTAAGCTGCATGGTTTAAAGTTGAGCTCGGTGAGTGTTAAGCTGTATTGGTTAAATTTGAATTTGGTGAGTGGTTAAACTGTGTGGTTTAAATTTGAGCTGGGTGAGTGGTTCAGCTGTGTGGTTTAAATTTGAGCTCGGTGAGTGGTTCAGCTGTGTGGGTTGAATTTGAGTTTGGTGAGTGGTTAAGCTGTGTGGCTTAATTTGAGCTCGGTGAGTGGTTAAGCTGTGTGGGTTAAATTTGAGCTCGGTGAGTGGTTATTCTGTGTGGGTTAAATTTGAGTTTGGTAAGTGGTTCAGCTGTGTGGGTTAAATTTGAGTTTGGTGAATGGTTAAGCTGCATGGTTTAAATTTGAGCTCGGTGAGTGGTTAAGCTGTGTGGGTTAAATTTGAGTTTGGTGAGTGGTTAAGTTGTGTGAGTTAAATTTGAGCTCAGTGAGTGGTTCAGCTGTGTGGGTTAAATTTGAGCTCGGTGAGTGGTTAAGCTGTGTGAGTTAAATTTGAATTTGGTGAGTAGTTTAGCTGCGTGGTTTAAATTTGAGCTGGGTGAGTGGTTAAGCTGTGTGGGTTAAATTTGAGGTCGGTGAGTGGTTAAGCTGTGTGAGTTAAATTTTAGTTTGGTGAGTGGTTAAGCTGCATGGTTTAAATTTGAGCTGGGTTAGTGGTTAAGCTGTGTGGGTTAAATTTGATTTCGGTGAGTGGTTAAGCTGCATAATTTAAATTTGAGCTGGGTGAGTGGTTAAGCTGCGTGGGTTAAACTTGAGTTTGGTGAGTGGTTAAGCTGCATGGTTTAAATTTGAGCTCGGTGAGTGGTTAAGCTGTGTGGGTTAAATTTGAGCTCGGTGAGTGGTTCAGCTGTGTGGTTTAAATTTGTGCTCGGTGAGTGGTTCAGCTGTGTGGGTTAAATTTGAGTTCGGTGAGTGGTGAAGCTGCGTGGTTTAAATTAGGTGCCGATAAAATTCCAATGCTGCACAACTTTTTAAAGGTCCACATGATCAGAAATTTATGTTCTGTGTTATGAATATATAAGACTTCACTTAACACGGAATAGTTGTTTTTTCTTGAATATACATCTTAAAACGAAGATTTTATTGTTTATTGGTGTCCATGTCCCCTCGATTGGTCCCACCCCCTAAAATGTGATTGCATCATATATCACGTGACACCGCGTCATCACCAGGATGCTTTTGCTTCAGGACTTGCATTTACGTGCGGTGTACATCAGCCCTGAAAAACTCTGAGCCCTGTGAAAGTACTGAAAGTACCAGCTGGATGTATTGTTGCTAGTTGGAGCAATAAGTACAACGAAAGATGGTCTGAGCACACACGTTTTCCCAAAAAGATCCAGTTCTAAGGAAAATTTGGACAGTCAAAGTATAACTGACCAGAGGAAAGCGGCATGGCCCAACTGCTTCATGCGTTATTTGCAGCATCCATTTTGAAATTATTTGACGACACCGGCCTGTATTCCCAGTTTGGGATGAGTAAATTGAAGTGATTGAAAGCCGACGCAATCCCCACGAAGATTAGAGATAATTCTAATCGAATGGAGGAGAACAAAATGGACACAAACAGCTGTGGAAAAGCATTATGGATGTATGTCCAAGCGTTATGGAGTGTTACAGGGGGACGGGGGTGTTTCCAGTGGTGTTACGTAACGCTGATTGATCAATTAATGACAACTTTGTTCCATGCACCCTTTATTTAAAGATGCAAGTATTTACTGATTTAAACAAATCGCTTTATTTAAATATTATCATTGCTATTTCCACAGACATTTAATCTCATTTGCAAATGAAAGCAATTTAATATATTTAGAAATGATGACGTCACTCCGAAGTGATTACCCCGATGACTCGTTACAGGGATTCCGACTGCTGCCTTGTCTTATAATACCACCTTTACCTTTTCAAACGTAGTTCGTAGTGACTGAAAAGACCAACAGGTGAAATAGCATCCTGGGGTTAAGGTATGAAATAAGGGGAGGAGGTGTCTTCATTGAGCACTTACATAATATTTTAAGGAGTGTCTGTTGATCTGTTGAAACGTTAAGGAGTGTTACAGGGTGGGTGGGGGTGTCAGATTTGGGCATAAAAAGTGTTGCATCATTTTGAATGACTCCAAAGTGCGAGAAGCTGATGGTAAGTAGCATTGTGTTTTTTAACCAGCATTCAGAACAAGAACACCTGTAAATAGCATTGACTATAAACAGATGAATACAAACATTCACAAGTTTAATACAGGGAGTCGTACAAAGAAAAAGGAGAAGGACAACCGATAATTACCGAGGTGTGAATTCAGACTGGCCACGAATGACTGGGCCATCCAAAATGGGAAAATAAATAAGAGAACGGAAATTATTTTACCACTAAATGTAGACTAGCTACAATAAAAGCTTCTGCACCGATTCAGCCATGAGGCGATACCAGATTATGGACCCCAACCCCTAAACTCGGGATCTGGATCTGCCTCTGGCCTCCATTACTGATGTTGATATTTTCATGTTACTTGTACATGTTATCCACAAAAAGTTTCAGCATTTCATTCTAACTTACATAAATGTACAGTTTTTATTCCTCGTTATCGGCATCAACGTATATTTTTTACATGTACACACAGTTCTGGTGCCTGGGTGGTTGTAGTTATGTTCAATCAGTGTCAATTCACCTATTGTACATAACTCACTCACTAGATGTACATTGTGAGGCTAGTCTCATCCAGTATTTCATATTATTGGGTTCTATGATCGAAGTGAGTGGAAAATGTAGAGGAGAAATTAATAGACAGTTAGTGTTGGGGAGAACAGCAATGTCAGGATTGACAGAGATCTGGAAAGACAAATCAAATCAAATTACAATTTAATTACAAAATATACAAAACAAGTAGTCCAAGGATTAAAAAAGTTTACTTCCATTGAGAAAAAAAAAATGAAATGGTATTGATGATAAAATCTAAAACTACCAGTGAAAATAATAATAAAAAAATAATTACATCATGAAACTAGAAGGGCACTTGGTGGAGCGCATACCTACGCCACGTAATGGCTGATCTCATCGAACATATCGGGCCCATTATATTTTTGAAATATCATGCTATTCAGTACTATATAGTTTTTGGCTTTATCTCTCAATGGTGAAGAATCACTTAGAATATTAAATAATTCTCGTATACAGATCCGGATTTGGATCTTTTTCTAAATCGAATCAATTCTTCCGTGTCACACAACCAACCTGTCCACCAAGTTTTGTGGGAATCCGTCCACAACTTTTTGAGATATCGTGCTATATATCGGTTTAGCACGATCTCTCAATGGTGAAGAATCACTTAAACAATTCTAGTAGTCGGATCCGAATCCGGATCTTCGCCAAAATCTAATCAATTCATCCTTTTCACACCCGAACTTGTCCACAAAATTTCATCCGGATCTGTCCACAACTTGTTGAGATATCTTGCAGACAAACAGACAGAAAGGGGTGAAAACATTACCTCCTTCACCTTCGGTGGTGGAGGTAATGAACAGGCAGATTGTATAAAAAAAAATAGATAATGCATAATAATAAAAAAATTAACCAGAAAGATGTCATGTCTGGCATGATACTTGTGAAATCCCAAAAACAAATTTGACCTTAAAAATAATTAGTGGTTGAATTCAATGATCACATGTGCAAATCCTCTTCAAATTTCAAGTCAATCAGATGAAAATTGACAATTTTAGAAAATTGGCCTATGTTGACCTTTGAGCCGATGTTGACCTTAAAATTACTTCTTTATTGAATTCAGTGATGGGATATGCAAATCATCTTGAAATTTCAAGCCAATCAGATGAAAATTTAGGACTTTAGAAAGATGACAAAGTTGTTGACCTTTGGCCTATGTTGATCTTTTGAATTTTTGACCTCAAAAACAATTGGCTTCTTGCTTATGACAAACTCGACCATGTGGTGCAGTTTCGTGAAGATTGGTTTGAAATTGTGACCTGTGGGTGATTGACAAACAAATAGATAAACAAACAGACAGAATAACGCACAAGACCAACCAATGTACTTGAAAAATGTTCGATTTTTCGCAAGTAATAAATAAATAAATCCAAAGATTATCATTTATCAACTGCATCCTAAACGGAACAGGAGGTTGTTTACATCTTTCAGTTCTTATTTGAGACATGTGCAACTGTTGGGAAGTTCTTAAGCTGCAACTGGACATCGTGAGCCGAGTTTGGGACAAAAGATGGTGATGCTGTTCAGAAGTGAGCAAGAATTTAGCAAATCGAGTCGTGATGAAATTACACTTGTCAGAAAGTTAGGCAACATCAAGAGTTTTCAAAAATTCACCACAGGGCATTATGTTCGGAAAACCATCATACGTAGCGTTCTGTTCTGTATACATTCAATACATTGGACTTGGGCAACAGTAATGCCAGCTGACCACACAGGTGCTCCAAATTCAAGCATTGGAAGAATATACATTTTGTAGATCAAAACCAGTTGATCAGCCCTGACTCGCTTTTTTCTTCAATTTGCTCAAAATGTAAAGTCGTCGCGAAGTATTGCGAACAAAATGATTTACTTATTGATCCCACTAGAGATTGTTCTGGACTTATGATAACACCGAGGGCTTTGATAGAGGAAACGGCGTCTAGTGGGATATCATCAAAGTGCAGGTGAACAGGAGATAGTGGATTGTGAAGAAATTAAATCTGCATAAATTTACACTTCACTGGATACAGTTTCATATCGTTATGATAATAACAATCAGTGAGGAAATCAATATGAAACTGTAACCCAGGCAAAAAATGCTGCAGTTCGAACTGTAGTATATGAGAGTAGTATTCTCATATACTATAGTTGGTAACAGGTTCTACTACAGTTGTCTGCAGAGAGTTACTACAGGAAAGCAATGTGAACATTATGACTGGTACAGTATTAACAAGGCTTAGATCATCAATGCATTTAGCCTGGTGTTGGTTTAATGGTTAAGGTGGCTGCCTTAATATCCTAGACTCCTGAGTTTGAGCACCTGCTGGGCCGTTAAATAGCATCAGGTGGGGTTGACTCAGCCTGTCATCTGAGTTCAAGCACCTGCCGTTCCATTAAATAGCACCAGGTGAGGTTGACTCAGCGTGTCATCCTTCCAAGGTCGGCACAATGAGTACCAGCTTATGACAAACAGGGGGCACTGCATGTTGCATCAGCAGCACAGCTGAGCTCCCAGCAATGATACAACTAGCAGCCACAGGCTGCTAACATTACTTATCTGAAGTAATGGCTGCATCGTTAAGCATTCCCAAAAATAATGGAACCTCGTTTTGTACCCTGCAGTTTGTCCACATGTACGGTCAAGAGAAGATGATGTTGATCCATGGAATTCAACAGCTTGTGATCCATCCATCCATCCATTAGGACCATACTCTGTGCAAAGCATGGGTGCTGCCTAAGCAGTCTCCTTGGCTATTGGGCACAATCCTGGATGGTTCGCCACTCTGGCACAGGATACCAGCAAGCTGGCACTCATTTTGCCAACCTCAGATGGATGACAGGCAGAGTCAACCCCACCTGGTGCAATTTAATGGCACGGCAGGTGCTCGAACTCAGATGACAGGCTGAGTCAACCCCACCTGGTATTAATTCAAGATCAATTTGAACTCAGGATCCTAGGATCCCAAGCCCACCACCCGAACCATTAAGCCAACATCAGGCATGGTCTGCGATCAATGTGACAAAAAAAATTCAGATTGTCAGCAAAACCTCATGATTAACAGGAAGTTGGATCAGGATTTCAACTGCAGCGAGAAAGCATCTAAAAATGCAAGGCACGTTCCCCTTGTTATTCGGATTTCTTCTTCCGTATGCTAAAAGGTACCTTTGACATTTTGACCAAATTATTATTTTGCCATCTCCATATTCTCATAATCAAGCTTTGTTGAAAATTTGATAACAAATGCTCAAAAGAAAGAAAAAAAAAGTTATGGCCCAGACAGACAGACACACAGATGTGATTGCCAAATCCCGTCTCCCGCTGTGTGGGGACGGGCTAGTAAGTTAATTTACTTGATCAAAGGCTTTACGATTGGCAATTGTGCACAGGTTTGCATCATTGCCAAGCTAGTCAACACATCTATGAATGCCGTCAAGCAAACTCACAAGGTACAGCTGAACTCTACCCTTCATGTTGCCATACTGTTGGCAATCAACGCCATGTTCTACTGTATATCCCTCATCACCAAATCGGCAAGAAACTGCTCAAATACTCATGCGATTACAGGTGTGATAGAGATCTGGCAGTACAGGTGTGATAGAGATCTGGCAGAGTTGATCATCTATCTATAATTCCAACAATGGGTGTGTGTGTGTGTGTGTGTGTGTGTGTGTGTGTGTGTGTGTGTGTGTGTGTGTGTGTGTGTGTGTGTGTGTGTGTGTGTGTGTGTGTGTGTGTGTGTGTGTGTGTGTGTGTGTGTGTGTGTGTGTGTGTGTGTGTGTGACCGCTGTTTATCGACAACCAGTGGTCCGATCTAATTGAAACTTGGCAGGTATATTCCTGGGGTCCTGTGGATGTGCCTTTTCAAGGTTTGATATTAATCGGATAAGTGGTTCCCAAGTTATGGCCATTTATTTACCAAACTAATGACAGGACACGTTGCTGCGTATGCGTGGCCGATGGGGAAAGGGTGCCTTCGTTACCAATGACAGGACACGTTGCTTGGCATTTTGCACCCACAGTATCTTTCTTCTATCTATCTATAATTCCAGCAATCTCTGTTCGTTTGCCTTTCAAAAGGTTTGAAATTAATCGGACAAGTGGTTCCCAAGTTATGGCCAAGTTAGAGCTCGTTCCCCATTACAGGTTACAATGTATGGACTTCAGGATAGTGATGACTTACTGTATTATAATAATTTCTCGATTTCTTATGCGCATTTATAGATAACACAAGTCTGAAGACGACGATGGTTCACGAGCGGTATTTGAGGATGTAGATTGTTTCAGAAGTCAAGGATGAGACAATGTGATAATGTTTGACCAAGTTATAAAAATGATCAACATGATGTGGTACGAGTGACAGGTTATTAGCTGCAAAATATCAAAAACCTGGTTTCGTTCAGCAACTTTAAAAATTTGACCTTTGCATAACTTTTAAAGGTCACAAAACAATGTTGTGGACATTAAAATAAGGAAACAGGATACGTGCTATAGCTTATTGGAGTAAGTTCGTCGAAGAAGGTCGAAAACCCGGTTCGATTCCCACAACTTTGAAAATTTGACCTTTGTGAACTTTAAAGGTCAAGGATTATGACCTTTGGTGCAAAACTTCTTCTGGAACATTCCAGGAACAATATAACGTCATATAGGCTATATGGAATTTCGCACTCCTCGGATTATCCATACTTTGATGAAATCAGTGTAAAAACAAACTTGAAGGGGGCACCACGGGCAAGGTGTTCGAGATAGAGAAAAATGGTTTCAAGACTTTAGGTGGGGAATGATCTCAAGATTATGCATAAAAAATATTGTCATCCAAGCTCTCAAAGTTTGGGCGGTCATCTGATTTTTAAGTCAAAATTCGCAATTTTCTAAGTTTGAGACCTTTTGACCTTGACCTTGGGATGAAAATGAAAAATCGAGCTCTGTAGGGCTATGCAGTTGCCATTGGGCTAACCAAATACTGAAACCCCTGCCAGATTCGACAAACCCCTCGGAGAAGATGGATTTTTATGTCAAAATTCGCAATTTTCTAAGTTCGTGACCTTGTGACCTTGACCTTGGGATGAAAATGAAAAATCGAGCTCCGTGGGGCTATGTAGGTGCCATTGGGCTAACCAAATACCGAAACCCCTGTCAGATTCGACAAACCCCCTCGGAGAAGATGCAAATTGAAATTGGATACCCCCTAAAAACACATGTTTTTTTGGACGTGGCTCCGCCCATAATGGGCGCACCACGCCCATTCTCAGGAAAACACAACGAGATCATGGTATAAACCTCCCACCAAAATTTTATCAGGATCGGATCAAAACCCACAGAGCTATGCTCAGGGCAGACAGACATACAGACAGACAGACACACAACAATAATGAATATAGTAGTCACTTATATTTTTTCGTGAACTAATAGTGGTCACTTATTTTTTTTGTGAAAATATTTTTTCGTGAACCAACAATGCCCCAATCCAGTCGTCGTTTACGAGAGCGAAGGAAGGGCCTGTGTGGTTGTTTGAAAGTTTTTATTTTGCACATACGGCCACGCACGTACGACCACGCACGTACGACCATGCACGTACGGGCACGGGAGAGCGAAGGAACGGCCTGTGTGGTTGTTTGAAAGTTTTTTTTTTGTACATACGGCCACGCACGTACGACCATGCACGTACGGGCACGGGAGAGCGAAGGAACGGCCTGTGTGGTTGTTGTTTCTGGCACACGGTTTGAAAGTTATTTCATTTAATTTTTTGCACATACGACCATGCACGTACGGGCATGTGAGAGCGAAGGAACGGCCTGTGTGGTTGTTGTTTCTGGCACGCGGTTTGAAAGTTATTTTGTTTAATTTTTTGCACGTATGACCATGCACGTACGGGCACGCGAGAGCAAAGGAACGGCCTGTGTGGTTGTTGTTTCTGGCACGCGGTTTTAAAGTTTTGTTTTAAATTTTTAAAAAAAATTTGCACGTACGGCCACGCACTAGTAATTAATACCAGGGGTACTTTCGGAAATGGGCATACTGAAGCAGTTTTCCAAATCTGGGAAAAACATGTAGATCTGAGACAAAAATTAAATATTTCAGTGAGTGGATCCAACATCTCGGACGCAGATCCCACTTGGAATCGTGTTGCGCAGTCAAATGGATGGCTGGCTTAAACAGGTAAACGCCAGACGTCGCTCAATGATTGGGGGTGGTCGTGCCGGCAGACACAGATAAATTCAGAGGAGGTAAATCTGTGCAAATTTGGGAAATGTGTAGATTAATTTCATTTGTAATTTCAAAGGATGATTTATTACTCTCAGGAAGACAAAATGATTGCTTCTCAAGTCTCATTAAATGACGAATTTGTTGTTGCCATTTCCCCGGTTCTGTTTGCATTAAGTGTTTTTTTTTTTTTTTTTTTTTTTTTTTGTATACCTTGGTCGAGGCTCGTATGAGAGCTAACACACAACTCACAGCAAGGAGGCATGAGACAAGAGGGGTGGGAGTGGAAGGGACAAAACATTGGGGAACAGACACAGGTGAACTGTGGAAGGGAGAGGGATGGGGATGGGACGGGGAACATGGCGAGGAGAAGATGGACATTACAGGGGACTTTCAGGAAGGAAAGCAGGAGAATTGAAGGAAGTGGGCTTGGGTGGATTATCGGGGGTAGAAAAGATCGAGGATTTGGATGGGAGAAGATAAGAGGTGGTGGTGAACAGCTGTTTTGAAAGCCTGGAGGGAAGAATGGGAAAGAATAGAGTGAGGAAGTTTATTCCAAAGGCGGGAAAAAAGAGGAATGAAAGAGTGAAGATGAGCAGTGATTCGTGATTTTGGTAGTTTTACCAGAAGGGGGTTGTTGGCGGACCTTGAGCGCCCTGTGGAAATGTGGTTGGGACAAATCGCAGAGAGAGCAGGGGGCAAGGCTGGAGAGGAGTCGGTAGAAGACAGAAAGACCACCGACCAACCTGCGGTGATTGAGTGAGAGGCCCAAAGACTCAGCTTCATTGCGGGAGATGCCAATGATCTTAAAAGCCCTGGTTTCGACAGCGTGAAGTCGAGAAAGGTGGGAGGCAGGAGCACCAGCCCAGAGGGGAGAGCAGTACTCCATCAGGCTACGGACAAAAGCTTTGTAAGTAGTCAGGAGCTCAAGAGGGCCGAGGAAGGACTTTGCACGACGGAGGATTCCCAGTCGGCGACTGGCTTTTGAGGCGAGGTTGGAAATGTGACTTTCCCAGGAAAGGTCATGGCAGATAGTGAGACCCAGAAGCTTGAAAGAAAAGACTTCTTCCAGAGGATTGTTGAGAAAGTGGATGGGGGGTTTTGTAAACGGTCCTTTCGAAGAGACATAGTGAGAGTGTGAGATTTGTGTGGATTGAAAGACATGTTCCACGTGTTGGACCAGTTTGTGATTTTATCCAGATCTGCAGTGAGCGAAGAAGCTGCTGCTTGCCGGTCTGAGGGATGACAGATGGTACGGCAGAGGGTGGAGTCATCGGCAAAGAGAAATAGAGGATTTTCCAGAGAGTCCGAGAGATCATTGATGAAAACCAGAAAAAGAACAGGGCCCAGAACGCTACCTTGAGGAACTCCAGCCTGCACAGGAAGAGGGGATGAAAGAACTCCATTTAGGGCCACACGTTGACTGCGACAGGAGAGGAAGTCTGCGAGCCATGAGTGGAGATGGCCTTGAATACCATGGGAAGAGAGTTTGGTGAGTAGGGCAGGGTGCCAGACTGTGTCAAAAGCACGTGATATGTCCAGGGATACGGCTCGGATTTCCTGTCTGGCATTGAGGACCTCCATCCATTGATGGGAGAGCAGTAGCAGCATATCCAGGGTAGAGTGACCTGGTCTGAAACCAAATTGATGATTGGAAATCAAGCCATTGGAGAAGAGGAAGGATTTCATGTCTGAAGCAATGATGGATTCCATAACCTTGCTGATGATTGGGAGAAGGCTGATTGGTCTGTAGTTACAGGGATCTGTTTTTGCACCTTTTTTATGCAGGGCAGTGATGTTAGCAGATTTCCAAGCAGATGGCAGATGACCTTGGGAAAATGAGAGGGTGAATAGAACAGAGAGAGGGTGAGCAAGAGCAGAAGAGCAGGCTTTGAGGACACGTGGGCTGATGCCGTCTGGACCGGTTGCAGAATCTGACTCGAGGTTTGAAAGCAAGCTCTCCACCTTGTCAGGAGAAAAGGATACAGAGTCCAGGGACAGTTGGGTGCGACTGGGTAAAGTGGGTAGAGATAGTGATGGGTTTGGGACACAAGATTTAGCTGCAAACACCGAGTTTAGACATTCAGCTTTATCACGTGTGGAATCAGCAGTGCGGCCATTTGAGGTAAGGGAGGGGATGGAGGGGGAACATACACCAGAAACAGATTTGATTAAACGCCACCAGGATTTTGAGGAGGGAGAGAGGTTTGAGAGTTCAGACTTGAGATGAGAAAGATGTTGTTTTCTGGCTCTCCTGAGGGTAGATACACACTTGTTCCGAGCTTTGTGGAAAGAACTGAGATTGCCCTCAGTTGGGTTTGCTTTCCATGAGGCAAAGGCAAGTTGTTTCAGGACAACTGCCTCACCACAAGCTTCAGTAAACCAAGGGCGGGAGGAAGGGTAAGACAACTGAACACGAGAGGGGATAAATCTGTGCATGAGGGAGAGCAAGTTTCTTTGAAAGAATTCCCAGGATGAGTTGATGTTTGAGAAAGTAGTGATAGGAGACCAGTCTGTAAGTTTGATGGCTGCTCGGAGACCCTGCCAGTCGGCTTGAGTGAAATGCCAGACTCGACGGCGGTGAGGTGGTTCTCTGATGACAGCCAGAGAGATGTCCACTTTAACAAGGACGTGGTCAGAAGAACCAATTGGAGCGAAGGAAGAGCAGCAGATATTGTCAGGGAAATTTGTCAAAATCAGATCCAGAAGAGATGGAGTACCATTGGTTGAGATCCGGGTCGGGAAGTTGACCGATTGAGTCAGTCCCAATGAGTCACAGAAAGCTTTTGCTGATGTCCCATGGCAGGTGAGAGAGGTACCCACACCTAGCCAACTGGCGTGATGACAATTGAAGTCGCCACATAAGAGGAAGAGAGAGTTTGGATGAGAAGATAGAAGATGGTCCATGTTTTCGGAGAGTGAGGTGTAGATGGAGTCATCACTGTTCGGTGGACGGTACAGTACACATATAAACATGAGGTGGGAGTGGAGGGGAAGCCGAAGCCAGAGGTATTCCTGGGGGTGTGGGGGAGTGAGAGCAGTGCAGGGAGAGTGAGGAATAGAGTCTTTGATGAAGAGAGCAACACCTCCACCAGGACGAGGCTCAGGTCTGTCATACCGTAAGAGGGAGTAACCAGGGAGAGATACTTGGGAGTCAGACACGTCTTGGGAGAGGAAAGTTTCTGTTAGGCAGATAATGTCTGGTTTGTCAGTGGCAACCTGCATGGAAAGATCTGAAAGGTTTGAGCGAAGGCCCCGGATATTTGAGGTCCACACTTTTAATGAAGAGGTAGGGGAGGAGGCTTTGGGTGCAGGAGGTGGAGGGGGTGGGGGAGGGTAGGACGAGGCAAGAGGGGGGGAGGTAAGGAGGGTTGCTGAAGGAGTGTGGGGTATTGCAGAATGGGGAGGGGGGGGGGCGGAATGAGGAGGAGAAAAGGCTCTGTGGTGCTGGGAGAGAGGGGGGACAAGAGACAAGGAAGATGGCAGTTGAGGATTTGAGGAGGTGGAGTGAAGAGATGGAGGTGAGAGGGCAGTGGAGGGAGGCAGGTTGGTGGATGAGAGGGGGGCAACTTAGAGAAGGAAGAGTGAGGGGGATGAAAGGTGGGAGAAAGGTGAGGGGGGAATTTTTGAAAGAGGTGAGAGGGAGGCTTGGAGGGAGAAGAGTGGGATGGTTGCTTTGAGAGTGAGAGTGAGGGGTGAGGGGGTGAGTTGGCACTGAAGTTGGAAAAAAGAATGGTTGATGGAAAGCGAGCATCCATGGCAAACTGTGGTTTTTAAAAGTTTTAGGTCAGAGATGCGATTTAACACAATTCTTGATGGATGCAATGAAGGCGAATTCAGAGCATGGAGAGAAGAAGCGCTGTAATAGTTGGATTTTTTAGGCAAGGAATGAAGGAGAGGTCGAAATGAGAGCAGTCTGTTAAAATAGCAGAAGAGAAGTGCATTGTGAAACAGTAAAGAGTACCACATGTGTGAGAGAGGAAGATGAAGCATTATAAGATCGTTTTTGTTGTTAATATTAATGTATGAGAGAGTTCAACAGATTAGGTCATGGAAGTGTAAAAAAAAAAGAAATCGAGGAAGACGAGGAGGAAGTTAAGAGGAAGAAGAAGTAGCAGAATCGGGAGAAGGTGAGCGTGTTGTTGTTGTTGTTGTTGGGTATATATATATATATTTTTTATTTTTTTTTTTTTTTTGAGATAAGAAAGAGATTAGTTGGGAGAATGGGGGATGTTTGGAAAGTGGGGAGGATGAAAATTGAAGGTAATGGGGAGGATAGAAATTGAAGGAATGGGGAGAAAAAACAAACAAAGAAACAAAAAAAAACGATCGAACACCGAGTGGAACCGGTAGGCCTCAAACCTAGGACTAGGCCTCAAACACCAAGTAAGAACGTCGACATAAATACTCACAAAATAGCACGATTTTTGAAACAAAACCGAACTAGGAACACACATTAACATGTAGGTGAGAAAATTAAACAGTTAAAACGGGACAAATAACAACCGGAAACTTAACTTTGAGAACGTCAGCAGGGAGCCCCGAAGGAGACCTCTTGCCGCTCAAAACCGGAACCGGACCAGTGTTCAATCTTTGTGGAATAGAAACTAGTTTTCCCAAACTTTATCATTTTCACTTTGTTGCACACACTACGGTTACATTATCTCCCCGTTTAAAAGCAGCATCAAGCTGTATTATCAACCTGCGTAAACCATTGTTCATCCATTGTTTAGCATTCGTTCCACATTTGAACGATATTAATTCAAAAATGGTGTTTGTACCTAGTATTAATGAGCTGAGAAAATTGTTGAGCTATACTACTGGGATTATCACACTGACTTAGTATTGACCAATCCATCTATCCATTGTCCAAAAGTGTGAACAAAAGAGTCACGAAAGGGCCATAATGAAATCCTACGAGGTTTAACAGATGGTATTGATTGATGATGACAAACAATAACGACTGCACGATTGCTAGTAGATACAGGAGCAGATAGATCTGCATTATGATAGCTATCGCCTAAATAGGTGAGAATCTTGGCCAAAACAGTAGGACACCTCGTCGCCTCATTAACAATTTGTGACAATATAATAGGCTGCATCAACAATCCCGTATCGAGATCAAGGAAATCGTTCATGATGATAAAAGAGGTGTTTTCAAAAATGGCAAGAATATTATCAACCACTGTAATAATGTGATCAATCAGTTCATTACTCCACCACCCAAGGTGGATGGAGGTTATGTTTTCAGTCCTGTCTGTTTGTCTGTCTGTGAGCACGATATCTCAAAAACTTGCAGACAGATTCGGATGAAACTTGGTAGACAGGTTGGGTGTGTGACAAGGACGAATGGATTAGATTTTGGTGAAGATCTGGATCCAGATACTGGAATTTTTAAAGTGATTCTTCACCATTGAGGGATAGGGAAAAAAACGATATATGGCATGATATCTCAATAGGTTGTGGACGGATTCGGATTACACTTGGTGGACAGTTTGGGTCGGTGACAAGGCCAAATGGTCCAGGATGTAGATCCAGCCTATTATTGGGATACAAAACATAAACTGTTCAGCCTGGCAGAGTAATGCGCTCTACCAAGTGCCTGTCTAGTTTTAAAACTGTGAATGATGTGGTGAATAAGGAACACAAACATAGATGTTTATCAATAGTCAAACAGAACTGGACGATCTTAGAGGCACACATACATAATACTCCAAAATGTGGGGAGATAGGGTCTTTAAAAATTTCCTTCACATTAATGTTCTGAAGAACATACAGAGCAGCAACCCTCCACCCAAACGGTCGCTGCGGTCATGATGAAGTTTCTGAAAAAGTGACAGGTGATGTGCAAACACAGGATTTTCAGATGAAAACCCAGTTTCAATTACTTGAACATCCCTACACTGAGAATATGAAGTATCTTCAAAATCATTAACCTTATTATTAAGTAATTGAGCATTGAATAACAACGCAGATGATAAACCAGATTGCGGATAAGATTTCCAAGTATTTATCAATACTGGCCAGTCTATCTTATGGATATTCACATGAGCACATGTATGAGGGCTGTGGTTGCACAACATGAATTGGTCTGTGATTGATTGTATACCTGTGTATAGACTGTGATATCTGGGTGAGGGTCTGATCAGATGGTGAATTTTCTGTCAATGTTTGTTTATTCTCTCTCACACTGCAACCTCCACATCCCTCTACACTGGGCCAGATTGCCATGTTGGCAAACTAGGCCTGGGCCTAGGATCCAAACTTCAGAGGACCCAAAATTATGAGTGAAAATAAAACGATTTTTAGATACATTTTATGTTTTTTACATTTAAAAATACATATTACACTTACGTAGCAAATAAATATACCATTCATTGTTCTACCCTGGGCTGGATTATCACATTGGCCAACGAGGCCTGGGCCTAAGGCCCAAACTTCAGGGGACCAAAAAAATGTGTAAAAAAAAAGAACAATTTTTATGTATTTTTTTGCATTTCAATAATATACATTACACACCAAATAAATATATGTTCATCAAACAGGAAATATTAATTCAGAAAAATAAATTGCGCAAATAAAATAATGGTATCGTCCAATCAAACTCGAAGAACTCCATCTCCTGGAATGCCATGCCTGTTTTGCATTGAACAGTTAACAGAAGCCACAGGCCCACAACATCCTTGATGGTTAATTTTGAAAAACAGAGCTCGAAATGCTACAATGAAGTCAGCAGCAGTAAAGCAGGAAAAAATGGAAAAAGATGAGGTCAAGCATGAACGCCCTCGAGGGGTGAGATATTTTTGACTCCTGAAGTGGTCGCAACACCTTCAAAGCCCATAAGTGATCCCGCCTCAATGCTTCCCTCTCCACCACCATCGTTGCCCAGCTCCAGCGCTACAGAAGACTGCCCTTGAGAAACTTCAACAATGTCCAAGTCACAAACCCTGGATGAGGAAAACTAGATCGCTTGATGTGACCAGGAAGACATGACTGATGTTGGAGGGCTACGGCAGTGACCATGCTCAATGGACAGAAATAAATGAGGAGATAAGGGAGTATTTTAGCGTGATAATAGCCAGACCAAAACATTGGGGATTTCAGCGCATCAGAGCGTATTTACAGCGACAAGAAATGGCAACTGAAGAGGGAACACTTTTCCAGAAGGACACACAATGATATTACGAGCCAGAGAGTGGCTAATTTACTCTCCATCTCCTGGTGCTGTGTTCTCTTATGTTTGCAAACTCTTTGACAAGAAAGCTAGTGCACTCACATCAGGATATAGTGACTGGAAAAATGTCACTTTCTGCCTGTGTGATCATGAAAATTCCCCTGATCATCTGAATGCAATCCTCTGTATGGCTGCACAGACAGATAAAAATGCTAGACTTGATTGCAGTCTTGTTACTCAGGCAGAATTAGAGAGAGATTATTGGAGAAACGTTCTTAAAAGCATCGTCAGTCAGAGAAGGAGAATGCTTAGGCAGCACAAACCTCTGCACAGAGTATGGTCCCGATGGATGGATGAATGGTTTGCCCATCCTGTCATCCTTCTGAGGTTGGCAAAATGAGTGCCAGCTTACTGGCAATAGGGGGCATCGCATCAGTGGCACAGCTGCGCCCCCAGAAAATGATGCAGCCAAGCAACAACAGGCTGCACACAAATAAAAATATATCCAAACGATGGTAATTACTTTGGTTATTTGGAACTACTCAGTCGTTTTGATCCATTCCTGTGGTTAAACATGGACATTGTGGCAGAGGTCGTGTCAATTACTTGTCATCTACTATCTGTGATTAATTCATACAGCTTATGAGTGATATAGTCCTAAAATCGATTGTTGGTGAACTTAAAGCCTGCAAATACTAATATATTGTTGTGGATTCTATCCCTGATGTAGCCCACACCAAACAACTTACCTTCATGGTTTAGTATGTTCTGTCTAGCGGAGAGCCCATGGAGTGTTTTTTGACTTTCATTCCCACTTACGGTCACACTGCCAAACATCTCGAGTTGAAGATCCACTTGTTTCTTCAAGAAATCCCAGTTTACATGGGAGATTGTCACGATCAAAGCTATGACAATGCAAGAAACATGCAAGGCAAATACAATAACTCCAGGCAAAGATTTTTAAAAAGCAGAAGTGAATACTCTGGCAGACGACATCCCATGTTTTGCACATTCACTCAAATTAATTAGATGTTGTGCAGCAGAATGTTACTTCGAGGCAGTTTCGTTTTTAAAATTTTGTACAAAATGTTGTACAATTTCTTCTCCGCTTCTACTCAACACTGGGAGGTGCTACAAGGGCACATACAACATGATGGTCTCACATTGAAAAACTTGGCTGGAGCTCGGTGGTCATGAAGAGAAGATGCGACCAAAGCTCTACATTTCTGCAATAAATCCATTTAGGAAGTCCTGGCTGAAATTTCTAATGATGAGAAAACTCCCAAAATGTAACAACTTGAGGCTTGCAAGTTAAAATGAACCATGGACACATGAGAGACAGTTGTCATGGTTGCATTGTGGGATACAATCCTTCAAAGGATTAACCCAACAAGCAAAGCACTTCAAAGCGTTCAGGTAGAGATGGGTGTCATTAGCACACTGTTTAAATCACCCATCGATGCTGTTTCCGGGATCAGAGGGAACTTTGACACTTTTGAGATTGAAGCTTGCAGTCCAATAGAGACAAACAGCTAAAGGGATGATTCAAAGCGGACGAAAACAAAGAAAACAAGTGGTGCCAGGCACAACAAATCCCACCCATTTAAGGCATAAAGTTATTTTGGGGATCAAATTTAAATTTAATACATCCTTAACCTGAATGTTGATTATAAGGAATAGAATAAGGAATATTTTAGTCTTAGTTTGAAGCCAATTAAACCATTTTTGACGAATCTTTGACCAGAAAATGATTTTGACCTTTCAAGGCCATGTAAAGTCAAAGGTCATGGCATCAAATGAAAGCCAATAAAGGACTTGATGTATGTCTTCCATAGTAAACATGCATATTCCTAACCTTTTTTGATTTATAATGGAAAATATGTAATTTTGACCGATGACCATGACCCCCAAAACTTCGGACCCAACCGATCTTTACAAATATGCATTTTTCACTATAGGAATGGGTAGGATTATAAGTGACAAATAGAATAAGGTTCACTATAAGCTTAGTCTGAAGTAAATCAGATCATTTTTGACGAAGTTATGAGCGAAAAATGATTTTAATCTTTCCGTGACCTTGACCTTGACCTTTGATCCAATTGGACCCAAAAGTTAATGGGGTCATCCAAGGTTCATTGCCCACCTGTGGATTAAATTTGATAGTGTTTGCTAAAGCCATTTTGCTGTAAATTTGCTAACAGACAGACAAACAAACAAACCGGACGATTACAATATCCCGCTCCCTCCCTCCGGGGGGTGGGATAATACTGTTTGGAGAGCCAGTGACCAAGGTGAGACTTACGGGACGAGAGACATTCATCGTGGAAATTCACTACACAATTTGTGATCGCCTCGCCGAGGAATGGCAGAGATAAAATGAAACTTATGAAGTACTGGGCAGAAAATTTGGATTCGTATCCAAAGTACACTCTGCAAGCCACATGGAGATCATCAAAACTACCTGTGAGTTAATGCACATTTATCCACGAGATTTTGAAAGGGGGCTCGCAGATGAATTCTGCCATTTCACGTCAATTCTTGATAACAAGGATAGCCTGACAGCACATCTGCCCGTGAGATGCTGAAGAAGATCAGGGATCTCAGCCTATCTCATTCGTTCCCCAATGTTGACATTTGTTTGAGAATGTACCTGTGCATCCCTATGTCAAACTGCTCAGAGGAAATGTCTTTTTCAGTTGTGAAACGGGTGAAGAACCATCTGCGATCAATAATGGGCCAGAAAAGATTGCATGACATTAGTTTGCTTGAAATTGAGAACAGATTCAGGACATCTCTGTCATTGGATGACATTGTCGAGGAATTCTCCATCACCAAGACACTACGTGATCTACCATCAAACAGGTAAGAAATTATTAATTACCGGTAATTAATTATGTATTGATCACTTATTTATGTACTGTATATAAGACCTGTCGATTCGAGCCTGGTGTTGGCGCAGTGGTTAGGGCAGTGCTTTGGGATCCAAAAGGTCCTGAGTTCAAGCCCCGTTGGGCCACTGAATTAATACACCAGGGGGTTGACTCAGCCTGTCATCCTTCCGAGGTCGGCGAAATGAGTACCAGTATACTGGGCTGGTGTATACCCCAGTTAAAATAGGTGTACCATATCCCTGTGTCGTAAGAGGCGACCAGGGTTGCGTCAGGAAGGGCATCCGGCATAAAACATGTGCCAAAACACTATGCGGATCATACGGATGATCCGCTGTGGCGACCCCTAACGGGAGCAGCCGAAAGAAGAAGAAGATATAAGACCTGTCGATTTGCTGACAGTGATACCAACCTTCAATGTGATGACCAATCTATGGGACAATAACAAAAAAGGATTCCTGGGAGATCCTGCCCTCTATGCGAGGATAAACAGCACCGTAAGTTGGCATTTGCAGTTTCAACACGTGTTCCTATGTACCCATACACAAACTTTCCTTCCTTTATTTTATTGCATCACAAACCTTCCCTGAAACTTTTCCATCACAAACCGTCATTTGATTCATTGAAATCCGATAATCTGTTCTCAAGTTATAACATGACAAAAAACAAACAAACAAACAAGCAGTCATAGACTGGTACTTACGAAATCATCAACTTGACCTCTGACCTTGTCTAATAAAAGCTGTCTCTTGAGAAGGTAGCGATACAAACCAGAAGTTTCTACGATGATTCCGTACCAAACCATCAAAAATCGTAACGTCGACCAAAGCAAAAATCTCCATTTCTCCACGCAATTATTTAATATTATTTTATCAAAGTCATAAAACCGTAATATTCGGCCATCCACCAACAATCTTTACATAATTCGACGGCTTAGTGAGTCAGGCATGCGACGATAACCTTTATTGGGATAAAAAAATGACTTTTAAACACCATCTTTATCGAAAATTCCGTCAGCGCGCACACAGAAAACCTTTACGTGATCAACGATGCGTCTGCTCGAGCGCGCTGCACCACGTGACGAGCCGTGATGCAGCGAGTGAAATATTTTTTATACAATCTTAAAACGTCTCCAAAACTTCCGATTTTTACCAGAATTTTGACAACTGAGTGTTAAGCGTCCTAAGCGATCGCAAAAACCGAAGACAAAATTAAAATTGAAGTTAAAACAAACTCGTAACATCGAGTGAAGCAAAAATACTCGATTTCTCCACATGAATTTACGGAATTATGTTTGACCTCACTGTGACCTTGACCTTTGACCGATTTTGACCAAAATCTAATCAGCGCTAGCCATCACCCTCCTGAATCACGTGGTGTAATTTGACATTGGTAGCTTCTTCCGTTCTCGAGTTATCGTGCCTACAAACAAACAAACAAACACACACAAACAAACACACACAAACAAACACACACACAAACAAACACACACAAACAAACACACACAAACAAACACACAAACAACAAACACACAAACAGAGGACGGAAGTCATCAATATACTTACGAAATCTTTAGATTTGGATCAAAAATCTTTAGATTTCGTAAGTACCAAAAAGAACACATCGTGTAGAGCATGATACTTGCAAAATCCATCAAACAAATTTGACCTCAAAAATAATTGGAGGTTGAATTAAATAACCAAATATGCAACTCATCTCAAATTTCAAGTGAATCGGATGAAAATTGACAATTTTAGAAATTCGGTCTATGTTGACCTTTTGGTCGACGTGGACCTCCAAGATAATTGGTGATTGAATTGAGTGACCTGAAATATATATCCTCTTGAAATCTCAAGTCAATCAGATGAAAATTGAGGATTTTAGAAATACCACCTTCGTTGTTGACCTTGGGCCTATGTTGACCTTTTGGTCGAAGTTGACCTCAAAAATAATTTGCTGGTTGAAATCATTGACCTGAAATATAAATCCTCTTTAAATTTCAAGTCAATCGGATGAAAATTGCTGATTTTAGAAATATGACCTTGAGTTTACCTTTGACCTTTTTACCTCAAAAATAGTTTGTTTCTAAACTCAGTGAGACACGATGTAATTGCTTTTTAATTTTCAGGTTAATTGGATGAAAATTAATGATTTCAGATTATATTTGATGATTTTAGTAGTTTAACCTTGAGTTGACCTTTGACCTTTGAACCTCAAAAATAGATGGTTTCCCAATTCAGTGAGACACTATGCAATTGCTGTTTAATTTTCAAGTTAATAGGATGAAAACTGATGATATTTCAGATGAAAAATGACTGTTTTAGAAGTTTGACCTGAAGTTGACCTTCAACCTTTTGACCTCGAAAATAGTTGGTTTTCAAATTCAGTGACCCAATATGCAAATTTTGTTCACATTTCAAGGAAATGGGATGAAAAAATGATTTTAGAAATGTGACCTTTGACCTCAAAATAAATAGGCTTCTCATTTGTGACTACCTCTACTACTTGGTAAAGTTTTATGACTGGTTTGGAATTGTGACCTGTAGGCGATTGACAGACAGACAGACAGACAGACAGACACGGCTCCTTTTATAATGTAGATTAAAATTAATGAAGTAGTTTATAGTTACTCTGTGCTCCGTTGAGCTAGCCGTCTGAGTTGTATTGCTTTCAGGATCGGATTATAGGAATGATACCTTTCATAAATGTGTGTGCAGTCATTATAGGGGTATGGAGTCCCCCCCCCACCGAAAGGATCGTGTGCCCTCAGGCTCACGGACTGTTTAATATTGCCCTGCTCTACCCCCCCCACCCCCCCCCCCAAAAAAAAATGCTGATGTCCCTGTTCCTTCCTCCACTCTTTCCTCTCCCCCACTCATTGAAAATGCGTAAATTGTAAATGGCCTTCATATTGAAAAAAAGATTAATCGACTGATCAATGGAATTGAAGGTGTGTGTATGAAGGACAGACATAATGGGCGAAATGGCCTTTTGTATCCAAGTTCCAATTTGACCATGAATATCACCCCGACGGCTGACACATTATCATGACATCCACCACCACCTCCTTCGGTTGTGAATCTACAAGCGCAGAAACCAAGTGAACAGAGGAAGGAAACAGAAACCTGTAAAGAGATGGGCAGAGAACTGTGACTGGGGCCGTTGATGCATATTGTGAGTGGTGAAGAAGGAGGGCCTGAGGTGCAGAAGCCGATATAAGTGAAGGAGTTCAGGCTTGAAAAAAAATGTTTTGCAGCCCCACCCGACCCCACACCTTTCAACCCCACCGCCGCCCTTCCCTTCTCCCAGGTGGGTGGAACCCTCAAAAACAAAGACGGAAAGTCAGGGACTTTCCGAGCTTGTATTTTATCAGGGAACACACCGTTACGTCATGCTGAATCCACGAATCAGCGACCAGAGTGAAATTGGGAGTGCCTTCTCGAAACCAAGGAACGCCTCTTCAGGGACGTTTGCCCTTTTATAAGCCAATGGCAGTTTTGAGGAACGACTTTGCCACATAAAATAATTTTTGAAGCGACATTTAAGGCAATTTTGCTTTGTGTACTCAATTTGCAAGGCAAGGTCCACTCAGAGGTAATCGCAGTATAATTTATGTGATATCAACGCATGAACTTCGGAAAGTCGTGTGTATACAGTATATGTGTGGACACAGTGGACTGTGTGTGTACCGTGTATATATATATATATATATATATATATATATATATATATATATATATATATATATACATATATGAATGTATATGGTATATATGTGAATGTATATGGTATATATATATATATATATATATATATATATATATATATGAATGTATATGGTATATATGTGAATGTATATGGTGTATATATATATATATATATATATATATGAATGTATATGGTATATATGTGAATGTATATGGTGTATATATATATATATATATATATATATATATATATATGAATGTATATGGTATATATATATATATATATATATATATATATATATATATATATATATATATATATATATATATATATATATATATATATATATATATGGAATATATATATATATATGGAATATATATATATATATATATATATAT
>NC_140969.1:72190208-72250208 GCF_056783735.1 Eptatretus burgeri
ACCCCACCACTAACTGTGGTCAGTGGGAGCGGCTTGAGCACGAACTTTGCCGGCAAACGGAGTCGCACAATGGCAGCACGGAGCGGGCTGATATTAATGGCACAGCACAAGGCGTGAGCTCCCAGTCACCGGTTCAAGGCACGTGGTCACGGCATGTGCCATGGCAGGCGTGGCAGGATGACTATGCGAGCATTGGCAGGCTTCAGGCACAATTGGGGGATGTCTTGGAAAAGGTGAAGCGTTATGAAGA
Organism: Eptatretus burgeri; assembly: GCF_056783735.1. NCBI lineage: Eukaryota > Metazoa > Chordata > Myxini > Myxiniformes > Myxinidae > Eptatretus > Eptatretus burgeri. The sequence goes on from NC_140969.1 coordinate 72,190,459, forward strand.
ATATATCGAGGAGGTGCAACGTGGAGTGGAAGAGTCACAACGTCACGCAGACGCGCTTCAGAAAAATTACGTGTACGGGGGAACACAGCGATTGGACGATTTACTGGAACGAATTCGGTGGCAAAAACATGACTTGGCCAATAGAGTCGACAAATTACGTGGGAAAAAGAATTTGGTAGTGTTTTATACCCGCCAGTTGGAATATGCGAAGAGCAAACTGAACAAAAGAATAGAGGAACAGCAGATTGGTATCTCCCAGGAAAGGAAACAATGGGAGGAAGAATGGAAAACTGAGCTCGAAAAGAAACAAAAGGAGCACGACTTGGAAGTAAAACAATTAATGGAAAAATTATTGGAGGAAGCAAGGCGGTTCAAAGAACTGGAGGGGAGAGTGAGGGAAATACAGTTGGATGAGAAAAAATGTGAACACGATGGGGAGTTGGAACAATTGAAGGAAGAGATAAGAACAGGCAATCAGGAAAGAGAAAGCCTAGAATGGAAGATAAAAAGAGGAGAGAGACAGCTCGAGGAAAGGGCGGAGGAATTGCTGGAAAAGTCAGAACAGTTCGAAGAACTGCAGGGAGAATTGAGGGAGGGAGGAGAAAGGAAAACAAAGCTCGAAAAGGAAAAACGTGAACAAGATGGGGAATTGGAACTACTGAAGCGAGAGGTAAGGGCAAGCCAGTTTAAAAGAGAAATCCTGGAAGGGGAGATAAGAATGGGAAAGGAATGGCAGAAAAAACTAAATGAATACAGTAAAAAAAAGGGACGAATTGAGGAGGGAAGCGGTGGAAAGAAGAGATGAAATGAGTGAAGAAGCACGCAAATTGAGGGAGGAATTACAAACAAAAACTTCTGAGATACTGAAACATGAAAACAAAGAAAGAGGATTACAAGACGAACTGAGGATGTTAAAAGAGGAAAGGAAGAGAACAGAGAATGAAACGTTAAGGAACCACACTGAGCAGATTGAACAATTTGAAGCCAAAGCAAACTCGGAGTGTGCGGAGATGAGAAAGGAATTGGAAAAGAAAGCTTCTGAGTTACAGAAACACCAAAACAAAGAGAGGGAATTACAAAACGAGTTGAGGATGGTGAGAGAAGAAAGAACGACAACAGAGAATGAAACGTTAAGGAACCACACTGTACAGATCGAACAGCTGAAAGCGAAGGCCAGATTAAAGAATGAGATGCAAGAAAGAGTAATGATGGAAGAACGAATCAGACAGGAGAAGGAAGTCAGCCAACTGAAAGAAATAACGAGATTGCAGAATGAGGAACAAGAAAGAGTGCTGAAAGAACAAGGAATGAGACAGGAGAAGGAAATCAGCCAACTGAAGGAAACCATGAGATTGCAGAATGAGATGCAAAAAAGAGTAATGAAGGAAGAACAAATAAGACAGGAGAAGGAAGTCAGCCAACTGAAAGAAATGACGAGATTGCAGAATGAGGAACAAGAAAGAGTACTGAAAGAACAAGGAATGAGACAGGAGAAAGAAATCCATCAATTAAAGGAAACCACGAGATTGCAGAATGAGATGCAAAAAAGAGTAATGATGGAAGAACGAATCAGACAGGAGAAGGAAGTCAGCCAACTGAAAGAAATAACGAGATTGCAGAACGAGGAACAAGAGAGACAGTGGAATAGGATATACAAAGAACAAGGAATGAGACAGGAGAAAGAAATCCATCAATTAAAGGAAACTATGAGATTGCAGAACGAGGAACAAGAGAGACAGTGGAATAAAAAACTGAAAGAGTATGAATTTGAAACTGAACGACAAAAGGAAAAAAATAGGTTGGAATACGAGGAGAAGTTGAAGGAGCAAGGAATGAAGCAGGAAGGGGAAATCAGGAGATTGAAGGACACAAGGAGATTGGAGAGGGAAGAACGAGAGGAACAATGGAATAGAAAACAAAAAGAACATGAATCTGAGGTTGACCAATTGAAAGAAAAGCTGAGGCTGGAGTACGAGGAGATAGACAAAGAACAGCGAATGAAACACAAAATGGAGATGAACCAAATGAAGAAAACCATGAAACTGGATAAGGAAAGACAGGAGAGGAAACGCGGAAGAGTAATGAGACAGCAGCGAATGAAACACAAAAAGGAGATTAATCAAATGAAGAAAACCATGAAACTGGATAAGGAAACACAGGAGAGGAAACAAGGAAGAGTAATGAGACAGCAGCGAATGAAACACAAAAAGGAGATTAACCAAATGAAACTGGAGAAGGAAGGACAGGAGAGGAAACGAGGAAGAGTAGTGAGAGAACAGCGAATGAAACACAGGAAGGAAATGAGCCAATTGAAAGAAACAATGAGATTGGAAAACAAAGAGCAGGAGGAACAGTGGGAGAGAAAACAACAACTATATGAGTGTGAAATTGAACAACTAAAATGGAGAGCGAGATTGGAGTCAACGGAGATTGAGGAGCTCCGGAGGGAGAATGAACAGCTAATGGGGCTCAGAGAGAAAGAACGACTCAGATGCGAAGGAAAAAGGAACCAGGAAGAGACAGAAATAAGGAACAAGGAGAGAAAATGTATGGAGACACGGGAGACAAGAGACGAGGTGAAAGTAATTGGGAGGGAGAGAAAAAGAACAATTAAGACGGAAAGCAAGGAGGAGGTACGCAGAGATCGTGAAAGAGCAAGGAGTGAAAAACAGGGAAGGACGGGAGCGACTTAAGGAGAAAGCAAGGTTGACCTACATAAAGATAAGGGAAAGACGCCAGAAAGAAGCGGAGACTAATAGACAGGAGGGGACAACAGAAACGAATAAATGTACAGAGACACGGGAGATGGGAACGATAGAGGAGAGATTGCATGATAATGACGGGTTAGAGACGCACACACACACACAGACGTAGTGGAGGACGATGAGGTTGAGCTCGCGGAGCGTGTAGGGACCCGGTGCGAGCAGCGGGATAGCCTCCTCCAGGAACGAGGGGAGGGAGTATGCCCCCTTGAGGCGAGTCACGGCCAGGTGAGTTCGGTCGTGCTTTGCGAGTTCGAGGGGAGGAGTGCTGTGGAAGGGTGCACGCCGAGCTTGGGGGGTATAGAGGCCCCGGATACCCTTGTGGGGACACGAATCCCCAGTGTGGTTGTCCCGGTGTGTGTGTGGTGTCGAGGTGTGTGTTCACGAGTGTAGCGAAATGCGTGCTGCAACGCACGCATAGCGCGGGTCCAAGGGCGTGTGTGAGAGCGACCGGGTGGGTGACAAAGACCCCGTGTGTGGAAGCGACCCCGTGTGTGAGTGGTGTGGTGGTAAGTGTGCAGAAGGGCGTGCTTCCCAGCACGCCGTGTGTGGATGAGGCACTGCGGATGAGTGCCCCCGCGTGTGTGAGTGAGGCACGGTGTATGAGTGAGGCACCGCGGATGAGTGCCCCCGCGTGTGTGAGTGAGGAACGGTGTATGAGTGAGGCACCGCGGATGAGTGCCCCCGCGTGTGTGAGTAGTATGGTTTGTGTGAGGGAAATGGCACGAGTGAGTGAAAGGCCGCGAGTGAGTGGAGCCACGTGTGCGAGGGAGGTGGCATGCGTGAGTGAAACGGCCAGTATGAATGGAGCACCACGTGTGAGTGGTATGGTTTATGTGAGGGAGATCGTGTGTGTGAAAGAGCGGTATGTAAGGGAGATGTCGGTCGGCATGTGTGAACATGCAGCCGCGTCTCCCGGTGTGAGTTTAATGGTGAGGTGTGTTAGCGTCGTAACACGCGGGAGTGCGTGTGTCGAATGGCGACGACGGCGACATGTAAGGAAAGAAAGCCGAGTAGCGGCTGTAGTTGTTTCGGGGACCGTGCCGGGTTCACCCAGCAGGGAGCACGAGGTCCTGCTGTGCAACGCACGAGGCCCCCACGTGCTCGCTTGCGAGAGTGAAGTCCCGGTCCGGAAACGCACGCGGTGGATTTGCCGATCCCGCGGACGGACAAAGCTTAGGCAGGTAAACGGATTTGGACCGGACGGGTTCTCCACGCGATCGTGTGTGTTAAGCTCCAACGGGCAAAGCACATGTGTTCGCGTGGGGAACCCCTCGAGACGTGGGGCTTGTGTTTTTTTTATGCGCACGGTGACGCCATGGCTGCACGTGGGGTTGGAATCCGGCAGGAGGGGTATCCCTGCCGGATGGTACCGTCCAAGGAGGGACGAGGTACACGTGCAGCTGCATGACGTCACGGGCAGGTGCAAAGTGCGCGAGCTGTGAGTTGCCGCGCTGGTGCTGCGCATGTGAAAAAAAAAAAAGCAAGCCTCACTTTCGGGTGCACAGGATTCCTGGGCAAGGGGTGGAAGACCCCCTTGGCCAGGGCACAGGATGGAAACTAGTTAGGGGGAAGGGTTAGCTTAGTTAGACCGACTTCATGGGGCAGGGGTAAGTCCTCATGGAGTCCGTGGAATGGATTAGTTAGAGGGATTGTAGCCAGATTTAGGTTGGGAAAATGGAGTGTGGGATTATTTTGGAGACAGTGACAGACTTGTGAGTGTGTAGAGGGGACGTAGTTTAGCTACGTAGTGTTAAAAGGAACGTGCTATAGTGTAAGGGACGACGTGGGAGCACGAGTTAGTTAGGGGAGGTAGTTAGAAGGATGGCAGAGTTCAGCGGTGTGTGTGTTGAAGAGTTGTGAGGTGAATACATGATGAGTGAGTGAGGCCAGCGGGTCTGTGTGTATGGAGCGAATGGGGAATGCATGGTGCGATGAGTGATTGGGGGGAGGAGTGACTCCCGCCCAAGGGACCCCGGGGTCAGAGTAAAGTGAGTTAGGGGGTTAGTCAAATTTACAAAATGGAGGTCGTTTTGTTGTTGGTGTGAATGTAGGCTCGAAACCCGTTTGGAGGGGTGCAGGAGCCCTGTTGACGGGCTGGGAGCGTGGCTGCGAAAGGTGAGTATCGCTGAGTGGGTACCCCGGGCACCAGGCTAGTCGGCCGTGGTAGGCCAAGGGCCCATGGGGGGCCGGGATAGCGTAGTGGGCACGGGTGCGCCTGCTTGGTGCGGGGGCCCGGGGCGCCATTAGCCGCGTGGGCAGTGTTGTGGGCACGGGTGACCCTCGGAAAGGGGCCTGGGAAGCCAGCCTGCCACGTGTGCGTTTCAGGGGAGGTGCCATGGGGGGCACTCCCCGGTGTCAGGGAGCTGGTAGGCTCGGAGGCAGTGTAGTGCCCGGGGTGCCATAGCGGGAGATTCGGCAGAGGGTCGTGCCTGCCAAAGGGAGCCACGTGTCCCAGCCATGAGACCGTGTGAGGGCACGGAGAGAAAATTGGGGGGCGAGGCCCAAAATTGTGAGGACACCAACACAGGCGACGGGAATCTGGGTTTATAGAACCAATAGTTTAAGCGAGAGGCGCTTGTTGGAAGCCCCGGGGTAGTTTAACAGGTTAATGGTTAGGGTAGAATAGGAAGTGTACCCCTCCGCACTATCCATCCCCTCGCTCTCGTTGTGGGCCGCTGGACCCACTTTGTGTTATAGATCGCTGAAGTCTGGGGAGGCCATTCTGAGGCTTCGTTGGGCCTCGGCACAGGACGCTCGCTCTCCCTTGTTCTCCTCCGGGAAGGGAACGTAGGGGTTGGGAGTAGGCTAGGTGACAGGATAGGTTAGCCGAACAAAGACGATAAAGGGGGTTAGGGGACGATTTATAGTGGGGAAGTAAAAATAAAAAAATAAGTTGGGGCTAAATTGGGGTTTGACAAATTAAGGGAGTGGGTATAGACAGTGACAGGCAAAGGCGATAGGTTGGGAGGGAGACCGTAGGGTAGGTCCGAGCCCGCCTTCCGAGTGGCCAGCACCACCGCACTCCCTCCACCAACCTCCACTGAACGGCAAAGGCTGGCCAGCTTCATCTGCTGGCTGCGTTGCTGCAAGGCAAAGGCCGGCCCACTTCATCGGCAGCTGTTGTTTTGCTGCAAGGCCTGTGCCGGCCGGATCGTCTGCAGCTGTTTTCTGCAAGGCCTGTGCCGGCCAGTTCGTCTGCCGGCTGTGTTTGCCTGCAGCGGCCTTCTTCTGCGGGCTGCGTTTGCCTGATCACCTTTGCCATGCCATGCCCACTGCCCCTGTTCACCAGCCCCGTTCAATTTTTGCTTTGCCCCCCCCCCCCCCCCGTTCATTGCCATGTGCGCCAGGATCAAGGCAACAGTTTGCAAGCTGCGAGAACTGCCCTGTTGGCAGCTACAACACGGGCCTGCAGTGGCGGCCCGTGCACCGTGTTTGTGTTCATCCATCCATTCGTTGTGTTCATTGTGTGTGCCACTTGAGCTGGCACGGAGACTGCGTTTGTGCAGCCCATGCACCGTTGTGGTTCACTGCGTTCAGTTCAAAAGGGAAGGCCTTGGACTGCGTGTGAGCAGCCGGCCACGTTCCCTGTCACCTGCATTGTTTTGAGCCAGAGACTGCATGCGAGCAGCCTGGCTCCCTGCTAACTGCTTTCTTTTTGCAGAGTTCAGTGATCCTGGGCCATGGTTTTGTGTAAAATTTGTAAGTTAAGGTTAAGATGTACTGTACATATGAGTGTGCCCCCGGCATGTCTGTCTTAGCGCCGGCAATTTTATTTAAGTCGTCCGTGTGAGTGAGTTTGTTTAGGTAGTTACTCAGCCCTCAGGTTATTTATTTTGGGGACACGAATACCATGAATGTCGCACTCAGGGATCCGTAGGTAAAATGTACTAGGGGAAAACTACACATGATGGCACACGAAAATTTGACGACTCGGGACGAGTCTGTAAAAAGGGGAGGGGGTAGTGTTGTGGTTGACGAAATTCGCAAACCACCATTCAGGTCCCTTAGGTGAGATATCTCTGTAAGTATATGTGTAGTTAGGCCCAAACCCGTTGTTTAGAGGGAATAAATGTCATTCATTCGGGCTGCGACCCTTCTAGATAGCCGTTTTTCTTTTACTATCTTTATTTTGGACCAGCCGCCATTACTACCACCACCAACCACGTCTCAACAGCCATCACACAACAACCACCAGCCGCAACGCCGCTTCACAACAACAACAACGCCAACAGCCACGACCTTTACCGTCACATCTCGCTCTCGCAACCATCGCATCACCGCCATTTCCGCGCCGCTTGTGGGCACCGATACTGGACTCGTGCAGGGCGCGCACCGAGCAGCGTGTGCAGAAACATCACAGCCTTTCCGAAGAAAACGGATCAAAAACGACTCACGCCCACTTCTGTTCCGTCCTATCGGCGAGCGTGGGGCGATTTGGCCCCGCCTCCAGGTGCGTTGGAGTAATATCGCTATATGCAAATTCATGGATCAAAAAGCATTCACGCCCACTTTTTCTCGGTCCAATGGGGAGCCAGCCAGAGGTGAAGGGTCGAAGGTAAAGGGTCGAAGGCGAAGGAGCGAGGCCCCGGGGCTATAAAGGGCTGCGTTCGCTCGCCAAACAAGGCAGTTCGGAGTCGGTGGAGTTGGGAAGAAGAAGCAGTAGTAGTCAGTCAAGTGCAGTTCGGAGTTGAGTTGGGAAGAAGAAGAAGCAGTAGTAGTCAGTCAAGGCAAGTCGGTGGAGTTGGGAAGAGCCAGTCAAGAGAGGAGTCGGAGAAGGCCGTTGGACGGAGCTGTGGAGAGTTGGAGAGGTGGCGGCGGCGAAGGCGGTCGAGGGGGTGCTCGTGTCAGAGTCGGGGAGCTGCGGAGGGGAGAGGCCGGCAACGCGACCGAGGTCGTGGTGGAGACGCTCGTCGCGGGACCCGAGACAGGGAGATATCCTCCTTCCCCCCGAGCATCAACAACCCCCTCCTGTTTTCCCCCGCGCTGAGATAGTGCGAGAAGGGGGCCCCGTTCCCACCCCATACCAGGCAGTCCCAGCGAGGCCCGCGGAGTCGGGGCGCCAGCGCCATTTTACGGCTCATCACCAGACGGGTAGGCTCGACGTGGTCTCGGCCCCAGGCCGTCTGCCCCCTCATAGTGGAGGGTGGTCCCTTTTTCTTTTGCTTTGAGTATATGTGTTGTCGGCGCCGTCTGTGAAGTAAAACTGTATAAGTGTTGCCGTGTGCTCGGTAGTCGGTTAGCTCTGCATTGTCTTTTGCTTTTACATTTGCTTTTTGTGCATTATTGTGTGTTTCTTCTTCTTCTTTTACATGTGCTTTTGGTGTGATTGTATATGTGTGCTTTCCGTTCATCGCGAAATAAATGTGCTTTATGTTGAACTGTTTTCCCGTTTCGCTTCGTCTTTTCCTTTATTGAATCTCCATCTTACTTCACGTAAAGGGTTGGTCGTGGGCTAAAACGCCCGATAATTAATCGAACCGTCGAGGCCGACGATAACACCGCTCGGTTATCCCGATAGTACGGAACGGGTCGCTTAAAGTGGCCCGTGTCCGAAGTCGACCTGCGGCGAGGTGCGATCGCCCGGTCTACCCTCCGTGTGGGTACTTAGGTCGGTCGAATTTGGTGAGCAACCCTATCCCACGCGGGGGGCCGATTGGCACGATCGTGGTGAGTTCGAAAGGTCCACCCGTGACTAGTTCCCGGCGTTAGTCCGAGAGGGTCACGACGGGATTGTCCATCCGGTGGGCGACGTGCCGCGATTCGAGTTACGTGGCGGTTCGCACGCCGGCGGGCGCGAATCCGCAACACTGGTGTCAGGTCGTGCGATATAAACTCATCGCCCTCCTCGCGGCACTGGTATCGGAGAACGGGACAACGGGCTCTCCTGTCTCCAGCTAAATTCACGGGAATCGGTCCAGGGGTGAGAGTAGCGACCCCCGATTCCCTCCAAATTACGAGCGAGCTAAATTAACCCTTTACGAGAAATAAAATGGCGTCTCAAGGCGAGCGGGAGCCGGGGGTATTAGGTATGTGTCGTCATGTAGGATCCATGGCCCAGGTCGGTTCTTTTTATAATTATAACCCCACCACTAACTGTGGTCAGTGGGAGCGGCTTGAGCACGAACTTTGCCGGCAAACGGAGTCGCACAATGGCAGCACGGAGCGGGCTGATATTAATGGCACAGCACAAGGCGTGAGCTCCCAGTCACCGGTTCAAGGCACGTGGTCACGGCATGTGCCATGGCAGGCGTGGCAGGATGACTATGCGAGCATTGGCAGGCTTCAGGCACAATTGGGGGATGTCTTGGAAAAGGTGAAGCGTTATGAAGAATATATCGAGGAGGTGCAACGTGGAGTGGAAGAGTCACAACGTCACGCAGACGCGCTTCAGAAAAATTACGTGTACGGGGGAACACAGCGATTGGACGATTTACTGGAACGAATTCGGTGGCAAAAACATGACTTGGCCAATAGAGTCGACAAATTACGTGGGAAAAAGAATTTGGTAGTGTTTTATACCCGCCAGTTGGAATATGCGAAGAGCAAACTGAACAAAAGAATAGAGGAACAGCAGATTGGTATCTCCCAGGAAAGGAAACAATGTGAGGAAGAATGGAAAACTGAGCTCGAAAAGAAACAAAAGGAGCACGACTTGGAAGTAAAACAATTAATGGAAAAATTATTGGAGGAAGCAAGGCGGTTCAAAGAACTGGAGGGGAGAGTGAGGGAAATACAGTTGGATGAGAAAAAATGTGAACACGATGGGGAGTTGGAACAATTGAAGGAAGAGATAAGAACAGGCAATCAGGAAAGAGAAAGCCTAGAATGGAAGATAAAAAGAGGAGAGAGACAGCTCGAGGAAAGGGCGGAGGAATTGCTGGAAAAGTCAGAACAGTTCGAAGAACTGCAGGGAGAATTGAGGGAGGGAGGAGAAAGGAAAACAAAGCTCGAAAAGGAAAAACGTGAACAAGATGGGGAATTGGAACTACTGAAGCGAGAGGTAAGGGCAAGCCAGTTTAAAAGAGAAATCCTGGAAGGGGAGATAAGAATGGGAAAGGAATGGCAGAAAAAACTAAATGAATACAGTAAAAAAAGGGACGAATTGAGGAGGGAAGCGGTGGAAAGAAGAGATGAAATGAGTGAAGAAGCACGCAAATTGAGGGAGGAATTACAAACAAAAACTTCTGAGATACTGAAACATGAAAACAAAGAAAGAGGATTACAAGACGAACTGAGGATGTTAAAAGAGGAAAGGAAGAGAACAGAGAATGAAACGTTAAGGAACCACACTGAGCAGATTGAACAATTTGAAGCCAAAGCAAACTCGGAGTGTGCGGAGATGAGAAAGGAATTGGAAAAGAAATCTTCTGAGTTACAGAAACACCAAAACAAAGAGAGGGAATTACAAAACGAGTTGAGGATGGTGAGAGAAGAAAGAACGACAACAGAGAATGAAACGTTAAGGAACCACACTGTACAGATCGAACAGCTGGAAGCGAAGGCCAGATTAAAGAATGAGATGCAAGAAAGAGTAATGATGGAAGAACGAATCAGACAGGAGAAGGAAGTCAGCCAACTGAAAGAAATAACGAGATTGCAGAATGAGGAACAAGAAAGAGTGCTGAAAGAACAAGGAATGAGACAGGAGAAGGAAATCAGCCAACTGAAGGAAACCATGAGATTGCAGAATGAGATGCAAAAAAGAGTAATGAAGGAAGAACAAATAAGACAGGAGAAGGAAGTCAGCCAACTGAAAGAAATGACGAGATTGCGGAATGAGGAACAAGAAAGAGTACTGAAAGAACAAGGAATGAGACAGGAGAAAGAAATCCATCAATTAAAGGAAACCACGAGATTGCAGAATGAGATGCAAAAAAGAGTAATGATGGAAGAACGAATCAGACAGGAGAAGGAAGTCAGCCAACTGAAAGAAATAACGAGATTGCAGAACGAGGAACAAGAGAGACAGTGGAATAGGATATACAAAGAACAAGGAATGAGACAGGAGAAAGAAATCCATCAATTAAAGGAAACTATGAGATTGCAGAACGAGGAACAAGAGAGACAGTGGAATAAAAAACTGAAAGAGTATGAATTTGAAACTGAACGACAAAAGGAAAAAAATAGGTTGGAATACGAGGAGAAGTTGAAGGAGCAAGGAATGAAGCAGGAAGGGGAAATCAGGAGATTGAAGGACACAAGGAGATTGGAGAGGGAAGAACGAGAGGAACAATGGAATAGAAAACAAAAAGAACATGAATCTGAGGTTGACCAATTGAAAGAAAAGCTGAGGCTGGAGTACGAGGAGATAGACAAAGAACAGCGAATGAAACACAAAATGGAGATGAACCAAATGAAGAAAACCATGAAACTGGATAAGGAAAGACAGGAGAGGAAACGCGGAAGAGTAATGAGACAGCAGCGAATGAAACACAAAAAGGAGATTAATCAAATGAAGAAAACCATGAAACTGGATAAGGAAACACAGGAGAGGAAACAAGGAAGAGTAATGAGACAGCAGCGAATGAAACACAAAAAGGAGATTAACCAAATGAAACTGGAGAAGGAAGGACAGGAGAGGAAACGAGGAAGAGTAGTGAGAGAACAGCGAATGAAACACAGGAAGGAAATGAGCCAATTGAAAGAAACAATGAGATTGGAAAACAAAGAGCAGGAGGAACAGTGGGAGAGAAAACAACAACTATATGAGTGTGAAATTGAACAACTAAAATGGAGAGCGAGATTGGAGTCAACGGAGATTGAGGAGCTCCGGAGGGAGAACGAACAGCTAATGGGGCTCAGAGAGAAAGAACGACTCAGATGCGAAGGAAAAAGGAACCAGGAAGAGACAGAAATAAGGAACAAGGAGAGAAAATGTATGGAGACACGGGAGACAAGAGACGAGGTGAAAGTAATTGGGAGGGAGAGAAAAAGAACAATTAAGACGGAAAGCAAGGAGGAGGTACGCAGAGATCGTGAAAGAGCAAGGAGTGAAAAACAGGGAAGGACGGGAGCGACTTAAGGAGAAAGCAAGGTTGACCTACATAAAGATAAGGGAAAGACGCCAGAAAGAAGCGGAGACTAATAGACAGGAGGGGACAACAGAAACGAATAAATGTACAGAGACACGGGAGATGGGAACGATAGAGGAGAGATTGCATGATAATGACGGGTTAGAGACGCACACACACACACAGACGTAGTGGAGGACGATGAGGTTGAGCTCGCGGAGCGTGTAGGGACCCGGTGCGAGCAGCGGGATAGCCTCCTCCAGGAACGAGGGGAGGGAGTATGCCCCCTTGAGGCGAGTCACGGCCAGGTGAGTTCGGTCGTGCTTTGCGAGTTCGAGGGGAGGAGTGCTGTGGAAGGGTGCACGCCGAGCTTGAGGGTATAGAGGCCCCGGATACCCTTGTGGGGACACGAATCCCCAGTGTGGTTGTCCCGGTGTGTGTGTGGTGTCGAGGTGTGTGTTCACGAGTGTAGCGAAATGCGTGCTGCAACGCACGCATAGCGCGGGTCCAAGGGCGTGTGTGAGAGCGACCGGGTGGGTGACAAAGACCCCGTGTGTGGAAGCGACCCCGTGTGTGAGTGGTGTGGTGGTAAGTGTGCAGAAGGGCGTGCTTCCCAGCACGCCGTGTGTGGATGAGGCACTGCGGATGAGTGCCCCCGCGTGTGTGAGTGAGGCACGGTGTATGAGTGAGGCACCGCGGATGAGTGCCCCCGCGTGTGTGAGTGAGGAACGGTGTATGAGTGAGGCACCGCGGATGAGTGCCCCCGCGTGTGTGAGTAGTATGGTTTGTGTGAGGGAAATGGCACGAGTGAGTGAAAGGCCGCGAGTGAGTGGAGCCACGTGTGCGAGGGAGGTGGCATGCGTGAGTGAAACGGCCAGTATGAATGGAGCACCACGTGTGAGTGGTATGGTTTATGTGAGGGAGATCGTGTGTGTGAGAGAGCGGTATGTAAGGGAGATGTCGGTCGGCATGTGTGAACATGCAGCCGCGTCTCCCGGTGTGAGTTTAATGGTGAGGTGTGTTAGCGTCGTAACACGCGGGAGTGCGTGTGTCGAATGGCGACGACGGCGACATGTAAGGAAAGAAAGCCGAGTAGCGGCTGTAGTTGTTTCGGGGACCGTGCCGGGTTCACCCAGCAGGGAGCACGAGGTCCTGCTGTGCAACGCACGAGGCCCCCACGTGCTCGCTTGCGAGAGTGAAGTCCCGGTCCGGAAACGCACGCGGTGGATTTGCCGATCCCGCGGACGGACAAAGCTTAGGCAGGTAAACGGATTTGGACCGGACGGGTTCTCCACGCGATCGTGTGTGTTAAGCTCCAACGGGCAAAGCACATGTGTTCGCGTGGGGAACCCCTCGAGACGTGGGGCTTGTGTTTTTTTTATGCGCACGGTGACGCCATGGCTGCACGTGGGGTTGGAATCCGGCAGGAGGGGTATCCCTGCCGGATGGTACCGTCCAAGGAGGGACGAGGTACACGTGCAGCTGCATGACGTCACGGGCAGGTGCAAAGTGCGCGAGCTGTGAGTTGCCGCGCTGGTGCTGCGCATGTGAAAAAAAAAAAAAGCAAGCCTCACTTTCGGGTGCACAGGATTCCTGGGCAAGGGGTGGAAGACCCCCTTGGCCAGGGCACAGGATGGAAACTAGTTAGGGGGAAGGGTTAGCTTAGTTAGACCGACTTCATGGGGCAGGGGTAAGTCCTCATGGAGTCCGTGGAATGGATTAGTTAGAGGGATTGTAGCCAGATTTAGGTTGGGAAAATGGAGTGTGGGATTATTTTGGAGACAGTGACAGACTTGTGAGTGTGTAGAGGGGACGTAGTTTAGCTACGTAGTGTTAAAAGGAACGTGCTATAGTGTAAGGGACGACGTGGGAGCACGAGTTAGTTAGGGGAGGTAGTTAGAAGGATGGCAGAGTTCAGCGGTGTGTGTGTTGAAGAGTTGTGAGGTGAATACATGATGAGTGAGTGAGTGAGGCCAGCGGGTCTGTGTGTATGGAGCGAATGGGGAATGCATGGTGCGATGAGTGATTGGGGGGAGGAGTGACTCCCGCCCAAGGGACCCCGGGGTCAGAGTAAAGTGAGTTAGGGGGTTAGTCAAATTTACAAAATGGAGGTCGTTTTGTTGTTGGTGTGAATGTAGGCTCGAAACCCGTTTGGAGGGGTGCAGGAGCCCTGTTGACGGGCTGGGAGCGTGGCTGCGAAAGGTGAGTATCGCTGAGTGGGTACCCCGGGCACCAGGCTAGTCGGCCGTGGTAGGCCAAGGGCCCATGGGGGGCCGGGATAGCGTAGTGGGCACGGGTGCGCCTGCTTGGTGCGGGGGCCCGGGGCGCCATTAGCCGCGTGGGCAGTGTTGTGAGCACGGGTGACCCTCGGAAAGGGGCCTGGGAAGCCAGCCTGCCACGTGTGCGTTTCAGGGGAGGTGCCATGGGGGGCACTCCCCGGTGTCAGGGAGCTGGTAGGCTCGGAGGCAGTGTAGTGCCCGGGGGTGCCATAGCGGGAGATTCGGCAGAGGGTCGTGCCTGCCAAAGGGAGCCACGTGTCCCAGCCATGAGACCGTGTGAGGGCACGGAGAGAAAATTGGGGGGCGAGGCCCAAAATTGTGAGGACACCAACACAGGCGACGGGAATCTGGGTTTATAGAACCAATAGTTTAAGCGAGAGGCGCTTGTTGGAAGCCCCGGGGTAGTTTAACAGGTTAATGGTTAGGGTAGAATAGGAAGTGTACCCCTCCGCACTATCCATCCCCTCGCTCTCGTTGTGGGCCGCTGGACCCACTTTGTGTTATAGATCGCTGAAGTCTGGGGAGGCCATTCTGAGGCTTCGTTGGGCCTCGGCACAGGACGCTCGCTCTCCCTTGTTCTCCTCCGGGAAGGGAACGTAGGGGTTGGGAGTAGGCTAGGTGACAGGATAGGTTAGCCGAACAAAGACGATAAAGGGGGTTAGGGGACGATTTATAGTGGGGAAGTAAAAATAAAAAAATAAGTTGGGGCTAAATTGGGGTTTGACAAATTAAGGGAGTGGGTATAGACAGTGACAGGCAAAGGCGATAGGTTGGGAGGGAGACCGTAGGGTAGGTCCGAGCCCGCCTTCCGAGTGGCCAGCACCACCGCACTCCCTCCACCAACCTCCACTGAACGGCAAAGGCTGGCTAGCTTCATCTGCTGGCTGCGTTGCTGCAAGGCAAAGGCCGGCCCACTTCATCGGCAGCTGTTGTTTTGCTGCAAGGCCTGTGCCGGCCGGATCGTCTGCAGCTGTTTTCTGCAAGGCCTGTGCCGGCCAGTTCGTCTGCCGGCTGTGTTTGCCTGCAGCGGCCTTCTTCTGCGGGCTGCGTTTGCCTGATCACCTTTGCCATGCCATGCCCACTGCCCCTGTTCACCAGCCCCGTTCAATTTTTGCTTTGCCCCCCCCCCCCCCCCGTTCATTGCCATGTGCGCCAGGATCAAGGCAACAGTTTGCAAGCTGCGAGAACTGCCCTGTTGGCAGCTACAACACGGGCCTGCAGTGGCGGCCCGTGCACCGTGTTTGTGTTCATCCATCCATTCGTTGTGTTCATTGTGTGTGCCACTTGAGCTGGCACGGAGACTGCGTTTGTGCAGCCCATGCACCGTTGTGGTTCACTGCGTTCAGTTCAAAAGGGAAGGCCTTGGACTGCGTGTGAGCAGCCGGCCACGTTCCCTGTCACCTGCATTGTTTGAGTCAGAGACTGCATGCGAGCAGCCTGGCTCCCTGCTAACTGCTTTCTTTTTGCAGAGTTCAGTGATCCTGGGCCATGGTTTTGTGTAAAATTTGTAAGTTAAGGTTAAGATGTACTGTACATATGAGTGTGCCCCCGGCATGTCTGTCTTAGCGCCGGCAATTTTATTTAAGTCGTCCGTGTGAGTGAGTTTGTTTAGGTAGTTACTCAGCCCTCAGGTTATTTATTTTGGGGACACGAATACCATGAATGTCGCACTCAGGGATCCGTAGGTAAAATGTACTAGGGGAAAACTACACATGATGGCACACGAAAATTTGACGACTCGGGACGAGTCTGTAAAAAGGGGAGGGGTAGTGTTGTGGTTGACGAAATTCGCAAACCACCATTCAGGTCCCTTAGGTGAGATATCTCTGTAAGTATATGTGTAGTTAGGCCCAAACCCGTTGTTTAGAGGGAATAAATGTCATTCATTCGGGCTGCGACCCTTCTAGATAGCCGTTTTTCTTTTACTATCTTTATTTTGGACCAGCCGCCATTACTACCACCACCAACCACGTCTCAACAGCCATCACACAACAACCACCAGCCGCAACGCCGCTTCACAACAACAACAACGCCAACAGCCACGACCTTTACCGTCACATCTCGCTCTCGCAACCATCGCATCACCGCCATTTCCGCGCCGCTTGTGGGCACCGATACTGGACTCGTGCAGGGCGCGCACCGAGCAGCGTGTGCAGAAACATCACAGCCTTTCCGAAGAAAACGGATCAAAAACGACTCACGCCCACTTCTGTTCCGTCCTATCGGCGAGCGTGGGGCGATTTGGCCCCGCCTCCAGGTGCGTTGGAGTAATATCGCTATATGCAAATTCATGGATCAAAAAGCATTCACGCCCACTTTTTCTCGGTCCAATGGGGAGCCAGCCAGAGGTGAAGGGTCGAAGGTAAAGGGTCGAAGGCGAAGGAGCGAGGCCCCGGGGGCTATAAAGGGCTGCGTTCGCTCGCCAAACAAGGCAGTTCGGAGTCGGTGGAGTTGGGAAGAAGAAGCAGTAGTAGTCAGTCAAGTGCAGTTCGGAGTTGAGTTGGGAAGAAGAAGAAGCAGTAGTAGTCAGTCAAGGCAAGTCGGTGGAGTTGGGAAGAGCCAGTCAAGAGAGGAGTCGGAGAAGGCAGTTGGACGGAGCTGTGGAGAGTTGGAGAGGTGGCGGCGGCGAAGGCGGTCGAGGGGGTGCTCGTGTCAGAGTCGGGGAGCTGCGGAGGGGAGAGGCCGGCAACGCGACCGAGGTCGTGGTGGAGACGCTCGTCGCGGGACCCGAGACAGGGAGATATCCTCCTTCCCCCCGAGCATCAACAACCCCCTCCTGTTTTCCCCCGCGCTGAGATAGTGCGAGAAGGGGGCCCCGTTCCCACCCCATACCAGGCAGTCCCAGCGAGGCCCGCGGAGTCGGGGCGCCAGCGCCATTTTACGGCTCATCACCAGACGGGTAGGCTCGACGTGGTCTCGGCCCCAGGCCGTCTGCCCCCTCATAGTGGAGGGTGGTCCCTTTTTCTTTTGCTTTGAGTATATGTGTTGTCGGCGCCGTCTGTGAAGTAAAACTGTATAAGTGTTGCCGTGTGCTCGGTAGTCGGTTAGCTCTGCATTGTCTTTTGCTTTTACATTTGCTTTTTGTGCATTATTGTGTGTTTCTTCTTCTTCTTTTACATGTGCTTTTGGTGTGATTGTATATGTGTGCTTTCCGTTCATCGCGAAATAAATGTGCTTTATGTTGAACTGTTTTCCCGTTTCGCTTCGTCTTTTCCTTTATTGAATCTCCATCTTACTTCACGTAAAGGGTTGGTCGTGGGCTAAAACGCCCGATAATTAATCGAACCGTCGAGGCCGACGATAACACCGCTCGGTTATCCCGATAGTACGGAACGGGTCGCTTAAAGTGGCCCGTGTCCGAAGTCGACCTGCGGCGAGGTGCGATCGCCCGGTCTACCCTCCGTGTGGGTACTTAGGTAGGTCGAATTTGGCGAGCAACCCAATCCCACGCGGGGGGCCGATTGGCACGATCGTGGTGAGGCCGAAAGGCCCACCCGTGACTAGTTCCCGGCGTTAGTCCGAGAGGGTCACGACGGGATTGTCCGTCTCCGGTGGGCGACGTGCCGCGATTAGAGTTACGTGGCCGTTCGCACGCCGGCGGGCGCGAATCCGCAACAATATACACATATATATATATATATATATATATATATATATATATATATATATGTATATGTGTATATATATGTATGTATATATATGTATATATATTTTATAATATTATATAATTATTATTTTATAATATTACATAATTTAATAATTAAGAAGAAGAAAAGATTTTTTTTAATATATATTTTTTTCATTTTTATGGAGAGCCACTTCGCGCATCCTGGAGCTGAATGTTAGTTCTATATATGTGTAAAGTTTCATCAAGATCGGTTCACTGGTCTTGGAGCTTATTCGTCACAAAAAAACAGACAGACAGACAGACACAGACAGAAAGACTGCCATTTATATAGTAGATGTGTATATATATATATATATATATATATATATATATATATATATATATATATATATATATATATATATATATATATATATATATATATATATATATATATATATATATATATATATATATATATATATAGAGCCAGCACTCCAAACAAATTGTAAACAACTGCACTAACCAACTCCAGTCGAATGTCACGCCTGCCCAGCTCATTCGTGAAAGACTTGCACTAGTCTAGCATGCTTTATGAGCTGCCAACCCCATACTGAAAATGGGATATGGAGTAAAATTATTATGCAGAGTGTGGAGGAAGAAGGGAGTGATGTTTTTGTTTTCTTTTCTCATCCAGGACTATATTCTTTGCTGATACCATGCGGTGGGTGGAACTATCACCCCATAGCAATGAAATGTTTGAGGATGAGGTCAATGTGACAGAGATTGTGTTCTTCACAAAGCACAAAGAATTCTTCCAGCGTACGTGGAGAGACCAGGTAAGAGGTGGAACATGATTGTGATGAGCAGATGGTTACAATATCTGGGTTTCTTTTGCTTTACTTTGGTCTTGCATCCATGCATCCATCCCCCCTCCCCCTCTTGACGTACGAACCCCGACCTTGTGGACTCGGCCTAACTTGTGGTGGCATGGCTTACCTTGTCTTTTGTCAACATGGTCTGCCCTGTGTTGGCCATGGCTTGCCTTGTGGAGTCAGCCTGTCTGATCTTCTTCTTCTTCCTCTTTCGGCTTGCTCCCGTTTGGGGTCGCCACAGCGGATCAACCGTCTCCATTTCGCTCTATCCTCCACATCTTCCATTGACACTCCAACCACCCGCATGTCCTCCCTCACCGCATCCATGAACCTCTTCTTTGGCCTTCCTCTTCTCCTCCTGCCTGGCGGCTCCATCTTCAACATCCTTCTCCCGATATACTCCGTTTCCCTCCTGTGCACATGTCCAAACCATCTCAATCTCGCCTCTCTCACTTTGTCTCCAAACCGTCCTACCTTCGCTGTCCCTCTAATATACTCATTTCTTATCCTATCCATCCTCGTCACTCCCAACGAGAATCGCAGCATCTTTAACTCTGCCACCTCCAGCTCCGCTTCCTGTCTTATTGTTAGTGCCACCGACTCCAAACCATACAACATAGCTGGTCTCACTACCGTCTTATATACTTTCCCCTTCACTCTTGCAGCTACCCTTCTGTCACAAATCACTCCTGCAACTCTTCTCCACCCACTCCATCCTGCCTGCACTCTCTTTTTCACTTCTCTCCCCCACTCTCCGTTACTTTGGACAGTTGATCCCAAGTATTTAAACCAATCCACCTTCCCCACCTCAATTCCTTGCAACCGCACCATACCACCACCCTCCCTCTCATTTACGCACATGTACTCCGTCTTACTCCTACTGACTAACATTCCCCTTCTCTCCAGTGCGTACCTCCACCTCTCAAGGCTCGATTCAGCCTGCTCCCTACTCTCCCTACAGATCATGATGTCATCCGCGAACATCATAGTCCATGGAGACTCCAGTCTGATCTCGTCTGTCAACCTGATCTGATCATCACCATTGCAAACAGGAAAGGGCTCAGAGTCGATCCTTGGTGCAATCCCACTTTAACCTTAAACCGGTCCGTCATTCCTACCGCACACCTCACCGCTGTCACACTGTCCTCATACATATCCTGCACGATCCTCACATACTTCTCCACCACTCCCGACTTCCTCATACAATGCCACAACTCCTCTCTTGGCACCCTATCATAAGCTTTCTCTAAATCCACAAACACACAATGTAACTCCTTCTGGCCTTCCCTATACTTCTCCATCAACATTCTCAAAGCAAACATCGCATCAGTTGTGCTCTTTCCTGGCATAAACCCATATTGCTGCTCACAGATCGTCACCTCTCCTCTCAACCGAGCTTCCACTACTCTTTCCCACAACTTCATGGTGTGGCTTAACAACTTTATCCCTCTGTAATTTCCACAGCTCTGCACATCACCTTTATTCTTGAAAATCGGAACCAGTACACTTAATCTCCACTCCTCCGGCATCCTCTCACTTTCCAAGACTTTATTAAACAATCTGGTTAACAACCCCACTGCCATCTCTCCTAAGCACTTCCATGCCTCCACTGGTATACCATCTGGGCCAACCGCCTTTCCACTTTTCATCTTCTTCATAGCAGTCCTCACTTCATCCTGACTGATCCATCCCACTTCCAGATTCACTATCTCCACCTCTTCCAACCTTCTCTCTCTCATTTTCTTCATTCCTCAGCTCCTCAAAGTACTCCATCCACCTTCTCAACACACTCTCCTCGCTTGTCAACACATTCCCATTTGCGTCCTTTATCACCCGAACCTGCAGCACATCCTTCCCAGCTCGGTCCCTCTGTCTTGCCAATCGGTATAAATCCTTTTCCCCTTCTTTTGTATCCAACTTCTCATACAGCTCGTCATATG
Organism: Eptatretus burgeri; assembly: GCF_056783735.1. Taxonomy (NCBI): domain Eukaryota; kingdom Metazoa; phylum Chordata; class Myxini; order Myxiniformes; family Myxinidae; genus Eptatretus; species Eptatretus burgeri. Next base: position 72,210,936 of record NC_140969.1, read on the forward strand.
CCTTTTCCTTGGCCTTTGCCACCTCTCTTTTTGCTTTTCGACGCCACTCCTTGTACTCCTGCCTACTTTCTTCATCTCTCTGACTATCCCACTTCTTTTTCGCCAACCCCTTCTTCCTTATACTTTCCTGTACTTCCTCATTCCACCACCAAGTCTCCTTATCTTCCTTCCTCTGTCCAGATGTCACACCAAGTACCTTCCTAGCTATCTCCCTCACATCTTCTGCTGTCGTTGCCCAATCATCCCACCCATCTTTACCACCATCCAACGTCTGTCTCACCTCCTCCCTAAATTTCAAGCAACAGTCTTCCTCCTTCAGCTTCCACCATCTGGTCCTTGGTTCAGCCCTCACTCTCTTTCTCAACCTCACCTCCAAAGTCATCCTACAGACCACCAATCGATGCTGTCGAGCTACACTCTCCCCTGCCACAACCTTACAGTCACTAATCTCTTTCAGGTTGCATCTCCTACTTAAGATGTAATCCACCTGTGTGCACTTTCCTCCACTCTTGTATGTCACCCTGTGTTCCTCCTTCTTCTTGAAATACGTATTTACCACTGACATTTCCATTCTTTTTGCAAACTCTACCACCATTTGCCCTTCCACATTTCTCTTGTTGAGAACGTACCTCCCCATCACCTCCTCATCCTCTTTATTCCCTTCCCCAACATGTCCATTGAAATCTGCTCCAATCACCACTCTTTCATCCTTGGATACACTCTCCACCACTTCATCTAAGTCACTCCAGAAATCTTCTTTATATTCCATCTCACACCCCATATGTGGGGCATATGCACTGATGACATTCATCATCACCCCTTCAATTTCCAACTTCACACTCATCACTCGGTCAGACACTCTCCTTACCTCCAATACCCTCTTGACATAATCTTCCTTCAGGATTATCCTGACACCATTTCTCCTCCCATCCACACCATGGTAGAACAGTTTGAAACCACCTCCAATACTCCTCGCCTTACTCCCCATCCACTTGGTCTCTTGTACACACAGTATGTCCACCTTTCTTCTCTCCATCACATCAGCCAACTCTCGCCCTTTGCCAGTCATCGTCCCAACATTCAGAGTTCCAACTCTCACTTCCACACTTCTACCCTTCCCCCTCTCCCACTGCCTCCGGACTCGCCTTCCCCGTCTCCTTCTCCTCCTTCGCCCAGCAGTAGCACAATTTCCACTGGTACCCTGCTGACCACCGGTACCGGTGGCGGTCGTTGGTAACCCGGGCCTCGACCGATCCGGTATGGAAATTCGTTTTGTTGTCCGCATAATGATTTGGCATAGGTTTTTACGCCGGATGCCCTTCCTGACACAACCCTGGTCGCCTCTTACGACACACAGGGATATGGTACACCTATTCTAACCGGGGCATACACCGGGCCCAGTACAACTGGTGCTCATTTCGCCGACCTCGGAAGGATGGCAGGCTGAGTCAACCCCCTGGTGTTTTCGACTTGGTTTTATATATATATATATATATATATATATATATATATATATATATATATATATATATATACATATACTAATTCAGTGTCCCAACGGGGCTTGAACTCAGGACCTCTTGGGTCCCAAGCCACTGCCCTAACCACTGCGCCAACACCAGGCTAAAACTGCGCCAACACCAGGCTATGGAGTCAGCCTGTCTGATCAGCCCATGGTATCTCAGCATTTTGAAAGTGCTGTATGCTTTTGTTTTTTGATATTTTTAACATTCGTGGTTATGATTTTTTTTGCTTGTTGCCTTACAAACATATTAAAGGTCCCCTGACAAGCAAAACTTTCTGGTTATTTTTATATTAACTTGACCTTCCTAGTGAAGAAATCACCCGTTTTTTTAAATCAAAAATGGGATAATTAGAGCAATATTTCGATCATTTATTGTGCTTTTCACAACTTGTTATGCCCCGCCCCTAAAAAAAGTTGACTTCATCGAATCGCAGCGTTGACGTCACATACAGTAACTCGCACAGAGTGGATTGACTCGAGATCTCTAGAGTCTAGACTCTAGACTAGTCCGATAAATCCGTCGTCCCTCCGACTCGGCTGATAAATCTGACGTGCTGTTGCTTTTATTTATTATTCTCTTTTTTTCATTGTTTTCTACTGGTGCTACATGACGACAGTAGGAATAAAATAAATAAAAATGCAACAGAATGTCAGATTTATTGGACTACTCGAGACAATTGTATCACAAGGTGTGTTCTGCACACAAGTTTTCATCGTATCCGGACAGCGAGATTGCTTCGTTTTATGCGCGGAGAGATACGGCCGATGACATGCGCCAGCCTTGCTTGTGATTAATTTGCCGTGGAGCAACATGTCCGCTGCGCTGTTCACGTCAACTCACTAAAATATTTCTGATATCGAGCAGTATGCAAGTCGAATTTACATTATTGAATTATGAATAGGATTTAGTTTAACCAGTTGTTATTTCCGAGTCTTCCTTCGATGTCCTCCCTATCGTCATATCATGAACTCCCGGAATTTCATTGCCATTTTTCTCTGCTTGTCCTGCTTCGGGCTCGAACTGCTAAGGCCGTATTTCATTTCCAGCTGCCTGAACTTCACCTCCCGCGACTATGTTATCCGACAATTCTCCATCTGATTCAGACCAAAATCCTTCATTTCTCTCACACTCACTGTCGTTACCAGACAAATGAAAGTCCATGCCATCCATTATTCAAAACTAAATGTTCGATTTTTTTAAAGCAGAAATGAATGAAGCGATTGAGTCGACCAATCAAATGTGGAAACACACAGAAAGCCAATACAATCACGTAGACCACCAACCCGAGTAATTAACGTGCAGCCTTTGACATACTGTACATGACGTCATGTGGGTTACGCCCCTTTCAGGAGAATTTTTAGGGGCGTTCCCGAAGAGGTTTGTTTTTTTAATTTTACATTTTACAGAATGAGTATTGTGAAAAAATCATTGTCAGATCTGAAATCACGATGAAAAACTCCTCTAGGACATACTGTATATCAATGAAATTTCAGTACTTTTGCATGTCAGGGGACCTCTAAACTTTACGAACATATTATTATTATTTTTTGTTTTTGCATCGCAAACCTTCCCTGCGGTTCCCTGAATCCACTGTCATTTGATTCATTGAAATCTGTGAATCCGTTTTCAAGTTATAACACAACAAACAGACAGACAAGCCGGTAGGCAACATGGGTGGTCGCTATATAATTGCATACTAGTCATACGGTTTTCGACGGATCTGGCTGAAATTTTTTGACAGAGGTTGATTATAGTGTGCATAAAAGTGCTGAAGCCGATTTTTGATTTTCGAAAAAATGTATATATATAAATATATTTCGGATTTTTTCAAAAATTTCAAAGTCCCGTTGCTAGGCAATGATGGCGTCCATAGCAACGGTGCTCAAAAGCATACAACTAGATCCTGGTATGAACCTCCCAGATAAGTTTCATCAAAATCGGTAGACTCCTCTGGCCTCCAGAGCTGTCCATTACATACAAACAAACAGACAAGCCGGTAGGCGACATGGGTGGTCGCTACATAATTGCATACTAATCATAGTTTTTGACGGATCGGGCTGAAAATGTTTGACAAAGAGGTTCATTAAAGTGCGCATAAAAGCCTGGTAGGTGATTTTAATTTTCGAAAAAATTAATTTTTTAGGAATTTTCAAAAATTTCAAAGTCCCGTTGCTAGGCAACGGTGGTGTCCATAACAACGATGCTCAAAAGCATACAACTAGATCCTGGTATGAACCAGGATCTACCATCATCAACCATTTTTGCAACCATCCATCCCCCCTCCCCACCCCCTTTTCTGAGTATGGACCCCTGTTTTGTGGACTCAGCCTAACTTGTGTTGGCAGAGCCTACCAAGCTAATAGCAAACATTTAGTGTGTGTGTGTGTGTGTGTGTGTGTGTGTGTGTGTGTGTGTGTGTGTGTGTGTGTGTGTGTGTGTGTGTGTGTGTGTGTGTGTGTGTGTGTGTGTGTGTGTGTGTGTGTGTGTGTGTGTGTGTGTGTGTCACAATAGGAAATTGGTTGCTGGTCGAACGGGCAGCATGTCGAAAAGCCGTTATAAATAACATTTTGAATATTTGAATAAAAGTTTAACCCAGAGGTAATTGTGGTGGTCGTGTTTGTTGGTGTACATGTTATATTCAAGGTAAGATGTGCATGATTTAATGTATTATCATATAGTACTTGAAGAATGTGATGGGAGTTGTAACTATATGATGATACATTAAATCTTCGAGCGAGTAAAGTCGAATTCGTGATTAGTGATGTTGCATTTGATGGTTTGACTGACTGACTGGACACAACTGAGGTTGTGGATCTACTGATGTGGATCCATGATCAAGGTTATGGATCAGCTGTTTGGAGAGGTTCTGGGCTGAAAGGAATCAAAACTTCGAGGAAGAACGTTGCCCAGCTGATGATCCGTGTGGTCGGGAAACCAATCAATTGCTTACAGGTTCAGGTTTTTACTTTAGGTAAGGGAATTATATTTTGAGGTTTATAATTTAAATGAAGTTCAATACAATTTATGATGTTGTGAAATTAACATAATTTACAGCAATCCTTTAAATTATATTTTATGAATGGCTGATACTGTACAATTAATTAAATGTGTGTGCGTGTGTGTGTGTGTGTGTGTGTGTGTGTGTGTGTGTGTGTGTATATATATATATATATATATATATATATATATATATATATATATATATATATATATATATATATATATATATATATACATACACACACACATGCTCATGGATGAGTGAGGTCACATGTCATTTTATGTTGTCATTAATTTGAGATTGTATCCATGTTCTCAATTATTTTTGTTTCTTTTCAGGGGAAGGTCTTCTGGCGAAGATTTGTGTTTTGTTTCAAGCTTTACATTCAAAAGTATTTGTACCCCAAGTGTAAAATAGAGGTTTGTTTGGAGGGGGTGGGTTGAAGGCAGGGATGGTAATGGAGAGCCATTTCATAATCTCAGCCTGAGCATTTAGTCTGAACCTGTAATCTACTGTGTGTGGTTATCGTGCAGGATCGCACTCCTTTAATGAGATGTGTGGAAGAAATGCAGGATTACATCTTCTTTAATTACTGCAATGGTAATTATTGCCTTGTGCTAACATTATGCTTTACACTCAACTTTTGAAATTGTGGAGGGGTGGGGAAGGGGAAGAGGTAGTTGGAAGTGGAGTCCTTATATACAAGGAGTGGCGATGTGATGCATCCCAAATATTTCCAGTCACATGGATCATTGGCGCCATTTTGTTTCATCGATAGCTCGTCTTTCTTTTTAAAATGACAGGGTGCTGTGCAATCAGATGTAACAATCGATCAGAAAAGGCTTTCAAAATGTATTGATTCCCTGCAAATGCCGGAAAGCAACAAATTTTGGAAAATAAAGTTAGTCTGCTGAGATGGAAACCAACTTCGGGGTCGTTTCTGTGCCAGGTAAGTTGTAATCCCGTGTGTGTACATTTGTGTGGTGCTGTAATCATTATTGTCGGTGGTAATTGGGTATAACTTGTACAAAGACATCATCATCGAAACATCTATCAATTATAATTTATGGGACATCAAGAACATCCTGGCAAAGTTATTTTTAATTAAACATGTCACTTGTGTGTCTGTAACGCAAGTTTATTTATTTTTTTTATTCATGTATTTATTTGACTTGGTCATAGTGTTGCTGTTAATATTGGTGAAGAAGATGTCCATGAAATGGTTAATTCCAAAATAATTCAGGATCCATTTGCCTTTCTGTGTCGGAGTGGCGACCCATCCAGGAGTGTGTCCAATAGCCAAGGAGACTGCTTCAGCAGCACCAATGCTCTACATAGAGTATTGTCCCAATGGATGGATGGATGGACAGGCAGCGTGATTTGTCAATGTGTGTGCCGTCCCTTGAATGAACATTAAACGGGAATCCCGTCTGCCAGCATTAGTTGGACGTTAAAGATCGTACTGTGTCCTTCATGAAGAGTAGGTCAGCTATTGCTGCCCCCCTGGATAAATAACAAATGGCTGCCCTAACGACTGCTGGGAAAGCAATGGCAAACCACCCAGTATCAGCTTTGCTAAGTCACGAAAGACTTGCCTTCAGGCAGAGCACACAATCAATCAATCAATCTTCTCAAGCTCTTTGTCTTTTTTTCACTCACAATTGTTATCTTTTCTCATTCTCGACTTTCCCTCCATGTGTCTTTCACTTTCCTCCTTCTACTTCTATCAAATTTCTGCATTCTGTCACGACATATATGTTTCTTCTACTCACACGCTCTGTACACCTCAAATTAGGCAATCAGTGTGAACCTTTACTCGCACATTGCACTTAATTTTGCCGCGGTTTCTGATATATGTTAAAGTGAGAAATCAATCCTGTCTGATTGTGTGCTTATTGTAACGTGTTCGAAGAAGGCGAAAAAAAAGCATCAAATCATATAAACTTCCTTTTTGGGCGCAGAGAAAGACAGCTTGATTAGAAAATGGATACATTACACTCTACGCACAATGGGCACAGGTTTTGGTGTGCCCTGCTCGATGGAAACAAAATGGCGTCAAATTGCAAGTAGTCGCTACTCCTGTTATATAGTGACTCTCGTTGGAAGGTGTCATGACTTTCATAAAATGACACTAATATGCTTGTTTGTTTCTATTTCAGCGAAGTTTGCAACTGCAAGGGCCTTTATGAACAACCTGATAATTCTTGGACTATCAACAGAAATGATAGCAAGCATAGGAAAAGGCTACAGTAAGTTTGCTTGAAATAATCATTCTTCTTTGTTTATTTTGTTGCCTTATTCATTTCAGCATTGGTACTTCTTGATTTTTTTTTGATTTTTTTTAGCCCACACTTTTAATACCTTGCATGGGTTTATCATGCCTAATATGGTTCACTTCTCGTTTGTGGCATGCGGAATAACCCTTTAACATGGATTTATAAAATGTTTACCGGATCTGGGCTATTACTTGTGCAGACGTCTCATATTCTTGAATAGCTAATGATTGTGAAAACTTTTAAGATTGCTTCAATTGACACTCATTCTTTCCTGTCTTTCAGTGAAAGATCCATTTTATGGCAAACAAACTCGGTGAGACTTTTTTAATGTATATGAATTTATTTAATTGGATTTGCAAGTAATTTGGACTAATCCCAGTTTACATTTTCCTTGACATATTTATCAAACAGAGGGACTTATCGAGGGCTATTTGGTCATCCAGACTCTCCTGTCACTTATCTAAAGGTAAGAACTATTCTTGCCTTGGTATATCATGGTGTGAATTGTATAATAAATAATAATAATAACTAGAAGGACACTCGGTAGAGCGCATACCTCAGTCACACAATGCCTGATCCACGAGAACATATCGGTCCAAATACATTTTTGGAATATCATGCTAAATATCGTGTTTGGCTCGATTTCTCAATGGTGAAGAATCACTTTATAAATTAAATAATTCTCGTATCCAGATCCGAGTTGGATCTTCACCAAATTCGAAGCAATTCTTCCTTGTCACACACCCAACTTGTACACCAAGTTTTATCCAAATTCGTCAACAAATTTTGAGATATCGTGCAATATATCATTTTGGCCCTATCTCTCAATGGTGAAGAATAACTTAGGAATTTTAGAAGTCGGATCCGGATCCTCACCAAAATCTAAGCAGTTCGTTATTGTCACACACCGAACCTGTCCACAAAATTTCGTCTGGTTCCATTCACAACTTTTTGAGATATCCTGCACACAAGCAGACAAACAAACAAACAAGCAGTCATACACTGGTACTTGCGAAATCGTCAACTTGACCTCTGACCTTGTCTAATAAAAGCTGTCCCTAGAGAAGGTAGCGACGCAAACCAGAAGTTTATATGATGATTCTGTACCAAACCATCAAAAATCGAATGTTTGACCTCGCTGTGACCTTGACCTTTGACCGCTTTTGACTAAAATGTAATCAGCGCTAACCATCACCCTCGTGAATCACGTGGTGTAATTTGACATTGGTAGCTTCTTCCGTTCTCGAGTTATCGTGCCTACAAAGAAACACACAAACAGAGGATGGAAGTCATCAATATACTTACGAAATCTAAAGATTTCGTAAGTAACAAGCAGTCATAGACTGGTACTTACGAAATCGTCAACTTGACCTCTGACCTTGTCTCATAAATGCTGTCTCTAGAGAAGGTAGCGACACAAACCAGAAGTTTCTACGATGATTCTGTACAAAACCATCAAAAATCGAATGTTTGACCTCACTGTGACCTTGACCTTTGACCAATTTTGACCAAAATCTAATCAGCGCTCACCATCACCCTCCTGAATCATGTGGTGTAATTTGATTTTGGTAGATTCTTCCGTTCTCGAGTTATAACTTTTGTTTGGATGTTTGACCTCACTGTGACCTTGACCTTTGACCGATTTTGACCAAAATCTAATCCGCTAGCCATCACCCTCCTGAATCACGTGGTGTAATTTGACATTGGTAGCTTCTTCTGTTCAAGAGTTACCGCGGATTAATGTAATGTAAAGGTCACACTCGACGGCCACCCCAACTCGAAAGGAGGCCGGGGCGAGCGCGATGATGTCAGCGCGCACACACAAAAGCTTTACGTGACTCAACGACGCGTCTGCTCGAGCGCGCTGCGCCACATGACGAGCCGTGACGAGGCGGTTGAAATATTTTTATACAATCTTAAAACATCTCCAGAACATCCGATTTTTACCAGAATTTCGACAACCGAGTTTTAAGCGTCCTTAGCGATCGCAAAAACCAAAGACAAAATTAAAATCCAAGTTAAAACGAACTCGTAACGTCGACCGAAGCAAAAATACTCGATTTCTCCACAGGAATTTATGGAATTATTTCATATTATTTTATAAAAGTCATATAACCGTAATATTCGGCCATCCACAAACAATCTCTACACCATCCGATGGCTTAGCGAGTCAGACATGCGACAATAAGCTTTATTTGGATGAAAAATAACTTTTAAATACCATCTTTATCGAAAACACAACGCGACCTACAACTAGGCAAGGCGTTCTGCGCCATGGGCGCAAACACTGAAATTTTTAAAACAGCCGTAACTCGACGAATTGACACAAATTCCGCCGAACTTACCTCGATCTTTCAAACTCACGCTCCGTCAACAATACCTGATTACCTGTGGTAACTTTTCTCGAGTTATGTTTTGGATGTTTGACCTCACTGTGACCTTGACCTTTGACCGATTTTGACCAAAATCTAAGCAGCGCTAGCCATCACCCTCCTGAATCACGTGGTATAATTTGACATTGGTAGCTTCTTCTGTTCTCGAGTTATCGTGCCTACAAACAAACAAACAAGCAGTCATAGACTGGTACTTATGAAATCGTCAACTTGACATCTGACCTTGTCTAATAAATGCTGTCTCTAGAGAAGGTAGCGATGCAAACCAGAAGTTTCTACGATGATTTTGTACAAAACCATCAAAAATCGAATGTTTGACCTCACTGTGACCTTGTCCTTTGACCGATTTTGACCAAAATCTAATCAGCGCTAGCCACCACCCTCCTGAATTGCGTGTTCTAATTTGACATTGGTAGCTTCTTCCGTTCTCGAGTTATCGTGCCTACAAACAAACACACAAACAGAGGACGGAAGCGATCAATATACTTACGAAATCTTTAGATTTCGTAAGTACCAAGCCGGTAGGCGGCGATGGGTCGCCGAGCAGGAATGTTAGTATTGCGACACTTTGACCGCTGACCAAGTGGAGATAGGTCATTATGCAAATGAGCAAACTTGTACTACTCATCGGGGAGTATTCACGTGCAAAAATTTGTTTGGATCGGTTGAGCCGTTTTGCTGGTAGGGGGACTTGAATAAACATTTTCACCGAAAAATGCACTTATTGACCTTTGACCCCTGAACTAATCGAGATAGGTCATTATGCAAACAAGCAAAGTTGTCATACTCATTACGGTATATAAGCATGTAAAGTTTCATTCAATTCGGTTCAATCGTCTTGGAGCTAGTGTACTTTGAAGTTTTAGCAGGAATGCTCAATGGCCCTCAGACACCCAAGTTGAGAGGGTTGCCATTTTGAAACTATAAGATATAGAGCAAAATGGATGTCATATAGCAGATAGGGAATCACCTTAAGATTATGCATATCAAATCTCATCCAGTTCCATCTACTGATAACTACTCGGTATCCATTTGAATGAAAAGTACCGAAAATGCGGTTTGAAATTGGAAATTCCCAAAGTTCGAGGGGGTGCTGTGGGTGAACAAAGTTCTAAATCGAAAATCTGGCTCCATCGTTTGTGCATAATGTATTCCAGACGATTAGTTTGAATTTTCATGACTATCCGACTATAACTCGAGGAGAAGTAGCATTTGGCGCGAAGGCACCTCCAGCTCTCGCATATTATCGATTTTTGCACTAATTGACCTTTGACCCCTGACCTAAGCGAAATCGGTCAATATGTCCTGAGGCAAAGTTGTAGTACTCATTGAGTACCATGAACCTGAAAAATTTCATTCGTATCGATGCACTCACCTGGTCGCTAGGGGGCCTTCAATTTTCACCAATTTTCGCGCATACCCTAATTGTAGGGGGCGCTGCGGGTAAAGTATTCCATATATCACAAAACCAGAATATATTTGATAGAGCATCACCTGTAGATCATTCCTGCCAAATTTCATAACCCTACCTGGGATAATGGCTTTCGGAATTGATTTCGTGTGAACGGTACCGATTTTGAAAGTTTTTTGGTTGTTGCTAGGGAACCAAAGCGCCCCTAGAAACCATCACAATTTCCAAAGCACAAGGTCATAAGATGTACCTACCACCTGAGTTTGGTCAAAATCGGCCCACGTTTACTACCAATTATGCTGATGACAAACGAACAAACATCCAAACAATTAGACAGAATTACTGACAATAAGGGTCACCTATTATTTCGGCGACCCAACAGACAGAGAGGGATGAAAACATGACCTCCTTCACCTTCGGTGGTGGAGGTAATAATAAATAAATAAATAAAAACATAAAAGCCTCTCATCCTGATTTGAGTTGCTTTGCAATGTAGTCATGACCCCTGTCTTGATAAGGTAAGTTTGGGGTGTTTCTCTAACAGAGAGTCGGATTCATTTTGGATAACTATAAAGCTCGTTTGTTCATTCAAATTGAAGAAATATTTGATGTATGGAAGTGAAACGTGAGCAATGCAGATCGAATATGTAAAAATAAATGGAAATGACTAAGATGAGAATGATATGATGGATTAATGGATTGTCTCTGAAAGAAAGAATACCCAACTCAGAAATCAGGATGAGATAAAAAAAAATCAATGTTGGTAAAGAAGAACTTAGGAAGAGAAGACTTTGTTGATATGGTTGTGCGCAACGAAAGTTAAAAAAGTCGAAGCTGCAACAAAAGCGATACGAATTGTGGTAGAAGGAAGAAAGCCAAGAGCACCTCCAAAAAAACAAACAAGCAGTCATAGACTGGTACTTAAGAAATCGTCAACTTGACCTCTGACCTTGTCTAATAAAAGCTGTCTCTGGAGAAGGTAGCGACGCAAACCAGAAGTTTATACGATGATTCTGTACCAAACCATCAAAAATCGAATGTTTGACCTCACTGTGACCTTGACCTTTGACCGATTTTGACCAAAATCTAATCAGCACGAGCCATCACCCTCCTGAATCACATGGTGTAATTTGACATTGGTAGCTTCTTATGTTTTCGAGTTATCGTGCCTACAAACACACACACACACACACACACACACACACACACACACACACACACACACACACACACACACACACGACGGAAGTCATAAAAATACTTACGAAATCTTTAGATTTCGTAAGTAAAAAACATGGATTGAAAATGTCAAGAACAATACGGGATGTTGGGTTATTTTATTTTATTTTTGTATACATTGTCGAGGCTCGTATGAGAGCTAACACACAATGCACATCAAGGGGGAGGAGGAGTCAAGAGGGGTGGGAGAGGGAAGGAAAAAACAGTGGGGAACAGAGACACAAGGAGATCTGTGGAAGGGAGAGGGATGGGGTGGGGAACATAGGGTATACAAGATGGACATTACAGGGACTTTCAGGAAAGAAAGCAAGGAATTTGAAGGAGGTGGGTTTGGGGTGGATTAATGGGGGTAGAAAAGATCGAGGAATTGGATGGGAGATGATAAGAGGTGGTGGTGAACGGCTGTTTTGAAGGCCTGGAGGGAAGAATGGGATTGAAGAGAGTGAGGGAGTTTGTTCCAAAGGCGGGAAAAAAGATGAATGAAAGAGTGAAGGTGAGCAGTGATTCGTGATTTTGGCAGTTTTACCAGAAGGGGGTTGTTGGCGGACCTTGAGCACCCTGCGGAAATATGAAGGGGACAAATCGCAGACAGAGCAGGGGGGGGGGCAGACCAGAGAGGAGACCTCAGAAGACAGAAAGACCACTGACCTGCCTCTGAACCACCGACCTGGGTTTGCAGAAAACTGATACAATGGATAGATCAGTATGGAGGAATGCCATCATTGACCAACCCCCTGGGAAAACTGGGAAGTTGTCATAAACAGCTGTTGTTGTTGTGGAAACATTTGGAATTGTTTCAAGCCAAGGTTGACGATTTAAGTTGTTGAACTCTGGCTACCCTGTTCAGAGAATGTTGTATTCCATCATAATACTGTAATTATTTTCCTCTCTCCATTTGTAATCCTTAGGCAATGCTGATCCAGCCAATGTACCTGCGCTTCTTCCATGCAGTGATTACCTTGATGAGGGTATGGCAAGGGTCGCCAGATTGTTCCGACGATGATGAGTCATATTGCCCAAGATACATCATAGAGGAGATGTTTGTGGACAGAATCAAGAAGATCGCTGAAAGCTCATCAGAAGACGAAAGTAGTAACTCAACTACAAGTTCTCAGAATCAACAGGAACATGAACAACTCAAGGATGAAGAACTCAAGAAGACGGAAAATACCAATAATACAAAAAAACCAAAGACAGAGACCCAGCCACGCAAGGTCTCCAGAAAAACACTGAAAGCAAATGCATTTGCTGCTAAGAAACTGTCCAGGATGAATAAAGCTTCATCCAAAAAAGCGGAGCCCGATACGGAATACTACGCAATCATATGTGTTCGCCGTGAGTCATTTGACTTTGCAAAACAATTTTCGTGTTTTGTTTTGTGTTTTGTGAACGCAGACGTGTTTTGAGCACACATTTAATGCGTGATTATTGTATATTGGTTTTGACTGTTGCTTGACATTTGTTTATGGATTTCTTTTTTTGTTGTTGTAGGAGGAGGGGAGTACAAATCGAATGTGAGCATTTGCTCTGTATTCTTCTTACTGCTCATTTCTGTTTGCTGACTTTGAAATGCTTCAAAAACTTCCATTTAAAATCCTCTTCTTCACTGCGTTTCCTTTTCATTTGAGCCTGTTGTAACATATCATGTTTTCTTTTTTAATGTTCATAAAGTACTGCAGTTGTAGGTCATGAAGTCTTGCAAATTGGTGATTGAAGGACTTGGCTGCCTTGTCTTCTTTTTTGTTTCAGAATGAAGAAGAGGAAAAAGAAGAAGAATCATGTTCGAAAGTTAAACGGAAACACGACGACACTGCCGTGCCTCCTGAACCTCGTGCTGAACAACTTGATGACCTTGAAGATTTCACAATACCAGATTTCTACTTCCAACAAGCATCTCATCATGATGAAGACTTGACATTTGAATTTGAATTCATGACTATGGGTAACTTTTGAACATCAAGTCCATTTTGCAGGATGGAAACATTCTTTATTAACTCAACCACAATATTCCTTGCCCATCAAGACGATTTTAAGTGTTTATATTTAGACTCTTCAATATGTAGCGCAACTTCATCGGCATGGATTCGTTATCGACACCTGCTCAACTTCGGTGTGACATGTCATCATATCATTTGATGCAAATTCTAATCGACATATTACACGTAGAAAACGAAAAACACGTTTTTTGACCTTAAAGTCGCAGTAATGGTTTTATTCAAACAAACAGAAACATTCAAACAGAGAAAAGAAAAAATGGCTGCAAAATAGTACATTGTAATATCATTAAATTGCGTACTAATTAACGTGCAGATAAAAGTGACATCATAATGAGGGATAGGTGAATTCACAAACGGACTTGATCACTTCAAGCCAAAAAGACTAAACCATCCACATTATACATGACATATAAACAATTAAGGAAGAAAGTGTACGAGAACGGCCTGTCTCCTGTACATACTGAGGAATGACAAGGAATGCAATGAAATTGCATTATATAATGTGCTGACCGCAAGGCAGGATAGACACTATAGGAGGGTGAATACAGCAAAAAGCAAGGGGAGGATTAGAGAACAGGTGCAATAGCACATCACAAGGTGGAAACAGAGATAAGGTAAACACGAGTTAGGGGAAAACCAGGGTGAATGGGATTAAAGAAGGGAAAAGAAAAACTCAGCCTGTGAGCTCGGCTATGTAAGGTTCAAAGAAATGGAGTTTAAAAGTGTGAGCTACTTTAGACCAAGGCAGGGATAGGTGTTCAGGTCAGGTCAGGTATGGGAGCATGTGCCAGAACAGCGTGTCGCTGCGTCCACTGTCTGCCGGTACTCCAGGGGCCTCCATCTGGCCATCCCCCAGGCAGATGCCAGGCCCATCCCCATCTCCTTGAGATGATGGTCAACTTGCTGCAACCACGAGGCACGTGGTCGGCCCACTGGCCTCCTCCACTCACGAAACTCCCTCGCTGAGAGAATCTGGTGAGCAGGATCAGCGTTAGGAAAACGAGCCACATGTCCATACAGCCGCAACTGACGCTCACGGACGATGCAGGTAACAAATCTCATCCGAGTCTCTCTCAGCAACCGCTCGTTGGACACAAAATCCGACCAGCAATAGCCAAGGATTCTCCGAAGAGACCTGGTACCAAAGGAATTAAGTCTCCATCTCAGATGCTTGGTCAGAGTGCCGGCATACGTCGTGAAATTTCAAGCATGCAAAAATTTGAGGACAACCAAAAAGTACAACGTTTAAAGCCAACGTACAACGACGTATGGCAGTGTTTTTCAGCGTGCTCTCAATGTTATCAAAACTTACCCATAACGTATTCAACGTGTGCCAGCGTTTTAGAAAAAAAATTCAAAAATCGGCATACGTTGGCTAAAACGTCAAGGTGTGACCGGGCCTTAAAATCCAGTCCATACAAGTGCTGAAAAGTGTGGGGGCAAGTACACATCCCTGACGAACTCCAGTACCAACTGGAAATAAGTCAGAGATGGTACCACCACACTTTACAGCACTTTCAGTACCAGAGTAGAGTTCAGACATCAGATCGATCAGTTTTGGTGGCACCCCACGAAGACCAAGAATCCTCCAGAGGACATCCCGATTCACTGAATCGAACGCTTTACAGAGATCAACATAGGCTGCAAGCAGCCCCTGCCGAAACTCTCATCTGCGTTCGGTGAGGACACAAAGGGCAAGGATACGGTCAATCGTTGACCTCTTTGGTGTAAAGCCTGACTGCTCTGGACGCTGGTGCTCAAGCAGATGGTGGCGAACCCTATCAAGAATTATCCGAGCAAAGACCTTGCCCGGCACTGAGAGCAGCGTCACCCCTCGGTAGTTGTTGCAGTCTTGGCGATCACCCTTCCTTTTCCAGAGAGGGACAACAAGGCCCCTCTTCCAGTCAGTTGGGATGATGCCTGTGTTCCAGGCAGAGCACAAAACTGCATGCAACGACACGAGTGCAGCATTTCCACCAGCCTTGAGAAGTTCAGCATGGATGCCACAGATCCCTGGAGCTTTGCCCCGTTTCAACTGGTTCACCGCAGCCCATGTTTCCACAAGCAAAGGTGGACCACAGTTGATTCGAGGGTCAGCAACAGGGATTGTAACACCCTTGAGGTCAAACTCGACAGTTGGAGGATCAGCCTGGTACAACCGCTCAAAGTAACCGGCCCAGCGGGCCTTCACTTCAGACTCCTCTGTCAAGAGCCTACCACTCTCTGCTCGAACTGCAGTGCTCCGAGGAATGGGCTTGGATGAACGTAATGCGCGAATTCCCCTGTAAGCGGGACGAGAATCACCCGTCCACAGGTGATGCTCTACCCCCTCACAGATTCCTCGCACATAGGCCTCCTTGTCCACCCTCAGTGCACGTACAGTTTTACGCCTCAGCTCCCTGAACAGCTCAGCTCTGCCATTCAGCCTGGCCCTGCGACTCTGGTCAATGGTATCCAGTGTCCCTTGAAAGACAAAATTCTTCTTTGCCCTGCGGTGAGCTCCAAGACATCCACCGGCAACATCAAGGACGGTGGTCTTGAAGGCACTCCACAACTCTTCAGGACCCCCCAAAGCACCCAGTCCCCCCAAGTGTCCACTCAGCCTGTTCGCAGACTCAGCTACTCTCTTATCCCTGAGCTTGCCAACATCCAGCCTAGGCTGGGATGGTACCATTCTCCAGGATTTAAGGTGCAGCTTTAGAGTTGCTACAACAAGCCTGTGGTCAGTATTGAGGAACTGAGCACTCCGGTAGACCCTGCAGTTCTGGATCATCCTCCAACGACCGTCAATGAGGACATGGTCAATCTCCTTTGCCACACCGCCAGCGTTGGAATACCAAGTCCAGCGATGAGCTTGTGGGCGCTGAAACCATGAACCAGCCACCCTAAGTCCATGACTTCTTGCAAGATCAAGGAACTTAGTGGTATTCTGGTTCATAGTTCCTGACCCATGGGGACCAACACACACCTCATAACCGTCCCTATCAGTTCCAGTCGATGCATTGAAATCCCCCAAGACTAGAAGTGTATCTCGTCTGGGGCACTGATCAACCACAGACTCGAGTGTGGCGTAGAATGCATCCTTCACGGTGAGATCACTCGCCTCAGTCGGAGCATAAACAGAGACCAGGGAAATGACACCTAAGGAGTGACGAATCCTTAATCTCATAATACGCTCTTTGACCGGTGTTACCTCAATTATCATTGGGGTTAGCTTATTGGACACAGCAACAGCCACTCCTTGGGTATGGTAACCATCAGAGCGACCAGACCAATAGTAGGTGTAACCACCCAACATTATCTCGCCGCAGGCTGGTCTCCGAACCTTAGAGAGAGCTGCAATCCCGATGTCCAAACGCTTGAGCTCAGATGATAACAGAGACAGGTGTTCATCCTCTCTTAGGGATAGGACATTCCAGGCACCCACCCGAAGGGACCGCCTCAGGTTAACCCAAGGAGACCGCCGTCTGGTGGACGACACCTCAGCACCACTCCGACACACTCTCCCGCAATCTGACCCAGGGATGTTACCCCGTGGTTTCCCTCCTATCATCAAAGATTGGGGGTCCCGAAGGCTTTGCCCCAATCCCGTCATCCGGTGAGCTGCCCTGCGAAGGGAAGCTGCACAGGAGGTACTCCCACGGAGTGGGTTTTCAGATTTTTTTTGCGTTTTTGTGTTTTGCGGAATGAAGGGTTTTACGGTGGCCGGAGTGCAAATCCTGCCACCAACCTCCTAATAAAAAGTAACCCAACTGCAGGAGGACGTCTGCAAACACAGTTGGGCACTAGATTTGGATGTCCGTTGTCTCACAAGGAGCTCCTCCGCCCTTTGACAGGTTTTGTTTTTAATCCTGCTGGGTGTCCATATCCAAACACCCTCCTCACCAGAAAACCTGGTTGGGGAGACGGTTTAGTCGCCGACAACCCGACCATGGAACAGGTTAGTACAGGTTTACATGGTACCTGTAGCAGATCACAAATCGAACCTGACCTGACAAAGAAAAGGTATTCTGCTGCAAAATTAATGTAAAACATAAAAAGAGGACGTGGTATATCAAATATCAATTAAAATCATAATCAAAATCAGCAGTGTGTTAGTAAAAGGATATACATGTAATTACTTTCCACTTTTAAAATCTTAGAAGAGGACATCATTATAAAAAAAAACATAATTGTATAAAACCATTGTATGCCCAATACATACCCCCTCCCTTTCTACCCTGTCTCGTCTCTTCTTTCCTCACGAAGCCCTCCTTTATCTCATATCATCCATAATATTTCTCAAAAGTGCTTTGATTAACCGCTCCTCATCCCACCGACATGAACAGTTTCTTTTCTGCATATGTAATATATAAATGGCTCCAAATGCCTTCTCATTTCCCAAAGCATGTTGACCAATAACATAAATTGTGAAAACTGCAGTTGTACTTTATTCCATAAATTGAATCCATTGCTTTTTCTTCTTCTTTCACCTGCAGAACATCGCTGCGGCAGCATTTTCCAGGGATATGGCTAATTCAATGCCCCGTGTAGGTTAGAGCAGGGACGAGTAATTTGTTCAGGGTGAAGATGATGGCTCGTCGTCTTTTCAGGAAGGAGAGCAGGGAATCTTTAATGTCCACCAATTCGGGTTTGTAGATGGCCGACCCAGTTTAACATCCATCCGAGGGAAGGCACACACATTGATGCTTCACCCTGCCTGAGAAACACCAGGGTGACAGAGTTTATAGCTGGGTCAGGATTCAAACTCCTGGCGTGTTCAGGGGTGAGTGTGCATACCTCTCTGCTATCTGACCAGCCACATTTGAGATACGATTTTTTTTCCTTCCCCCCCCACAGATGATGGCAGTGAAGGTGACCTTGCCGATGTGGTTAGGTTTCATGAGTGTACATCATGTTTCACCTTTGAGCACACTCCAGATGTGTTCAAGCAGTGCAAACGGTACATTTTCCTTTCTTTTAATTGATATTAAAAATTCATTTGTAAAACAACCTGCGTATATTAATGTTAATTAATAATCAGTATTTTTTTTTAATGTCTTTTTCTTTTCTTTACAAACATAATTTTTAGATGATTTTCCTCCCTTTGTTTTTTTCTGCTTGTTTAGGTGCAAAACGGAGCACTGGTTACTACCCAAGTATTACTGCAGTCAAAAATGCCAAGGTTAGTGGGTATGACGTGGCTGTGCCAAACACTATTGGAGCCCTTTTTGTTTTTGATCATTTTAATATCTTTGGTGTTTGAGATTTTAATTTTTTTGGAGTTGGATTTGTTGATCTTGAGGAAGCAACAGTTGTGGAGGATCAAGAACTGCAAGACAGTGGAGGGAAAGCATGCCCCCCCCTCCCCAACACAAACCTATCCGTTAGGGTTAGGGTTCCTGCTTTGTTGTACGCTTGCAGAATAAAAAGGGCTGTTAAAAGCAGGGTCTGAGGATTATAAGGTGGGGGAATTGCAGGGACAGCGTCACTGGAGAGGAAGAGGGTCAGGTATGAGGAACTTGGCGAAGAAGCCAAATATTTGGAAGAGTGGAACAAGTACGGAGAGGCATTTAAGGGAATTGCAGAAGTTTTGTGTGGAAGAACATCAGGAATGGGTGCATTGTCGAGGGATATGAACAAGGTATGATGGATGAAGGAAATAGCAAAGGGAGTTGGTGAAAATGAGGCTTGGAAGAGGATAGAGAAGATCAAGGATCAAGGGGGGACAATCATATTCAGAGCTGCTCCACCTGCATGGGCAAAAGAAGAAAGCACTAGGAATGTGGTGGACAAGATGAGGATTGATATGGAAGAGGATTGTGTGAGGAAGATCTATAAATTGACTCATGAGAGGGATAAGGATAGCAAGGACATGAAGGGAGGATGGTGATGGGAGACTAGTGATATAGGGGGGAAATATTGAAGGTAAGGAAAGGATATTTCAAGAAGTTGTTGAAACTGCGAGCAGAGGTTCCGTGTTATGTGGAGATTATGGAGGATGTGCAGAGAGAATTAGAAGATAAAGAAGCTAATAGGGCCAGGTATTAATTAGGTGCATACAGAGATGATAATTGCAGTGGGAGATCGACAAAGAGCCACAGGGACTTAGGAAGGGGAAGGGGGGGGGGGTGACGGATGGGATGTTCACACTGAGACAGCTGGTGGAGAAGTGGTTGGAGGTGCAAGGTGAAATGGCAATGGGATTCGTGGACCTGGAGAAGGCCTATGACACTGTCCCGAGAGAGATGGTGATTGTGACATTGAGGTAGATGGAGTGCTGGAAGCAAAAGTTAGCTTGATGGAAGGGATGTAGAAGGGAACAAAGGGAAGAGTTTTAGTTGGTGCTGGGATGTTGGAGAAGTTCAGTTTGTGGAGGGATAAGCTCTCGCAGCCCACTCATGTTTACCATGGTGATGTAGCTGGAAAGCAGGAGGGTAAAAATGAAATGTATCCTGGAGAGGATGTTGTATGTTGACAATCTCGCTGTTGTGGTCGAGAGTAAGCAGGAGATGCAGGAGTTATTAGGGGAGTGGAAGGAGGCATTCAGCAAGCATGGACTGAAGATAAGTATGGAGAAGACTGAGGTTATGTGGGTTAGGCAGCAGAGAAAATAAATTAATATCAAGTTAGAGGGGAAGAAGATCAGGCAGGGAAATATGTTGAGTATCTGGGGAGAGGGGGGGGGGACAGTGACTGGGGATTGTAGATCGGAGGAGGACTGAGGTGGGTGCAAATGTGTGGAGGAGGTGGAGGGATTAATGGCAGCCAGACAGATTAAGGAAATTTGAAGGGAAAGTTATCTTGTGTAATGTCGGCCAACCTAATTGTCTTGTGTAACGTCAGCCTACTTGTACAGTCTGGAGATGGTGGCACTAAAAGAGAAACAACAACAGAGGTTGCAGGTCTGTGAGAACAACTGGGTCAGGAGGATTGTGTGGGTGAAGAGGGTGTATAGGAGGATGGATGAACTGAGGGAGGAGATTGGTAAGAAGCCAGCTGAAGTGGGCTGGAACACTTGGTGTGAATGGGGGAAGACAGAATGACAAAAGAGCGGATAGGTTGAGGGAGCAAGGCAAGAGGAAAAGAGGTAGACTGTGGTTGAGATGGAAGATTGTGTAAGGAGTGATATCAATGAGGTTGGGGTGGTTGGATAGTAGAGAGTGATGGCTGGGGACAGAGGGAAGTGGAGGAGTATCATGGGCAAGGCAGAGTGGACTTCACCTCTCATGAAGGGAAGAGAAGGAGAAGAAGAATAGAATCAGATATGTGGCCAGCATTTTAATACCAGATGACCTGTTCTTGAATTCCTCTTGAATTGAATCCTCTAAGCCTGGTGTTGGCGCAGTGGTTAGGGCAGCGGCTTGGGACCCAAAAAGTCTTGAGTTCAAGCCCCGTTGGGCCAATGAATATATATATATATATATATATATATATATATATATATATATATATATATATATATATATATATATATATATATATATATATGTATATGTACATATACACATATATGTATGTATGTGTATATATGTATATACCAAGTCGAAAAACACCAGGGGGTGGACTCAGCCTGTCATCCTTCTGAGGTCGGCGAAATGAGTACCAGTGTACTGGGCCGGTGTATACCCCGGTTAAAATAGGTGTACCAGATCCCTGTGTCGTAAGAGGCGACCAGGGTTGCGTCAGGAAGGGCATCCGGTGTAAAACATGTGCCAAATCACTATGCGGATCATATGGATGATCCGCTGTGGCGACCCCTCACGGGAGCAGCCAAAAGAAGAAGAAGAAGAAGAAGAAGATGATGATGACCACTATTATCAGGAAGGACAACTTAATAGTTCTAGAGTTTGTTCAGATTTGTTTGTGGCTCTGAAAACGAAAATGATGTCTTTTTCACATGAGAAAACTTGTGTTCATCCTTTATACTAAGGTGAAGTTTCACATTTCCATTTGAATGTTGAACTGAGGTTATACTCTGAAGATTTCCTCGAGATAGAAATGTTACTTTGGTTATTGGATGCTGTATTTTGTTTGACTTCACGTTGGGTGTGTGACAAGGAAGAATGGATTCAATTTTGGTGAAGATCCAATCCAGATCTGGCCATGAGAATTTTTCAATTTATAAAGTGATTCTTCACTATTGTTAATTTTGTTTTACTGGCAGATTAATTCCTCTTGAATTGGAGTATTTTCATAGACTTGTAATTCCAACCCCCACTGGGAGCAGCACTATACCATATTTACAGAGAGAATTAGGGTGTACCCCCACTGTGACACCACTAATTCCCCCCTCCCCCCCTACAATATACCAATGCACACTCCGGGTACAACCACCAGTTTTCAACTGATTCCATCCAACGGTTGAGGATTGCATAGAAATCTCTTACACACACACACACACACACACACACACACACACACACACACACACACACACACACACACACACACACACACACACACACACACACACGATTGTTGCATCTTATCTCTATATATCAATCAAATGCCTGTGGCAGTTATTTATTACCTCCAAGTGCATGTTTGATTATAGAATTGAACATGAAGGGTACACCACTCTTGACCTGCACAGGTGTTGTTTTTGTTTTGAGTCCTGTTGGGGGGGGGGGGAGCGTTGGTTGCTGTGTTTTCAGAGGCTGCCATTTTGCTGCGCATCCCAAGTTACCCTGAGTGCTTCCTCCTTGAAAGTCATAGGTTACCTCGATGGGTTTTAACCATCAGTCTATCATAGTAATTCTCCTGAGACTAGCTCATTTTCCATCAGGTCGGAATCTATTTCCTTAGTACTGCAGACTCCAATGGGATTTTAAAACATGTTGTCTGGGATTCCAGTCCTGTGTCTTCACCACCACACTATCAATGTGAGGATAATGAGATTGATTTCTCGTGCTTTATTTGCAGATGGTGATTGGAGGTTCATACATCGACAAGAGCACCAAGCGTTTAAGAATGACCACCTTGAACCAAGACGCCAAAATGTGTTCTGGCCGTAGAGCACCAACGCGCTCCGTGCCTAAAAAAAAAAAAACCTTCTTTCTTCTTCAGGATAATACATATCAAGGATTTTGAACATTTTACTTGGTACTTCATCACTGGTGTTCATCATTCTTAAATCCATTTTTCTATATTTTTTTGGGCTCTTTTTAGAACTATCTCAGAATAGTTTGTATTCCTCAGTTGATAGTTTGTGCTTTTCACCCTTAGATGCATGAGTGCAAAAAAGAGATTGCAATTTTACAGCCAAACTGGGTCATTTTTGACCCACTCATGCATCGAAGGGTTAAAAAAATTTCATGTATAAATTATTCTGTCCTTGTATTGTAAAGTAAATTATTATCTTTCCATCCTTGATATGTTTTTGTTCAATTTTCAATTTTAGGGACAATAAACTTTCTCAACCAAATGATGACAGAAGTCATTTCCTCGACTGTGGGAAGGAAGGTAAAGCAACGTTTCAGCCTTCATATATATATATATATATATATATATATATATATATATATATATATATATATATATATATATATATATATATATATATATATATATATATATATATATATATATATATATATATTTTGTAATGGTAAAGCATAAGGACGAAGCTATTATTACTGTGTTGAAGCTATGGCAACCCTGCTCCCCCTTCCACGATAATATATACTAGTGCGGGCCCGTAGGTGCGTGCCCGTACATGCGGCCCGGCCGTACGTGCAAAAAATAATATAAAAAAAACTTTCAAACCGCGTGCCAGAAACAACAACCACACAGGCTGTTCCTTCACTCTCGCATGCCGTTGAACAATATCAAATCTTGAAAAGGCACATGTACAGGTCCTCAGCAATATTCCTGGCAAGTTTCAATTAGATCGGACCAGCGGTTGTCGAGAAACGGTGGTCGCAGACACACACACACAGATTGCTGGAAATATATATATATATATATATATATATATATATATATATATATATATATATATATATATATATATATATATATATATATATATCAGGCGTGGTGGTGTGCGCCTGTAATCCGGATACTCAGAGGCTTGGCTTGGAGGATCGCTTGAGGACGGGAGCTCTGCGCTGGGCTGCGCTATGAGAGGGTGTAGGGCAGCCCGGAATCATGGCGAAACCCAATCCTTATCCCTTTGTCGTAAGAGGCGACCAGGGTTGCGTCAGGAAGGGCATCCGGCGTAAAACCTATGCCAAATCAGTATGCGGATCATAACGGATGATAAGCTGTGGCGACCCCTAATGGGAGCAGCCGAAAGAAGAAGAAGATAATATATATATATATATATATATATATATATATATATATATATGTATATATATATATATATATATATATATATATATATATATATATATATATTGGGGTGTGCAAAACTGTGCTTAACAAAGCAGATTGCGGCAGTTTTTAAACCTGCGACGTGGGGTATGGCCCTGGATATCCAAGTGGTGATCAGGTTATTTTGATGTCCGAGCTTAAAAGGGAACCCAAACACAATTTTTTTTCTGAAAACCATTAAAACTTATTAATCACGGTCTAATTTCAAGAGAAAAAAAAAACTAAATGTTTTTTTTGCGATTCATCAGTGTCAAAAAAAGCCCTAGTCTCAATTTTTGATTTAGCCAGTGATATTGTTGAAGATTCGGCGGCGCTTAACAGCACTGCCATCTCAGGGGTTACAATGCCGGCTAGTTCGGCACAGGTCTCAGGTCACGCGCCTCAGATCACGATACCAAAGTACACCTGGGCCGTACCAGTTGGGGATATAGACCCGGCTACAGACTGGGTTTGTCAGAGACCGAGCAGAGTCTGCCAGTCCGTAGCCTGTTTGGTTTTATATACAAATCGAGCAATTGTTCCTCAGCGCGGCACAAATAAATTCAAAGCGGCAAATTTCGTACAACTCAGCCAGATTTATTGGGGACTCATCGGGGAATACGACACAATCAAAACATTCATGATAACGTTATCATTCATATATAACCCACTCTTAACTAGGGAGCTACGGATACGGGTTTCGAAGGGGGCCCTAGCAAAATAAACCTTAGGCCTGGACAACATGCATACAAGACACGGAGTACTTGGTGATGCCTCATGGACGAGAGGAAAAGTGTGTGATGCACGAATGCGGCTTGTGACAAACCGATGCCGTCGGATTTGAGCACCCAGCTCGACCACACAGCGTGGGAAGATGGCGCTCGTGCTCCTATCGGCACCGCTCGCGCACGCCACGTGGCAAGATGGCGACGACGACGTCCTTTTGTCGGTACCGCTCACTCACCAGCCTCGGCGCGTCCAGCCCCTGTAAGATCGACGGCACAAGAGCTAAAGATCCGGTGTGTTCCAGCTGGTTTCTCACAAGGTCCCGTATGTAAATCCAGGCCAAGGAGGAACAGCTCGTCGAGTCACTCCTCACGAAGCAGATCCCAGACAGGACCAAGCAGTTACTCTTGCCTTTTTGGGGCGCCACTCGGACCACCCCTGGGAACCCATGATTGGTCCATCGTTCGAGATTGCAGCAGCTCCCTGCCAATGGGTTGCTGGCACGTCTTGCTGGCTGACTGACTTACTGACTGACTGACCCAGCCCCAACCCAGGGTGCTGGGTGGGGGCTCATTAGAAGGGAAGAAGGAAAAAGTAGGCGCCTCGGTATACCACCACTGTATGAATACTGGACAGCCTGCCTGAATACTGGACAGCCTGCTACACCTCCCGACACTCATGTAACGTCCGATTACCAAACAACCTGGCTAAACATGCATTTAAGGGGGGATCTGGGCTAATCCTATATTTAATAACCCACTAAGGGCCCATTTCCGCAACAATATCACACCTTGAAATCACCTGGATACGAATGGTGGCTTCACATAGAGAAACTATTTTCAGCTGATTCCATCGTCATTAGTGACTGAAAGTTCTCAGTATGTTGAAAGTGATCAGTGGGACTTGAAGAAACTATTGGAGCCAAAATGAGTAATGGAAACGCTTTTGAGGGGATTGTGGAGCTGAATCGTTTTGAGCCTTGTGCAAACAATTCAGAGGAAGAAGGCGGAAGTGCTAATGAAGATGAAAACACTGGTTGCATGTTCACTACAGCTCGGTATGTTTTGTTTTTCTGTTCAAGTGACGGTTTACAAGTGATTTTTGTATTAATTGATAAATCAGTTATATTACTCAAGCAGAAATAACTGTCATTGGCAGACAGCTGACACCGCATACAAAATGGCAGACAAGTGCTTTGTCCCACAGTCACAAGCTGACCATGCATCTTGTATGTTGCAGGGTCGTCCCGTTTCAGTTTCCCGCGACACCATTTGTGTGTGTGACCGAGGCATGTTCGTGCCGTGCCACTGCTGTGGTTGTTATGCCAGCTGGTCACCTTAACTTTCACTGTACTGTCCTCCCTCTGTGTAACTGTATGTGTTGAGACAGCCAGCCAAACTCCATTCAATTATGACATGGGAGTCAGGGAATGGCGTTCTAGCTCCAGTGTTTTATTGAAGTCACATGGGCATTAAAGTCAAAGAATAAGGAGTGAAACTGAAAAAGATACAAAATACAGTGCAGTTATTAACAAGGATCTATACGTTTGTTGCAATGAGTGCTTACACAAAATATATAGAGTATGTGATTTTATATTTCAAGATAGTTTGGTCTGTGTGCGTGTGTGTGTATGTATATACATATATACATATATATATATATATATATATATATATATATATATATATATGTATATATATATGTATATATATATATGTATATATATATGTATATATATATATATATATATATATATATATATATATATATATATATATATATATATGTATATATATATATATAGTTGCGGATTCGCGCCCGCCGGCGTGCGAACGGCCACGTAACTCGAATCGCGGCACGTCGCCCACCGGACGGACAATCCCGTCGTGACCCTCTCGGACTAACGCCGGGAACTAGTCACGGGTGGGCCTTTCGGCCTCACCACGATCGTGCCAATCGGCCCCCCGCGTGGGATAGGGTTGCTCGCCAAATTCGACCTACCTAAGTACCCACACGGAGGGTAGACCGGGCGATCGCACCTCGCCGCAGGTCGACTTCGGACACAGGCCACTTTAAGCGACCCGTTCCGTACTATCGGGATAACCGAGCGGTGTTATCGTCAACCTCGACGGTTCGATTAATTATTGGGCGTATTTAGCCCACGACCAACCCTTTACGTGAAGTAAGATGGAGATTCAATAAAGGAAAAGACGAAGCGAAACGGGAAAAACAGTTCAACATCCATCCATCCATCGGGACCATACTCCATGCAGAGCGTTGGTGCTGCCTAAGCAGTCTCCTTGGCTATTGGACACAATCCTGGACGGGTCGCCACTCCGACACAGGATACCAGCATGCTGGCACTCATTTTGCCGACCTCGGAAGGATGACAGGCAGAGTCAACCCCACCTGGTATGAATTCAACAGTAGAGTGGGGTTTGAACTCAGGATCAGAGGATTCCAAGCCACCACCCTAACCATTGAGCCAACACCAGGTATAGTTCAACATAAAGCACATTTATTCCGCGGCAAACGGAAAGCACACATATACAATTGTACACCAAAAGCAAATGTAAAAGTGACATGACAATTCTGCACAAAAAGCAAATGTAAAAGTGACACGACAATTCTGCACAAAAAGCAAATGTAAAAGAGAAACACAATGCAGATCTACTACCGACTACCGAGCACACGGCAACACTTATACAGTTTTACTTCACAGACGGCGCCGACAACACATATACTCAAAGCAAAAGAAAAAGGGACCACCCTCAACGATGATGGGGGCAGACGGGCCTGGGGCCGAGACCGCGTCGAGCCTACCCGTCTGGTGATGAGCCGCAAGATGGCGGTGGCGCCCCGACTCCGCGGGCCTCGCTGGCACTGCCTGAAAATGGGGTGGGAACGGGGCCCCCTTCTCACACTATCTCAGCGCGGGGGGAAACAGGAGGGGGTTGTTAATGCTCGGGGGAATGAGGATATCTCGCTGGCTTGGGTCCCGCGACGAGCGTCTCCACCGCGACCTCGGTCGCGTTACCAGCCTCCCCTCTCCGCAGCTCCCCGACTCTGACACGAGCGCCCTCTCGACCGCCTTCGCCGCCGCCACCTCTCCAACTCTCCACTCTTCTCAGCTCCGTCCAACTGCTTTCTCCGACTCTTCTCTTCTCAACTCTCCTTGACTGACTCAACTTCTTCCCAACTCAACTACCGCTCTTCCCAACTCAACTTCTCGGCAAGCGAACGTGGCCCTTTATAGCCCCCGGGGCTTCGCTCCTTCCCCTTCGACCCTTCACCTCTGGCTGGCTCCCCATTGGACAGAGGAAAAGTGGGCGTGAATGATTTTTGATCCGCAAATCTGCATATAGCGATTATACTCCGACACACCTGGAGGCGGGGCCAAATCGCCCCACGCTCGCCGATAGGACAGAACAGAAGTGGGCGTGAATCGTTTTTGATCCGATTTCTTCGGAAAGGCTGGTGTTTTTGCACCCGCTGCTCGGTGCGCGCCCTGCACGAGTCCAGGATCGGCGCCCACAAGCGGCGCGGGAATGGCGGTGATGCGATGGTTGCGAGAGCGAGATGTGATGGTAAAGGTCGTGGCTGTTGTTGTGAAACGGCGTTGCGGTTGGTGGTTGTTGTGTGATGGCTGTTGCGACGTGGTTGGTGGTGGTTGTGGTGGCGGTTGGTCCAAAATAAAGATAGTAAAAGAAAAACGGCTATCTATAAGGGTCGCAGCCCGAATGAATGACATTCATTCCCTCTAAACAACGGGTTTGGGCCTAACTACACATATACTTGCAGAAATATCTCACCTAAGGGACCTGAATAGTGGTTTGCAAATTTCGTCAACCACAACAATATATATATATATATATATATATATATATATATATATATATATATATATATATATATATATATATATATATATATATATATATATATATATATATATATATATACATACATACATAAAACACACACCAGATGCACCTCCTGACTTATGGTGAGTTTCCCATAATGTTACCTCTGGATTTGGTTGCAGGGAAAGGTCTTCCTCACAGGTGTTTTCCTGAGCCACGGATTCCTCTCAGATGATTTCAGAACCCACCTGTCCCAGTTCGTCTTGGTCCGCCATGGTCCGTACCGAGAATTCACCACAATTTGGATCCTGCTCTTAATTTCAGAGGGAAAGGGGGAGGGGGGGGGGTTGCCAAGCACACCCCTGATCCGAATCCCATAAATTTCTTTATTGGAGGCGGAAGGGTTTGAGATCCCACAGCCTGACACCAAACTGTTGCAGGTTGATGTCATGTAAATTTCTTTATTGGGGGGGGGGGGTGGGTCCATATCCTACACTCCTAACACCAAACTGTTGCAGGCCGGGGTCCGGTGGCGATAATGACCACTAGGTGGGTGAAGTTACGTCGTCTCCCACCAGACTCCTGGAATTGTAGGCCGTCGCTCACGGATAATTCCGTGACATGGCGTGTCGCTTAACCGACCGTGGACGCCAATACCTCAACCGCGTAGCGTAGGGTCTTCCTGCCAGGTGTAATCACTTTACCTAATTAACCATGCAGTTTCGACTACCGGGGAACCACGCCCTCGGTACGCCTTGCCCGAACCGGATCACTCTACCAACTACGGTAGAGTACCAACTACCAACTCCGGATCGGATGCAGCCGAGCGGAACTGCCAAGGACGTACCAGCTAGAATGAACAGATTATCGGGGATAAAGACCCGGCTGAACTCAGATCCGAACCATGCTGGACCAATGAAGGAAATGACAAAAACGAACTGGGAACATTTCTACCATCATTTATTTACACCAAGGTGAGGAAAGTCATCTGGCACAGGAACAAGTTTACTGGTGTGTTATGCAGGGGAAAGGAGAGAGAAATGTCGTGCGACAATTTTTACAGCAACTTACGAAAGCAGACACAGCAGACTTACGCGAGAATAATAAAAGCAAGAATTCCAATAATTAAAGAACTTATACAGTTTACTTACAAGACAGGTGCCACACACTCAGACAAAATAAACCCAATTAAAAGAAAAGGGGACCTTTTGCAGCCAGGAAGGGAGGGAGCTGAGGTCGCAGTTCTCGGTAACAGAGAGTTTCGGGGGAAGGGATGCTCTGTGGTGCGGCACCTGACAAAGGTTGAGTTGTTCAGCCACAACCGTACGTGTGGAGTTCGTGTCCGTGAAGGAGCTTGAGTGGAGAGCGCAGGCCGCCGAGGCGAGACATGGGTAGACACTTCGCAACGTCAACGAACCCACCAAACTCTCTGACCACCAAAGAACTAACGACCTTCCTTCTTTCTTACTCAAGACCATTCCACCAACTCAACCACCCCCCCCCACCCTGGTCTGAGGATCGCTTCATACTTTATAGATCCCCCTGGGCGGGGAGGGGCCTTTGCGAAGCTGACGTCATCGTCCGTCCCGATTGGACAGGGCCTTCATGGGGTCCACCCTTTCTGGGCGGGCGTTCGGCCAGGCCGGCAAGCACGCCCAATCCACGCTTGTCTGGACCTGCCAAGAAGGAACTACTGCAAGATTTTGCCTCTAAAAACGAGTCTCTGGTTAGGCAAGAAGGCGGTGAAGCGCTTGTCCAGCCCAAAGGAGAGTAGCAAGCGAGAGGAAGGTACTGCGGCTCCAACAACAGGGGAAATAAAATAAAGGGGGAGAAAATGATTTATTAATCTCACTAAAAAAACATCGCAACGCACCTCTTTGCTTTCCCACTACACACAAGGGAGGAATCTATCTGCACATATACTAATGGCATAACTAACTTCAGGACAACTGTATGTTTGTATGCATACGGTTCCGAGAACTGCAACAATATATACTGTTACGGTTGTGGGGGTAGATGGAAGAATTTAATAGGGAATTTAGCATTGTGTAGAGTAGTTTGGTCTGTGGACGTGTCGGAGGCATCTCGATGTAATTAAGGAACCTGTGAGCTTAAGTGTTACCTGTCACCTCGTGAGGCGGTGGTGTCATGTTAATTAGCTGAGGGAGTAAGACCAAGTTCCCCACTATATGATTTTCCCTCTGTGATTTTTTTTACCTTCGTATTCTGTGAAAGGTTATGTTTTGGTCGCTGTGTATTTATTTATTTGTGAATATGTGTGTTTGTTTGTTATTCGCATAACTCAGAAAGTATTAAACCGAATTGCATGAAATTTGGTGAGATGATTCGTGAGTATCCAAGGACGACTTGATTAGCTTTTGGGAGCAATCGGGTCAAAGGTCAAGGTCAAGGTCATTAAAAAGGTTAAAAACACTCTTTTGAGCATAACTTCCTTCATAATACAGCTATCGACATGCAACCGCCGCCATATTGTTCCATGACGAGATACGTTTTGGATATGTAGTGTCGGATTTGACGTAACGTCATCGGAAGTGCGTCTAAATGACGTCACAAGATGACGTAAATTTTCAATTTTTGATCTCAGTTTTGATCATACCGTTTTGTAGGACTTACCTTAAGGACGTCACACACCAAATTTGACTTTGATCGGACTGACCGTTATGACGTCATTGACGTTTTAACATGACGTTTTTCAATTGTGGCTAAAATGTCCTGATATTTTACATTCAAATATCTATATAATTTATAAAGCAAAGTCTCCCAAATCCAGGCATTAGGATCAGTACCAAAATATCTGTTTATTGATGTACAGGTTTTGCCAATTAACTCTGTAGTCAAGGTCAAGGTCACACTCAAGGTCAAAATATACTTGTAGGCAAGCTTCAGATCTAATAGAGCTATTGACATGAAACCAACGTTAAAACGTTCAGTGAACTACGAGCTTTCAGAATGGTAGTCCCCGATTGGACGTGACGTCCCCGGAAGTGCGTCCAAATGACGTCAAAAGATGACGTCATTTTTCAACTTTTTAATTTTTCAGTGTTTATCATTCCATTTTGTTGGACTGCCTTCAAGGAGGTTACACACCAAATTTGACGTCAAGCGGACTGACGGTTGTGACGTCATGGACGTTTTAAAATGACGTTTTTCAAATTTGCCCGGAAAAAAAGTTGCCGCGGCGAAGGTATGCGCTCTACCGAGTGCCCGTTCTAGTTCCCTATGTTTTTTATATTTCAAGATCAGCAATAAAGGTGGGGAACACATCCCTGAAACCACAATAAACGGGCAGAAAGCCCTGCCTTCAAAGGTTGACAACAAGCGAAGTCACTCCCGCGAGGGACGATAGATGGGCGTCACGTCAGAATCTAGCCGAGCAGGAGAAGCCCCGCCTTCCCAGGTTTCGTGCGAGCAGGTCACGCCCCAGAGGAGAGGATAAAGTAGGACAGAGGAGAGTGGAGTTCGGAGTTGGCTTGTGCATTTTGCGAGAGCCATGATAAAAGGGTGGCTTACACGCTTTTGGTGGAGAGCCGTGATCAGTAGGCTGGACATTTTGAGAGGCATCGGACTCAGTCGGCTTGTGCATTTTTTGGGGAGGCAATCATAGGACGAGAGATCGGCAGAGCACACGCACACCGAGGAGGACAACACGACCATTGAATTCGTGCTGAGGCGATTTGGCTCGCATGGTGAATTCAGGCACTGGCCTTCGGCTCTTGGTCGAGTCGGTCAGGACGATCGGAGCACACGAAGCCATTACACTGGGGCTCTGAGCCTTGGTGTGGAGTGCCACTCGTGGATTGACTGGCGTGTCTGTCCTGCTCCGTGAGAAGCACCATTTAAGTTCCACAGGGACCAGCTCTGGGCCACGCTAAGTACAAGAATATTCGAAAGGAGGCGTTTTTCTTTTTATTTTGTGTTCCCTTTGTTTGTATTTGAGTCTGTGTCAGAGACACCTCAACTGGAGGATTTATTTATTTCACATTTTTATAATGACCTTTTGAATTGTCGTCCTTTGTAAATATTTGCCTTATTTTCATTAAATGTGTTCATTTTGAAGAAACTGTATTCGTGTAATTGTAGTGCGTTCGAGGATAAACCCCGTGCATCCGTTCCATTCCCCGTGCTCCTACGCCTATCCGCCATTGTGCCCCATGCCCTTCGAGCACGTGTTATAATCTCCGGGGGTCAACGTGTCCGCCTCCTATTAATAAGGAACCGCTCAGCTGTCCCAGGGGCTGGTGGTGTTAACTGCCCGGTACCACAAATTGGGTCGGGGGGTTATCCCGGACCAGCCGCCCCAACAACACACACACACACACACACACACACACACACACACACACACACACACACACACACACACACACACACACACACACACACACACACACACACTGTCGTGTTCTGGGCTGATTAACACCTGCCGGATGGACCGAATCGCTGTTAAGTCCCTTTGAACACATAATTTAAAGGCAGCTTTGCGCTTGTTGGAATTGCAAGAAGCACATGAGGCTTTTAACTCTTAAAACAAGGTATATTCCCAAACAAAATTACCATGAGATGGTGGAGGAATACGATGGCAGGTTGGGGGGGGGAGGGAGCGGGAGAAAGGGGGATCATGAAATTCAAGACAAATAATTAACTATTTACAACAAATAAATAGCTGTCGGAGCCACACACCGGATACAAGCACAGACGGGGAGGGAATAAAAACCCAGTTGAGACCCTTAGCTGTTGTGGTAGACATTGAAGCAGGCACGAAGAAGCACATGTGCAGAAACCATGGACGATGAACAGGTGATGAGGCAGGCAACAAAGGCACAAAGCAAACAAGCAGGTCAACGAAAACTCCACCCTTTGGGAGGCAATCGAAGCTCCACCTCCCTCTTTCTGAGGACGCTGTTCCTCCAAAACTCCTCTCACTTTCCTGAGGCCTCACACTGGTGCCTCACCCAGGGGGATTACAAAAGGTTTTACAAATGAGCCCTTCACCTTCAACCCTAATCAATTATTGCCATGGACCATCCTTCGTATGGTGCTCATTTAAATACGACAATCCTTAAGCTACATTTCCTGACGTAATTACATTAAAATTGGCTAACTACTCATACACAGACCATACTATCTGTTCTAAGGCAATATAGACCCCCCCCCCCTCCCTTGCAAACGTAACAATACTACTGTGAGAGACAAGCTTAGCTGAAAGCTGTATTTGATACAGAAATGCACAATGAAAGATAATATGCATAAACAATGATCCAAGCACACAAAATGCAAACACAGCACTCTGCTGATGTAAAGGAGAAGGCAATATATAACAAAGTGACTGATGACATTGGATAGCAGGCTTGGCAGACCTAACTGGTAATGTAAGTCCAGCATACCTAACAACAGTTCAATTACTACGTGTGCAAAATTATTATTGATATAACAAGATGAACTGTTTTATATTTTTACATTCACAGGCAATTCTTTTGATTGCATAACGAGAAGGATTACACGCAAGTCAACATGGATGCATTGGATGGCAGACTCACGAAGAAATGTGCTCAAGTGGTGATATCACTTCCTTTTCCTCTTCTGATTAACAGACCTGGCCAGCCTGGGGTTCCAACTCACAAACTGTGTAAAATATATTGGCGTGTCTATGCCGATTAACACCGACACTGGACGGATGGACCAAAACTGGCTTTAAAGGCACTGCGTTCAATATTACTCCACTTACCTTTCCCCAAGGTCGCCAAAATGAGCATAGTGATTTGGCACATGTTTTACGCCGGATGCCCTTCCTGACGCAACCCGAGTCGTCTCTTACGAGACAGGGATATGGTACACCTATTTTAACCAGGGTATACACCGGCCCAGTACACTGGTACTCATTTCGCCGACCTCGGAAGGATGACAGGCTGAGTCAACACCCTGGTGTATTTATTCAGTGGCCCAACGGGGCTTGAACTCAGGACCTTTGGGATCCCAAGCCGCTGCTCTAACCACTGCGCCAACACCAAGATATATATATATATATATATATATATATATATATATATATATATATATATATATATATATATATATATATATATATATATATATATATATATATATATATATATATATATATATATATATATATATATATATATATATATATATATATATATATATATATATATATATATATATATATATTTATCCCAGGTGTATACCCCGGTTAAAATAGATGTACCATATCCCTGTCTCGTAAGAGGCGACCAGGGTTGCGTCAGGAAGGGCATCCGGCGTAAAACATGTGCCAAATCACAATGCGGATCATACGGATGATCCGCTATGGCGACCCCTCACGGGAGCAGCTGAAAGAAGAAGATATGTATATATATATATATATATATATATATATATATATATATATATATATATATATATATATATATATATATATATATATATATATATATATATATATATATATATATATATATATGTAACAAATGACTTACTCCAACAGATCCCTGTTACATGGCAATCTTGAAACACACAAACCATACTACACTTACCACAGTCAAGCTACGAATCCTTCCCCCCTACCACGTAACAACATGTACAAAGGGCAGACCAGTCTCCCGCTTGAAGCTTTGACACAATCCATCCTGGTTTATCGTTTTCACAAGGCCAATGACTGGTCTGGGAGGCTCTCGGCCTTTTTTCTCGAGTTGTCATTTCAAAGCTCATTGCAGCCTTTGGCTGCCTTGATCTTCGTTTTGTTGCCATTACAAACTCTTGTGCCACCAGGACTGCAGCCTTGGCTGGTTCAGTGTGACCGAACCACAGCTATCTTAGACAGTCGCCCAAACAATTAATTTTTCCCAGACATTTCTTGAAACTTTTACATTTCAGTTACCTTTTACCACATTTCAAATGAAATGGTATATCATTCCGTAACAAAAGAAATACAGTATATATATATATATATATATATATATATATATATATATATATATATATATATATATATATATATATATATATATATATATATATATATATATATATATACATATATATATGGACGAGCTTGGGAAAAGGTAAGTAGAGTAATATTGAATGCAGTGCCTGTCCTTCTGTCCACAAAATATATATATATATATATATATATATATATATATATATATATATATATATATATATATATATATATATATAGATATATATATATATGATATATATATATATATATATATATATATATATATATATATATATATATATATATATATCTTCTTCTTCTTTCAGCTGCTCCCTTTAGGGGTCGCCACAGCGGATCATCCGTATGATCCGCATAGTGATTTGGCACATGTTTTACGCCGGATGCCCTTCCTGACGCAACCCTGGTCGCCTCTTACGACACAGGGATATGGTACACCTATTTTAACCAGGGTATACACCGGCCCAGTATACTGGTACTCATTGCGCCGACCTCGGAAGGATGACAGGCTGAGTCAACCCCCTGGTGTATTAATTCAGTGGCCCAACGGGGCTTGAACTCAGGACCTTTTGGATCCCAAGCCGCTGCCCAAACCACTGCGCCAACACCAAGAGATATATATGTATATATATATATATATATATATATATATATATATATATATATATATGTATGTATGTATGTATATACATATATATATATATATATATATATATATATATATATATGTATGTATGTATATACATATATATATATATATATATATGTATATATATATATATATATATATATATATATATATATATATATATGTATGTATGTATGTATATACATATATATATATATATATATATATATATATATATATATATATATATATATGTATATGTATAGTGTTGTGGTTGACGAAATTCGCAAACCACCATTCAGGTCCCTTAGGTGGAATGGATTAGGTAGAGGGATTGTAGCGAGATTTAGGTTGGGAAATAAAATGATTTTTATGATTTAGAAGACAGTGACAGACAGTGAATGTGTAGTGGGGACGTAGCTTAGCTACGTAGTGTTAAAAGGAACGTGCTGTAGTTTAAGGGACGACGTGGGAGCACGAGTTAGTTAGGGGAGGTAGTTAGAAGGATGGCAGAGTTCAGTGGTGTGTGTGTGTTGAAGAGTTGTTGGTGAGTGAAGTGGAAGCATGTGCTTGGTGAGTGAGTGAGGCCAGCGGGTCTGTGTGAGTGGAGCGAATGGGGAATGCATGGTGCGATGAGTGATTGGGGGGAGGAGTGACTCCCGCCCAAGGGACCCCGGGGTCAGTGTATAGTGAGTTAGGGGGTTAGTCAAATTTACAAAATGGAGGTCGTTTTGTTGTTGGTGGGAGTGTAGGCTCGAAACCCGTTTGGAGGGGTGCAGGAGCCCTGTTGACGGGCTGGGAGCATGGCTGCGAAAGGTGAGTATCGCTGAGTGGGTACCCCGGGCACCAGGCTAGTCGGCCGTGGTAGGCCAAGGGCCCATGGGGGGCCGGGATAGCTTAGTGGGCACGGGTGCGCCTGCTTGGTGCGGGGGCCCGGGGCGCCATTAGCCGCGTGGGCAGTGTTGTGGGCATGGGTGACCCTCGGAAAGGGGCCCGGGAAGCCAGCCTGCCATGTGTGCGTTTCAGGGGAGGTGCCATGGGGGGCACTCCCCGGTGTTTAGGGAGCTGGTAGGCTCGGAGGCAGTGTAGTGCCCGGGGGTGCCATAGCGGGAGATTCGGCAGAGGGTCGTGCCTGCCAAAGGGAGCCACGTGTCCCAGCCATGAGACCGTGTGAGGGCACGGAGAGAAAATTGGGGGGCGAGGCCCGAAATTGTGAGGACACCAACACAGGCGATGGGAATCTGGGTTGTTAGAACCAATAGTTTAAGTGAGAGGCACTTGTTGAAAGCCCCGGGGTAGTTTAAGAGTTAATGGTTAGGGTAGATAGGAAGTGTACCCCTCCGCACCATCCATCCCCTCGCTCTCGTTGTGGGCCGCTGGACCCACTTTGTGTTATAGATCGCTGAACTCTGGGGAGGCCATCCTGAGGCTTGAGTTGGGCCTCGACACAGGACGCTAGCTCTCCCTTGTTCCCCTCAGGGAAGGGAACGTAGAGACCAACCACGTCTCAACAGTTGGGAGTAGGCTAGGTGACAGGATAGGTTAGCCGAACAAAGACGATAAAGGGGGTTAGGGGACGATTTATAGTGGGGAAGTAAAAATAAAAAAATAAGTTGGGGCTAAATTGGGGTTTGACAAATTAAGGGAGTGGGTATAGACAATGACAGGCAAAGGCGATAGGTTGGGAGGGAGACCGTAGGGTAGGTCCGAGCCCGCCTTCCGAGTGGCCAGCACCACCGCACTCCCTCCACCAACCTCCACTGAACGGCAAAGGCTGGCCAGCTTCATCTGCTGGCTGCGTTGCTGCAAGGCAAAGGCCGGCCCACTTCATCGGCAGCTGTTGTTTTGCTGCAAGGCCTGTGCCGGCTGGATCGTCTGCAGCTGCTGTGCTGCAAGGCCTGTGCCAGTCGGATTGTCTGCAGCTGCTGTGCTGCAAGGCCTGTGCCGGTCGGATTGTCTGCAGCTGCTGTGCTTCAAGGCCTGTGCCGGCCAGTTCATCTGCCGGCTGTGTTTGCCTGCAGCAGCCTGGTTCTGCAGGCTGTGTTTGCCTGATCACCTTTGCCATGCCATGCCCACTGCCCCTGTTCACCAGCCCCGTTCAATTTTTGCTTTGCCCCCCCTGTTCATTGCCATGTGCGCCAGGATCAGAAAGCAACAGTTTGCAAGCTGCGAGAACTGCCCTGTTGGCAGCTACAGCACGGGCCTGCAGTGGCGGCCCGTGCACCGTGTTTGCATCCATCCATTCATCCATCCATTCGTTGTGTTCATTGCGTGTGCCACTTGAGCTGGCACGGAGACTGCGTTTGTGCAGCACATGCACCGTTGTGGTTCACTGCGTTCAGTTCAAAAGGGAAGGCCTTGGACTGCGTGTGAGCAGCCGGCCACGTTCCCTGTCACCTGCGTTGTTTGAGTCAGAGACTGCATGTGAGCAGCCTGGCTCCCTGCTAACTGCTTTCTTTTTGCAGAGTTCATTGATCCTGGGCCATGGTTTAGTGTAAAATTTGTAAGTTAAGGTTAAGATGTACTGTACATATGAGTGCGCCCCCGGCATGTCTGTCTTAGCACCGGCAATTTTATTTAAGTCGTCCGTGTGAGTGAGTTTGTTAAGGTAGTTACTCAGCCCTCAGGTTATTTATTTTGGGGACACGAATACCATGAATGTCGCACTCAGGCATCCGTAGGTAAAATGTACTAGGGGAAAACTACACATGATGGCACACGAAAATTTGATGACTCGGGACGAGTCTGTAAAAAGGGGAGGGGGTAGTGCTGTGGTTGACGAAATTCGCAAACCACCATTCAGGTCCCTTAGGTGAGATATCTCTGTAAGTATATGTGTAGTTAGGCCCAAACCCGTTGTTTAGAGGGAATA
>NC_140969.1:72255208-72342708 GCF_056783735.1 Eptatretus burgeri
AACAACAACTACACCGCCGAGAACAGGATCTCATCTAAAAAAAATAAATATTACCTCAACATTATACCTCAACATTACTTTCACAACAACAACTCCACCGCCTAGAACAGGATCTCATCTAAAAAAAATAAATATTACCTCAACATTATACCTCAACATTACTTTCACAACAACAACTACACCGCCTAGAACAGGATCTCATCTAAAAAAAAAAAATATTACCTCAACATTATACCTCAACATTAGCTTCACAACAACAACTACACCACCGAGAACAGGATCTCATCTAAAAAAAATAAATATTACTTCAACATTATACCTCAACATTACTTTCACAACAACAACTACACCACATAGAACAGGATCTCATCTAAAAAAATAAATATTACCTCAACATAACCTTCACAACAACAACTACACCGCCGAGAACAGGATCTCATCTAAAAAAAATAAATATTACCTCAACATTATACCTCAACATTACTTTCACAACAACAACTCCACCGCCTAGAACAGGATCTCATCTAAAAAAAATAAATATTACCTCAACATTATACCTCAACATTACTTTCACAACAACAACTACACCGCCTAGAACAGGATCTCATCTAAAAAAATAAATATTACCTCAACATTACCTTCAAAACAACAACTACACCGCCGAGAACAGGATCTCATCTAAAAAAATATATATTACCTCAACATTATACCTCAACATTACCTTCACAACAACAACTACACCACCGAGAACAGGATCTCATCGAAAAAAAATAAATATTACCTCAACATTATACCTCAACATTACCTTCACAACAACAACTATACCACCGAGAACAGGATCTCATCTAAAAAAAAAAATATTACCTCAACATTATACCTCAACATTACCTTCACAACAACAACTACACCACCGAGAACAGGATCTCATCTAAAAAAAATTAATATTTCCTCAACCTTATACCTCAACATTACCTTCACAACAACTACACCGCCTAGAACAGGATCTCATCTAAAAAAATTAATATTACCTCAACATTACTTTCACAACAACAACTACACTGCCGAGAACAGGATCTCATCTGAAAAAAATTAATATGACCTCAACATTACCTTCACAACAACAACTACACCGCCTTGAACAGGATCTCATCTAAAAAAATTAATATTACCTCAACATTACCTTCACAACAACAACTACACCGCCTTGAACAGGATCTCATCTAAAAAAATTAATATTACCTCAATATTACCTTCACAACAACAACTACACCGTCTAGAACAGGATCTCATCTAAAAAAATTAATATTACCTCAACATTACCTTCACAACAACAACTACACCGCCGAGAACAGGATCTCATCTGAAAAAAAAATCCTCAACATTACCTGAACAACAACTACACCGCCTAGAACAGGATCTCATCTAAAAAAATTAATATTACCTCAACATTACTTTCACAACAACAACTACACTGCCGAGAACAGGATCTCATCTGAAAAAAATTAATATGACCTCAACATTACCTTCACAACAACAACTACACCACCGAGAACAGGATCTCATCTAAAAAAAAAAAATATTACCTCAACATTATACCTCAACATTACTTTCACAACAACAACTACACCACATAGAACAGGATCTCATCTAAAAAAATAAATATTACCTCAACATTACCTTCAAAACAACAACTACACCGCCTAGAACAGGATCTCATCTAAAAAAATAAACACTAGAAGCGAACGTTGAATTCTTCTTACATTCGCTTCTGAATTTACCTACAACTTGTTCACAAGTGTATACGCAATTTCCGGTTACTTCGACCTGGATTCGGGATCAGCGATCAAATAATGTAAATCTTCTTCTTCTTTCGGCTGCTCCCATTAGGGGTCGCCACAGCGGATCATCCGTATGATCCACATAGTGATCCGCATAGTGAACGCCGGATGCCCTTCCTGACGCAACCCTGGTCGCCTCTTACGACACAAGGATATGGTACACCTATTCTCACCGGGGTATAGACCGGCCCAGTATACTGGTACTCATTTCGCCGACCTCGGAAGGATGGCAGGCTGAGTCAACCCCCTGGTGTATTAATTCAGTGGCCCAACGGGGCTTGAACTCAGGACCTTTTGGATCCCAAGCCGCTGCCCTAACCACTGCGCCAACACCAGGCATTCGATCAAATAATGTAAATCACAATTAAAAATTATTTTTTGATGATGCGGGAGATATCTTTATTAAAATCAGTGGAGGAAATATACACAATGTCTGATATTATATGGATCTTTCATGTCTCCGACGATGCCTTTATCTCCCGGCATGCATCATTCCCCATGACAAAAACCAGAAACAAAAAAAAAACCAGACAAAAAAAAACGGAAGCAAAAGGGTCATTGGCAACGACACGGATTCCAAATTGCCATGGTATTGTGTTGTCTTTGTTGTTTCGTATTCTCTCATGTACACGCATTAAGTAATATTCACAAGATAGAAATAAAGCCCAATCGTGTTTATACACCGCACAGCGTTTAAAAACAACCGGAAGCAAAAGGTCATAGCTAACGACATGGATTCCAAATAGCCAGGGGTATTGTGTTGTTGTTGTTGTTGTTGTTGTTGTTGTTGTTGTTGTTGTTTCCTATTCTCTCATGTGCATGCGTTAAGTATGAAGCTCACTGCGTTCGCTAATATGGAATAGGCAAAGCCTAGAAGCGAACATAGAATTCTTCTTGGATTCGCTTCTGACCTTACATAAAACTTGTTCACAACTGTATACTTCCCAACTATACCGTGGTACATGTAAGCGCCGCACAGCTGATGATTTTGACGCAATTTCCGGTTACTTCGGCCTGGATTCGGGATCAGCGATCAAATAATATAAATCACGATTAAAAATTATTTTTGATGATGCGGGAGATATCTTTATTAAAATTAACTTTGGGAAAAAAATAATTCAATAAATAAATAAATAATCACTTCTGGTCAAGAATAAAAGAAAATATAGGTTCCGGAAAGAGTTTCAAAATTACTCCCGGTAATGTTAAATACAAAATAAACACTTCCTGTGATGAACAAAAAATCACTTTCGGAAGTATAAAATTAACTTTGGGAAAAAAATAATTGAATAAAAAAATAAACACTTCCTGTGGTGAATTGAGGTGAATTGAGGGACATGACGCGGGATCACATGTTGTGCGTCTCGCGTATAAGGGGAGGTCTCCGCGGCACGGAGTGATTGCCATTTACATCGGTTGTCCACTTCACGGCTGTCCCCGGGGCATTGCCATTTACATCGGCTGTCCACTTCACGCTCGTTACGGACCAACGATCCGTGGCATTCATGTTTGATGGGAAAAATAACGGGAAAATTAAGAATGAAAAAATTATGAGATGGCGGATAGACCTAGCTTGCTACAGTTACGACATTGTTTACCGGCCCGGGAAGGAAAACCCTGCTGCAGATACCTTCTCTCGGGTCTACAGTTCGGCAACAATCAGTCAGGCTTTGCAAGACCTACACGTGTCTCTCTGCCACCCGGGGGTAACCAGAA
Source organism: Eptatretus burgeri (assembly GCF_056783735.1). Lineage (NCBI taxonomy): Eukaryota > Metazoa > Chordata > Myxini > Myxiniformes > Myxinidae > Eptatretus > Eptatretus burgeri. The sequence continues at coordinate 72,258,763 of NC_140969.1, forward strand.
TGGCACATTTCGTGCGCAGACAAAATCTTCCCTATTCTGTTGAAGATATTAAACAAATGAATGCTTCATGCCCTGTTTGTGCTGAACTAAAACCCAGATTCTATGGCGCGGCATCTGGCAGACTGATCAAGGCCACTTCCCCCTTCGAGAGACTAAACATCGACTTCAAAGGGCCCCTGCCGACCGAGACAGACAACAGATACATATTCACTGTTGTTGATGAGTATTCAAGGTTCCCTTTCGCGTTTCCGTGCTCGGATATGACCTCGGGCACTGTCGTGAAATGTCTCTCTGACCTCTTCGCTATGTTTGGGAAACCTTCGTACATACATTCAGACAGAGGGCCGTGTTTCATGTCGGCCGGGCTAAAACAATTCCTATTAGAGCTCGGCATAGCAACTAGTCGAAAGACGGGTTACAACCCACAGGGAAACGGGCAGGTGGAAAGGTATAATGGAGTTATTTGGAAAGCCGTAACTCTGGCGCTGAAATCGAGAGGACTGGGCCCCGAGCGGTGGGAGGTTACTCTTCCTGACGCTCTGAATTCCATACGCTCTTTGCTCTGCACGTCCACCAATGCAACTCCTCACGAACGAATGTTTACTCACCAGCGACGTTATGTTGACGGTCAAACAGTGCCCAACTGGCTGACCCATCCCGGTACAGTGTTCATGAAACGCCCGGTCCGACAAAGCAAGTATGAACCCCTGGTGGAGGGGGTCGAACTCATTGACACTAATCCAGAGTATGCTCATCTCAGGCTCCCGGATGGCAGGGAGACCACTGTGTCGGTTCGCCATCTGGCTCCCGCAGGTACACCACCTTCTGGCACTCCTCCTTCTGACATCCCCTCCCCAGGTGTTCCCCCCCCCAGGAACTCCACCGGGCGACGGGGCTGCCGCGTTCCACCCGAGAGCGATCGAGGAGTCATCCCCGGCACAAGTCGAGGCTCACCAAGAGGATCGGGAGTCTCCCTCAAGTGAAACTGCCATTTACTCCCGGAGAGGTCGACGAATAAGGCCCCCTCGACGACTCAATCTGTAAAGGGGATTATCGGCATTCTCGCTGCGCATGCTCCTATATGCTCATTATATCATATATCGATGCTCATTACCATGCTCCTACAACTCAAAATAATCACTGCTTGGCATGTATGCTTCTGTAGATCTATTAGTCCGCGTTGCTTGAAATGTATACTCCTATAGTGCTAAAGCAATTATGGTGTGTAAGATGGGCCCCTAGTTGCATTTTAAAGGTGGGGAGAATGTGGTGAATTGAGGTGAATTGAGGGACATGACGCGGGATCACATGTTGTGCGTCTCGCGTATAAGGGGAGGTCTCCGCGGCACGGAGTGATTGTCCCCGGGGCATTGCCATTTACATCGGCTGTTCACTTGATGCTCGTTGACTGAAGGTGCTCATTGACTGGTGAGAATGGAGATTATATCGAACTCCGTGCTTACACGGATTTAGTCTGCAATGATTAATCGCACATGTATACGTTACTGCTTATGTACTCCTAGCTGAACCTGTATTCCCCGGTGTGCCCGCAGAAGCGGCTCCAATCAAATGGAATAAAGCCTAAACTCTGAAGGTTCTTCTCTTGCTCTCATTTCACTTCCGGTCATGATCTCCCGGCATGCATCATTCCCCATGACAAAAACCGGAAACAAAAAAAAAACCAGAAACAAAAAAAAAAACGGAAGCAAAATGGTCATAGCCAACGACACGGATTCACAATTGCCAGGGTATTGTGTTGTTTTTGTTGTTTCCTATTCTCTCATGTGCACGCGTTAAGTAATATTCACAAGATAGAAATAAAACCCAATCGTCTTCATACACCGCACAGCGTTTAAACAACAACCGGAAGCAAAAGGTCATAGCTAACGACACGGATTCCAAATCGCGAGGGTATTGTTGTTGTTGGTGTTGTTGTTGTTGTTGTTGTTGTTTTTCCTGTTTTTTCCTGTTTTTCGAGTTTTTCCTGTTTTTCCTATTCTCTCACTTGCACGCGTTAAGTATGAAGCTCACTGCGTTCGCTATAATAATGAATCTTATCGAATGTTTGGTTTCGTTTGTGGCTTCGCGAGTCGGATCGCTATTCCTTTTGAATACTGTTTCAGCGTTTTGGCTGCTGATTCTCGGGGCGGTGTCGCGGGCGGTAACGCGATCAGAAACGTCCCGACGTAGTCCGTCACGTGTAAACACCGATACAAAAATCTTATGATTTTAAGTAATACCTCAGTTTCGTCGGCTTATAATTCCATGTTTTTTGGTAAAAAGGAAATTAAATTAAACTTCATGACGTAACTGTTTAAATAGCCGTGACGTATTTTGAAGGGGGCGTGTCATCAGCCGTTGCGATCTACAGCTGCCGTTGAGTTTTCGTGTGAAACACACGGACATTAACAGTCGCTCGTCAAGGTTGGTCTCGGGATTGGACGGTTACTTTTCCGAGAACGTTTCGACGGTTGTAAGTCGGGCATCGTCGGGTTGTTGTTGCCCAAACTCCACGGGCACAGAACGGATGTTTGTTTTGTTTATTTAATTATTTCCCCCTCCACGCGCATCACGTTTAAAGGGTCCGACGTTGATGTTTGGAACACGTGCCGATGGCTGGCGTGTGGTGGCTGTTTTGTGGTTCGCTTGGATTGTGTGGTTGGAGAATTTGACTCTGTGTTTGGTTTAAAGCGTTGAAAACCTCCAAAGACGGAATCCATTTGTTGACGAGTCCTTCTCTCTGCGCAAACCTGTTAAAAACCTCTTTATCTGTATTTATAGTATAAAAGTTTTTTTTTTACCTCTTCAGTGTAATTTCCTCCTTGGGATGGAAGTGAATCCCCTGATTGTACACTCGGGGTATGTTCATTCGCTCAGCAGGCCGTTCCTTATGGATGGTACAGAATGGAGTATATAGTGAGTGCTTAAGCCGCTTGACAAGCGCTCTACACGGAACTTGGTGAACCGAACAGTGAAAACCACACCCATGTTGTTTATTTACCGCATATTGAGTCACGCCACTGCACCATCCAGACTCTGTGACGTCATGATTCGGGCGTCCCCTCCGAGTCTGGAATGTCTGCAGTTCAAACCCCGGCAGAGTCTTCCGAAATCTTTTAAACATGGAACGTGCTGCTTCGTCGTTTGATGCTCAGCATTTGAAAGGAGAGGGACCATGAGCAAACAACCATAGGTTGGCAGTCATTGCTCAGGCTCGGTGGGCCTCCTGCGCCGAAGTTCTTTCTCTGGCTGGAGTGGTGCAGCAAAGCCGAAGAGTTCAAGGGGGACGACACCCAGGGGTCTTTTGATGTACATGTGTGGACTGTGAAATCTCCACGCCGATGGAACCAGGTATTAGAGGTTGGACGATATGAGGCTCTGTCCTCATTTAAAACTGATTTCTGCTTTTCGGCCAAACATTTGTCTCCATGTCACATGAGCCTTCTCTGGATATTATATTCGGTATGCTGCTTGCTCTCGGTGTTGCTCTCTGCAGGTGATAGCTGCATGGGCACGTCTTCAAGTAGCTCACCAACCTTAACTTGTTGATGTCTCTTCGTACCATACATCTTCAGGGGTCTTCAGATCCACATGGGACATTCTTCCATCGGGTCATTCCATGTCAAATCGTCAATCTGCCGTCATCTCTCAGATTTTTGGAAAACTTTGGGAACCAATTGGGACCCATGGAAAACGGCAAGAACTCAAATATTTTTGCGAACAGCCTCTTAATTAGTGAGATACAGACTAACGAACTTTGGACTAATTAGCATGACGTCACGAATTCAAATGGCCATATCTCTAAAAGTATAACACCTAGACAGCTGGTTTTGGTGTCATTTTAAAGGTATTTTCATGCCCTATGAATTTGTCTGGGCAACATTTTCCTACCTCCAACCACAAAAAAGTTATCATAAAATATAAACTTCAATCGTGAATCCCCAAAAAATGTATCCTTCAAATTTCCTCAAATTCATCCCAGAGGTACCTTGTGATGTCAAGAAGCTTCCACATCCATTTTGTGTTGGGCACTCCAATAGTTTCTGAGATATGAGCAATAATGTACATGTACGTATGGCATATAGGTTCGAAAATCAGCATTTGTAATGTATTATACAATCAATAAGTGAGTTCAAGTACACAGTGTTCACTAACCTGACTTAGGCTTTCAATTTCCTCTTCAATGCAGCAACAGCAGCACTTGTTTCTTCCCCTCAGGCCCAGTTGAAAATGAAAGTATATGATTCTTCAAAGCAATTGATGGTGTTCCCTGTGTTCCCTGTCATGGCTAGGTTAGAATGATTGTATAATACATTACAAATGCTGATTTTCGAACCTATATGCCATACGTACATGTACATTATTGCTCATATCTCAGAAACTATTGGAGTGCCCATCACAAAACTTATGTGGAAGCTTCTTGACATCATAAGGTACCTCTGGGATGAATTTGAGGAAATTTGAAGGATACATTTTTTTGGGGGATTCACGATTGAAGTTTATATTTTGTGATAACTTTTTTGTGGTTGGAGGTAGGAAAATGTTGCCCAGACAAATTCATAGGGCATGAAAATACCTTTAAAATGACACCAAAACCAGCTCTCTAGGTGTTATACTTTTAGAGATATGGCTATTTGAATTTGCGACGTCGTGCTAATTAGTCCAAAGTTCGTTAGTCTGTATCTCACTAAGAGGCTGTTAGCAAAAATATTTGAGTTCTTGTCGTTTTTCATGGGTCCCAATTGGTTCCCAAAGTTTTCTAAAAATCTGAGAGATGACGGCAGATTCTTTGATTTGACATGGAATGACCCCATCACCTGTGTGGGTCCCCCTGTGGATGGGGTTCCGGTCGCCGACTCAACCAGGCTGGTCTTTGGTGTTCACCCATCGAGCATTCAGGCAGACGACCAAGCCATTCTAGTCAATGTTTGGAGACTTTGTATGTCGTGGTTTCACTGTTCCTCCCATACCCCACTGCTGTCTTCCACTCAGATGTGAAATTACTTGCTCGACCCACTGTTACTGATTTGAGATGCCTAGGATGGTGTGAATGCATCTGTAATGAAAGGGGTCGAGTCTCTTCAAATCTTTTCTGAGGTGTCCAACACTTGGACCCATACAACGTAACGGAGGACAGGAGCTTCGTCTCTACTCTTCGGTCCCAATTGCAAAATCTTGGCTTGCGGATTTTCTTTCCCCAATTCTCTTGAAGCTTGTGCTGCATGAATTGGAGTTCAGTGAACCTGTCCTCGTCTGAAATGTAGGAATACCTTCAAAATATTTTTTTGTTGTTTGTATGCAATGTTCACTGCTGCATTTTCCTTCCATTGTTCCGCGAAGAGGTATGCATGGAGGTCAAACAGCACTAGAGCCAAACCACATTCCTGTCTCAACCCATTTTCAACAACAATCAACTCTAAGGCACTTCCATCTAACTTTATGGTTGCCTGTATGTCTTGAAAGTCTTGGAAATTTGAAGAGGATTAATATTTCAGGTCACTGAATTCAACTTGCCAATTATTTTTAAGGTCAACATGGACTAAAAGGTCAACATAGGCCCAAGGTCAACAACTAAGGTGGTATTTCTAAAATCCTCCATTTTCATCCGATTAACTTGAAATTTGAAGAGGAGTTGCATATTTGTTCATTGAATTCAACCACCAATGATTTTTGAGGTCAAATTTGTTTGATGGATTTTACAAGTATCGTGCTCTGCACGGCATCGTTGTCTTGTTTGTCTATGTCTGCACAGTACTTTAGTGTTTTTCTCTGCAACCGCTTGTCGGATTGAGATTATATTTTCACCATAGGAGCGACTACTCATGTACAATGTTATCTATCTATAATTGTGTGTGTGTGTGTGTGTGTGTGTGTGTGTGTGTGTGTGTGTGTGTGTGTGTGTGTGTGTGTGTGTGTGTGTGTGTGTGTGTGTGTGTGTGTGTGTGTGTGTGTGTGTGTGTGTGTGTGTGTGTGTGTGTGTGTGTGTGTGTGTGTGTGACCGCTGCTTCTCGACAACCACTTGTTCGATCTAAGTGAAACTTGCCAGGTATATTGCTGGGGACCTGAGCATGTGCCTTTTCAAGGTTTGATATTCATCGGACAAGTGCTTCCCAAGTTATGGCCTTTTATTTACCAACCAATGACAGGACACGTTGCTGCGTAGGCGTGGCCGATGGGGAAGAGAACCTCAGCCGCGTTCCCCATTACGGGTTACAACGTACGGACTTCCGGATAGTGATGACTAACTGTATTCTGATAATTTCTCTTTCTTATGCACATTTATAGATAAACACAATGCCCCAATCCAGTCGTCGTTTACGAGAGTGAAGGAACGGCCTGTGTATTTGTTTGAAAGTTTTTTTATTTTTTATTTTATTTTTTTGCATGTACTGCCAAGCACGTATGGCCACGTACATACGGGCATGTACTAGTATGGATAATTTGGCCTAAAAAAATAATGTTGAGTTCTGGTAACTTGACCTACCCCAATACTTCCTGCCGACGTATAGTAGAATGGGGATCAGTAGACCAGGAGACCAGTGCAGACCAGCACAATGGAGATATGTTCAGGATATTGAGCCGAGGTCGGAGCTTATTTCATTTACGTATGTTGGAAGCAACCTTCATCCTTACCACCGATCCAATATCATGTCGTCAAAAGGAATTTGTATGATCTCTGCGTCTCTTTCAGCATGGAATGATCAAGGGAAGTATGGTTACAAATGGTGAATGGACCTTAAGGACCAGTCACACCTTGACGTTTTAGCCAGCAATGGCAACGTATTAAAATGTATGTAAAACGCTGGCTTGCGTTGAACTTTTGATGTGTTGTTTTTTTAAAGATTCGGACGTATTCATAGCGACTTGGTCTTGTGTATAACGTATTGGTAATGGACACAGAACGTTTCGTTGTTATAGATAACTTATACCAACGAATGCTGAACCTGTTGTCGGCCTTCACAACCTATGCCCACCGATAGTCTAACTTAGGCATAGCGCGTTGCACGCATCGCCGACGAGGACGTGGCGTAGGTTATGAAAAGGCTGCCGCACAACGATTCAAATCGTAACCGTCGCAGAAATGGAAGTGTCAACATCGCAGTCACACCTTGGCGATCTTGCCAGCGTATGCCGACCTCTGAAAAATGCGTCTAAAACGCTGGCGCACGTCGAATTTGGTATGTTTGAATAGAATGCTAAAGTACGCTATCATACGTCGTATTAAGTGGAGTACGTCTTGTAATTTTAAACATGTTGAAAATTTTACGACGTACTTGCTGTATGACATACGCTCCACATGCGATGGGAATAAGTTGTACACACGATATGCGATCGTTGACACACATCGACACGTGTTACTTGAAAGGTACTCATAAGTCGAAACACGTCAAGGTAATGGTTAGCGTCAGTGTTCCAGACTCCCGGTTTTTTTTTTTCTTCGGTATGACGGTGTTCAGTGTACAGTGCGGTTATGATTTAAATCGTTGAGCGGCAGCCTATTATTAAATTATATTATAACCGCACTAGAAATTGAAGTGTTAAAATTACCATCATACTGAAGGAAGGAAGAAAAAAAAATAAAAATAAAAATAAAACCAGGGAGTCTGGAACACTGACGCTAACCATTACCTTGATGTGTTTCGACTTATGAGCACCTTACAAGTAACGTGTGTCGGTGTGTCACCGATCGCATAACATGAGTACAACACGTTACTCATAGGTTAGAAATAAGTTTCGGGTACGCTAAACATTACCTCGACGTGTTTCAACTTATGAGTAACTTACAAGTAACGTGTGTCAACGATCTCGTGACTTGCCTACAACTTATGGCCAGCGTTATGCGGAACGTGTGAGTCATACGCTGGCATAAGTCTTAAAATTTCAAGCATGGAAAATTTGAGGACATCCGAAAAGTACAACGTTTAAAGCCAGCGTACAACGACGTATGGCAGTGTTTTTCAGCGTGCTCTCAATGTTGTCAAAACTTACCCATAACGTATTTGACGTGTACCAGCGTTTTAGACAAATTTTCAAAAAATCGGCATAAGCTGGCTAAAACGTCAAGGTGTGACTGGGCCTTTAGGGGAAACCCATCCCCCCTCTCTCCAGGATGTGGTTGCAAACGTCGGTCATCCGCGAACTCTGCTCCAGCCAATGGGAGCTCGAGGTGAAGATGAGCCGACCAATGGGCGTTCGGATTGACCGTGACGTCATTACGACTGAACCAATGAGCGTCTACCTTATTGAGACCTGCGTATACAGCACACGCCTTCACTTGCTGCAATTTTTTTTTTTTTTTTACCCTGAGGAGTGCAGCACAAAAAGCTGCGGTCACTATTATGTCGTGTTTATTTGTGTGTGTGTATATATGTATATGTTTTTACTGAGAGGCATTACAAACGTGAAAGAAAATTTGGTTTCATTTGTCGTTTATTTTGATAACTTTTTTTTTTCTCATTTAACAAATTAAAACGGACAAAACACATGGGGTTACAAAGAGTTGTATTGTGCTCAATGTCTTGCTGGATGGTGTGGGTTAAGTCCCTTTGCGAGGTACCAGCTCTTTCTAAAGTCAGTACCTGTCCAGTGTGTCCTCCATTGGCATTCAGTACAGCCCTGCATCTTCGGTACATGTAGTGCACCAGGTTGTTGGTTTGCCGTTGAGGGATTTGGTCCCACGCCTGGGTGATGGCTGCACTGACCTGAGCCGCGGTGCGAGGTCTTGGGTTCACCTGATTCAGTTGTCTCTGCAGAGCATCCCAGACGTGCTCTATGGGGTTGAGGTCAGGGCTACGTGGTGGATGTAGGAAGATGGTGATGCCGTTCTATCTCAGGAAGTCCTGAGTGACTCGTGCTGTGTGTGGGCGGGCGTTGTCCTGCTGGAACAGATGATTTGGGTGTCGCTGAAAAATAGGCATAACATAGGGGCACAATTTTGTTGATGTACCGGTTAGCATTGATGCCATTTCCGTGGCCCCGGCCAAAGTTTTGAAAGAAAACAGGTCCGAGTCTCTGATTAATGCCATAGCACCCCACAGCATCATGCTTTCACCACCCCATCGGTCCTTTTCTAAGATGTTTGCACCTGCGAACCTCTGGTCTGATGCTCGACAAATCCTGATGCGGCCATCTGGTGGGTCAAGGCAAAAGCGGCTTTCGTCTGTGAAAAGCACCCTTCTCCATTCGCGATGGTGCCAGTGGATATGGCACTGTGACCACTAGTCGCTGCTGACTATGCAGACCAAGAAGAACCAGGCCCCATGCTGGACGTCTGTACTGCAAGTTCCTCTCGGCCAAGTGACGGCGCACTGTACGGCCACTCAGCTGCCTGCCGTGGACCCCCACAGTGGCTCTGCCTGTGTCCTCAGCCGTGTCGAACGGAAAGCGACGATGGTGCCTCACGACCAGGCGGTCCTGACCTGTGGTTACTCGTGGTCTGCCAGCTCATGGATGGTCAGCAGTGGAGCCATTGGTTTGCAAACGGCTTTGCAACCTGTAGATCGTGGGAATGTGCACATCAAAGGCCCGTGCGACTTCTCTCGGCAATTGTCCAGCGGTGAGACGACCAGCAGCATGCTCACGATCTTGAAGCGGTAGTCTTGACATGATTCGATGAAGTGTGACCAGTGTTTTCTGGGTCGCCCTTTTTATTGGGTGAGTCTGAGGCACATTAGGAACCGCAGTTCACATTGATGCGCATGCTGCATGTGCTCCACATGGCCCATGCACCCCTCTTCAATAATGGTGGCTCAAAATCATTGACCTCGTCTCACAAAAAGACAATCGCCGTTCATGGTGCACGTGAACATTACCAGCAAAGCGCTGCAGTTGAAAGCTGGATTTATTTTACACGTATGACTGCCTCTCCATGAGGAACAAAAGGTTCACACACATGATGTCATAGGTCACCTGGTTTGGCAGCGATATTGGATTTACCCTAAAACTTATGAAAACCTTTTCCAGAACAGATGGACGGACTGAGGGGAAACTTCACACAAATGTTCCCCAAGTCTTGGGGCCACCATGGTATTCACGAATAATTGATGTCACGTAGTCTGGCAGCCATATTGGATTGAGTGAAAATCTTTAAATTCTTTCTTTTGAACCGCTTGAACAATTGACATGAAACTTCACAATTATGATCGAGGCGTCATGGGGAATATATGCTTTAAATTTAAACCTGATCGGATGTGTGTCTGGCAACCAGAAGTTTTTTTTTTTTTGTTTGTTTTTTGACCTGGGTGCGTTTTTATTTTTATTTTGAATAAGTCTCACTTGGCTGTGCCTGGATGGATTTGCGGGTCGAGTCGGAGCAGCTGAAATGTGAATCCTGTCGAGGTTCCTCCTGATGACTTCATCTTTGCATTTTGCTTGTTTGGGTTCTTTCTGATGACCTCAATGCAGGACTGCACCTATTTGGTTTTTCATTTGATTTAAATTGAATTTATTTCAATCTTTCTAAATTCAATTGAACAATATTAAACGTCAGGGTCAGGTCAGGTGTCAGATCAAAGCTGGACGTCTTGGTACATGGTGATTACTGCCAGCAGTTATAAAGTGGCAGTTCCAATTGTGTCTTATTAATTACATAACACACCAGTACACAAACACCACACAAAATACACCACACAAAAGTCCTGGCGTGTGTCTGCAATGTCTGATTGCTTTTTTTTTTTTTCTTCTTTTTTTTGTGATGCAATAGAAATTATTATGAACCTCCACAATAACATCCTTTTTGAATGCTATATTAATTTTAAAAATGTTTTGCAATAATATCCAGCATCAACAAAGTACGTACTGGATTAAAAATATAAATAATAATAAAGAAAATGATTGCTTGAAAGCTTCAAAGTGAAATCTCTGCTTTTTCAAACAGCACTGGGCCACAAGCTGAGCACCTATTTTGCAGAAAAGCAACCATTAAAAGATGAGAGTCCGGAGTGGTCAAAACAAGGGGTTACTGTCGGAGTCGAAAATGCTGAGGACGACATTGAAATCGCGGAAGAGCTTCAATTACGCAAAGAGACGAAGGAAATCTGAGAACACGTCACCTGCTCATCTCCCCGAGCCCAAGCAGAAAGCATCTCCAGAAACGTGCGAGCAATCGGTGGGAATCCACATGGCCAAAGATGCTCCGAAGGAAGAAGCTCTTGTGCCTTCAATGGCTGATGTGCTCCAAGGAGACCATCCAGGTACATTAGTCTTGCATTTCCATATTTTCCCCTTTCGTTGAACTTGGAGCTATTCTGTACTTACTGTTGAACTTGACTATGCTTGTTTGAATGGACAACCAAATCTCTCACCTGCAATATTTCAAATATGAATCCTTGCTTTGTCGTACATCAAATTGGTCTTAGTTGATGTAAATGCTTGAAAGTTTATTCGCCCAAATAAACTGTTGATGTCATATGTTTTGAACTTTTATCTCTTGTGGAATTCTCTGTGGTAGTTTTTAGCACATCTGGAACGTAGTTCCGGGGAGCTTATGGGATTGCGCGTCATCCGTCTGTCCGTCCACAAATGCTTTCAACTTCTCTGAAATTACACGTATAATTTTGATGAAACTTTACCACAACGTTCATCACCCCTGATGTACTAAAGTTTGTTCACGATATTAAAACAAAAATTGGGGTCCAAGGTATTCTACATAGGGGTTGCCTCCCAAAATTTGTATTTGCTTTCTTCTCTGCAACCACAATTTTGATGAAACTTGACCACAACCTTTATCATCCATGATGTACCAAGGTTTGTTCATGGCATTTCGGAAAATTTTTTTTGTAGATATTTACTTTCTTCTCCATTACATATTTTGTGGGTCATCCATGCCTATCGGTGGTTCCCTGGTTATCTTCTCCAGCTGTGACCAGGGGAATTGCCCCTATGTTTGTACTTTCTTCTGATGTTAAAAAGTCATTGCTGTGATATTAACGAATGAAGATTGCAAACTGCATTTCTCACACATGCTGTAGTTTGTTTGAACACATTTGTACCTTTGTGTGTGTGTATCCTGATATAAAATGTCCTTGCAGAATATGCATCCCTTCCTCAAGAGTCTGAACTCTCTTCTTGTGCCATTGCCGAGATTAATCAAGAGGAGGAGGAGGAGGAGGAGGAGGAGGAGGAGGAAGAGCTTGTCTCGATATCCTTCAATGGTAGTTCTTCAGTTCAACATTTGTCTTGCGTGCTCACTTGTATTAATCATCCATGGTGTGTTGGTGAAATGCTTAGTCTTGTAACTCTGTAACATTCAAGCATGCAATGAACTTCAATGCAGGATGCCATTAGGCCCACCAAGCCTGTGCAATCCTGCTGATATCCAAGTTCTACTCTCCCTCCCTCTATTCCAATTGCTTCAAGATACCTATCTAACTCAAATTCAAGTCCAACTACGATTTCTGCTTCCAATACCTTTTCAGGGAGGTCATTACATTCATTAACTACTCTGAGTAAAAGACCCCTGCTTTTTATTCGTAATAACTCTCCTCTTCTTTACTCTGAAACTGGAACATTTTAGTTTTAATGTATTTATTTTAATGTAACAATCATTTTCATTCATTGGTACAATGATTTTATACATCCATTGATTAAGTACTTAAGTTGCATTGAAATGTAAATGCATTTGATATGTTTCACATTCAAATGCAAATCCAGTACTTCTGATACACTTGATGTTGCTTTGTCTTATGGGATGTATGATAATCTAGTATTTTTACTATTGAAGTACTGGTCAACAGGAAGATAATAGGAGTTCCCTTACAAGGGACTTCAACAGCAGGAAGAGGCCATTTGGCCCATCAAAGCCTGTGCCATAATTACCAACTTGTGGTTTTGGCCATGTCTTATCCTTTTTAAATGCTGAGCATCAAGCAAGCAAAGAACATACCCTTCTTTTTTTTTTTCTTTGGTGTGACCTTGCTGGGTTTGAACCTCCCAGATTCAGAGAACACACGCAAACCATTGCACCACCAAGTCTGGTTGAACACCATATTTGCACATGATATATTATATGTATTTAATGGATAACTCGAATACATTTCCCCGAGCTCTCTTGATCAGTTGCAATCTGTCAAAAGTAAAATCGATCATTTGCTGACATATTTGAATCCAAGTGTGATGTATATTTCCTGATCGCTTTTGCACTTGAACCCAACTCTGCAGACAACAACAAGGTTGGGTGCGAACAACAGTAGACTTTGAGAATGTTTGTTTTAATATAATGTGTATTCAAAGTATGTAATGGGAACAAAATGTCACGAATGGTGGTTGCAAACAAAACAAAAGGGATATTTATTTGATTGATTTTCATTTTTAAGCGGTAGGCTACTTCAATATTTCGCTATGTCCTTCCATTTATCCGTCAAAAATTAAGAAGAAGAACCTTTCTCACCCACCGTGTTTAATTTTAGAGGATTCTCAAGGGTAGTTCCCAGGGTGGGTTTTAGAGGGTGGTTTTCATTTGTTTCTAGGCTTTGCCTATTTCATATTGAAAATACCAAACTGAACCGCTTCCTTTGGATAAGGGTGCATTTGTGTTTTTTAAATGTATTTTTAATTACTATTATTATTATTACTATTATTTTAGAAAACAATTTTTTTTTTTGCTGTTTTCATATTGGGACAAATGACTGACTGGGAAGGCTCAGGAATGTCAGTAGGGGGACAAGAAGCAGGTTTGGACAGGCACTGTGTGTGTGGGTGTGGTGTGTGTGTGTGGCATGGGAGCAAGATATTTTCAAACATGTGTTCGATACTCATTTTAGGGGAACTACACCATACCTGTGCTAATACCTACGATGTCATAATGATGCCAACATTACCTTCTAACCAGATCTGTAACGATACTATTTTCAATCGATGGACTGTTGCTCATTCGCTTCCGTGGTGTATTTCGGCTCTAAAGTAAAGTATTAGTATCTCCACCCTTGGGGAATTGCAAAGTGCTTCTCGGAAATGCATCACAGCATCTTTGGTTTACGTTTTCTCAACAATGTATTGGAATTGATGTCTGAATCAATGAAGATTTTTATATTTTGCAATCGAGTCTCCATTTTTAATTTTTGATGAAGCCTTACCAGGTAAAAATCAGTTCTGTTCGTTTTTTTTTATTTTTCCTTTTTTGCTTTCCCAAAGATCCAACCATTGAAGAAGGAGATCTTGTGTGGGCTAAATACAGACATTACTGTTACTACCCTGCATTGGTGAGTTCCCGTTATTTGAGACATTGCTTGAAAACTCAACTTAGAAGGTTTCAATGGGACAAAATTTTCCAAAAACTGGAGTAATTTTGTGAATAAATTAAAAGTGCATTTAGGATTATTAGATTTTGAGGTCTTCGTAGTTTTGTAGTTTTGTCGTCTTGTTTTGTAGATTCTCTCTGATCACGTAGTCATGGGATTGAGTGTTGTTAAACTTTCAATCGATTTGCAATTTCTAACTATACAATGTGGTGCGTGCTCTAGCTGAAGCGGCTGCCTCCCAGCAATGGAAAGAAAAAGAAGACTGTCCTTGTGCTGTTCCTCAGCAAGGATATGCGTGATTGCAAGAAGAAGATGCAGAGGTGGAGTTGTGGCATTAATACTTTGGCCTGGCTTTTGAATGTACTGTAGAACTTGTTTTTATTTTGGGGGGGGGGTTTAAGCTTCCGCCGATTAAGTCACCAGAGGCATTGTATTTTTTGGTTGTCCATCCGTTCGTCCATGATGGTTTTTTGTTACCACGATAACTTAAGAACAGCTGAAGGGATCCAAGTCAAACTTGGTACATGTATGTATAATGATGCAAAGATGAACTGATTAGATTTTGGCATCAAGAGGTCAGAGGTCATTTTTGGTAAAAATGTGATGCTTGAGAACAGCTGAAGAGATTTCAATCAAACTTGTTATAAGTATAAAATGTGAGTGGATGCATATCGGTCGACGTTGCGATGGTCGAAGAATGCGGATGTAGTTTATTTTATTTTTGGATTTTTTTTTTTTGTCGTTGTTCTTTGACAAAGTCATAGCTCATAGAAGAGCAAGAATACTGAACAGATCAAAACTCTGCAAGATAAAGAGAAAGACAGGCGGAGAGACACAGAATGGGTGTGGAGAAGAATGAGGACGACGAGATGGATAGAGAAGCAAACTCTCAGGAAGGAAAAACTGGAAATTGGGAAAGATGGGGTTGGGGGTGGTTAACGTGGGTGGAAAAGATCATGGTTTGGATGGGGGAATGATCTGAGATGGTGGTGAACAGCGATTTTGAAGACCTGATGGGAAGATTGAGATTGCAGAAAATGTGGAAGCTGGTTCTGCAAGTGGGAAGAAGACAAACAAATGAGTGGAGGTGAGCAGTGATTCTGGATTTTTGGAGTATCACTAGAAGGAAGACAAGTCCTTCAATGTTATTCTTATCTCCTGCAGTGAAGCTGAGTCTATGGGCTGATCACTTTGCTATCACAGACGTGTCAGTGGTCGCTTTGTCTTCTGTCGCTTTCTCTCTGCTCTTTCCGTGCTTTGTACCCGCCCCCTCCCCCCAGGTTTCTGCAGGGCACACATGGCCCACCATCAACCCCCTTCTGGTGAAACTACCTCAATCTAGGATCACTGATCACTTTCATTCATTGGCTGCTCTTTTTTTTTCCCACCTGTGTAACTATCTCCCACATTCTCTTCCATCTCATTATTTCCTCCAAGTCTTTGACACAGCTGTTCACCATCTCAAATCTCCTCCAAACTAAACTCTACTCCAATCCCCCCCCTCTCCTTACAAACTACCAGTTTTTCCTCTTTGGAGTTTCCTTATGTATCCATCTTGTCCACCCCATGCATCATCTAATGCCCACCCCCCCCCTTTCAAACACAATCCTCCTCACACCCGTTTGCCAAAGTCTCCCTCTATCCTGCCCTTCGACTCTGCTGTTAGTGTTTGTCTCTGTCTCTGTCTCTGTCTCTGTCTCTGTCTCTGTCTCTGTCTCTGTCTCTGTCTCTGTCTCTGTCTCTGTCTCTGTCTCTGTCTCTGTCTCTGTCTCTGTCTCTGTCTCTCCACTGTTCATTTTGCATCTTTATCCTTGTTCGTGTCCTATTTTTGTCTGTTACGTCCTGATCTATTCAGTGTACTACCTCTTTAACAATCATTGACTATCTGTACAAAAAAAGTAGGTGGTAGATTTTGCCATATGGTCCTTTTGGAGAGAGAGTGAGTGAGAGACTTGTGAAGACTAAGACGCATTCTAATTGCTTGACCAGCTTGTGATCAATTCAGTCTGAAGAGTGGAAGAAGCTGCTGCCTGCCAATCTGAATGATGGATGGAGTCATCATCAAATACATCAAGGTGATTTCTCAGTCAGAGAGACCATTAATGAAGATCAGGAATAGGACTGGGCCCAGAACACTACCTTGGGGAATTCCAGTGTTGACAGGGAGAGGAGATGAAAGGATTGTTGAGAGCCACATGCTGGCTCTGAGAATAGATAAATTCAGTAAGACTTGTGGAGTTGGCTTGGATGCCATGGGCAGAGTCTGGTATCCTGCCTTTCTCTCCAAACTGTTTTGAAAGCTTGTGATCTGTCTCGAGAGACTGTCCTGATCTGATTATTGGAAGCAAGCTAATAGGTCTGTCATTAACGTCGTCAGTTTTTGCACATTTTCATATGGTATGATGATTACTGATTTCAAAGCAAGAGGGCAGATTACCTCTGCTAAATGATTGTGAAAAGAGCAGAGAGGGAATGTGCAAGAGCAGCATGTTGGAGTACACACATAATTTCAATGAAACTTGACAACCTTCATCACCTTTGATGTACCAAAGTTTGTTCACGGCATTAAAACTTCAGGCCCTAAGGGGGTCTGCAGGGGGTTTGAGTGACTGATGCTCCTGATCCAGGTGAGCTTCAGGACAGATGGTGTTATTTTTCCATTGGTGAGGAATATGAAAACCAAAGCTAAAACACAATGTGTAAAAATTAAACCGAGTCCCTGAATCACGCATGATAAAACTGCAAAAAGGGAGGCAAACCTCAAGCATTCAACAAAAGCGTGAAAAATGGTTTCAGGGGCATCGCAAATGGGGCACAATTCCGAATTATCGCAACATACGTGATGGGACAGAACATTGCAAGGTAAGATGTAGTGTGCCAGCCACCAGTATAAATCCCCAGCATGCTTGACAATGGGTTCCTTGTACATCACATGGCATTTGATTATTGTGGAATGGCTAGCTTGAAGTGGTGCTCTCCAATGAGCTTCGAGGTGTTGGGGCGTGTACACACTGTTGGACCCCGACATTCGTGGGGAATATGTTCCTCAAAAATGCCGCAAATGCTGGGACATTGTTTCAATGGGGAAAAGGGGGGTTAGGTTTCCAGTGGTTCGTGATGCGTAAGAAAATAAAAAATCCCGTGAAAAAACCGTGAATACGTGAAGCACAGGGCGGCAAATGTTGAAGCAGGTCACATTTTATGAACTGCAAATACTTGGGGTCCGCAAATAGCGGAACCGTGAATGTTGGGGTCCGACAGTATACAGACAGTCCTCACATAAGGGTTCCATTCCTGGGACTTTTACGCAAGTTGAATTTCATTGAGTAATATCTGAAGAAAAATAAAAGATTAGGTAATGAATTGAACATTTGCGTGAATAGTACTAACATAGTAGGGGAAAAAGGAATGCCAAAAGGCAGAGGTGCATGTAAAACCTCTGAAGGAGAAGGGCATGGAAAGATTGAGAGATTCGAAGCTTTGTAGTACAGTCAAAATGTCGGATGACCGCCCACAAATTGCAACAAAAGCAAACTCAACAGATTTTGATTCCTGGATATGTCCTCAGTGACAGAAAAAAAAAGTCCTAAGGGATCCTCCGGGGGAGGTGGGGGAAGTCCTGAAATCATGGAAATCCAATATGGCCACCACCCGGCTTCAGGGAAAATGAGAAAATTGTAAAAATTGATATTGTGACGTCCACAGGACTTGAACAGTCCCACCAACGTATAATGAGCCGAAACGATGGAGGCGGTTTATTTATTTATAACGCAAAGATGGCGGTTCTAATCCCTCTACCGCAAACGGGACGAGGAAGGTGGCACGAGTCGCTTTTCACTGAGTTGATAACGTTTATTTCTCTAACCAGAAATAACAAGACTCGGCAAGAAGAGGGACCCGGGGCGATTCGACGGGATGGTGGTGTGGGTTCGGGCGTGGGGAAAACACAGACAATTCCAATGAATATACAAATCTCAAACCCTCTAAGGCGCCAGGTACACACACACACACACACACACACACACACACACACACACACACACACACACACACACACACACACACACACACACACACACACACACACAGTAGCTGGTCCTGGTGGTCAGGCTGGCCCGTGGTGTGGACGCAACAGTCCCTGGATTGGCGTTGGACGAGCTGGCCTTGCTCTCGTCAGGGGGGCAGGAGAAACCGTGGTGCTGTCGACCTCCTGGTCTTGGCCCAAGTCCGCTCACAGCCGCCAGGGAACCAGTTCTGGCGCCAAATTGCGAGCAGGAGAGGGAGGCAGGTCCGCCCGTCGTTCGACCCCGTACTCCGAGCCAGCAGAACCCCAGAGCCAACCGAGGTGAGGCACGAGGCTCAGCAAGGCTACAAGACACGATGAAACCAGGATCGAAAACAGCCCAACAAAAAGCACGCTCCCAGCACAACAACCTCCACCAGAACAGTTTTTCTGACCCGATCTTCTTCCTCTTCACCTTTTCCCCGAACAGAGCCTTTTTATCCTCCCGTCCTCGTCACTTCCAATCGAGCCGTTTTATTGGCCCTGCGTTGTCGCCTTCCGCCAATCGTGATCACGGGGCGGAGCCATCCGCAGCACTGTCCTGTGACGTCACGGCAAGCCTCCAGAGAATACTAAAAGGGGTTTACGCAGACACTCTTACCCTATCCCGTATCGCTATCTAATTACTTAACAATTATAATTTCCCCCTTGAAGAAATGGACATTTACTAGACAACTTATCACCACTGAATTGCGACTTATTACATCGAGATCCTGGTACACTCTAACAGCATGGCATACCTAATTAAACATCCTAATTACCCTTTGAATGCAGACCCCACCTCAAACGTAACACTGCCCCCTCCTCTGGTACCGCAGCTCCTGCAAGGTATATCACAGGCGCTACCGTACCAGCCTTAACACTTACTGACTCACACCTAATTAACCTAACAAAATAAAGTAGGAGGGGCAATGGGCAGCGAGTCGCAGCGAACTTATCTATCCTGCTTCATGTACTACCCCCCCTATGGCCTTATCCTCGCCTAAACAATAATTTTTTTTATTTTATCACTTGAGAGCACTGAGCGAAGTTTCACTCCATCCTCTGGATCATCGCTCTTGCCCAACACTCTTCCAGTGATCTGGGGAGGGGAAACAAAAGGTTCCACAAAAACACAACACTTGTACTTTCCTACTCTAAGCCTTAACGACACTATTCATGGAATATTTACACTTGACAGCGTCCCCCAGTGGATGCTAATAGACCCAGCGTTACCTGGGGAGCCAATTTTCAAATTTACTTGCCCCAAAATTATTCGGACATCATGCCCTTGCTGCACATGTCAAGTTGTGCGGGATCGAGTGGGACTCGCACATCTTCACAACACTCACATCATGGTCATCATCACATTTCTAGGTCATGGTCCCCATTTTCATGATGCAGGCTGGATCCCGTCATGGCCGTGGGGTGGGTTACCACAAGATGATGGGGGCATCTCAGGTGCAACCATGCCCACAGGTAGGCTTTAGTCCAACCCGGACGTTTCTCCACCCCGCTCCCTTTGATTCCCACCCCCCTGGTAGCCATCAGCTCTAACCCCGTACAACACACTGGAAGGGGTCTCACTGGCTCCTCTGGCCTTCCTGGGTCGCCAAGGTCCTACCCGCCTTGGTCGCCCAACCAGACCCTCTCCCAGTTGCCTCCAGACACTGTCACCATTAGCCACCAGGGGTGAATCTCCTTGAAGGGGTGGTCGCAATTCCCGCTCACCGTGAGCTTCAGCAATCCCTGTGGACAAGCACATCATCCCCACCCCATCGGCCTTACATGTGACACCTGCATTTCTAACACTTCACCGACCATGACCTTCCCTGTTACCACACCATGTCCAATAAAAAATCAATGTGTGCACCATACATTTCACTTCTTAACTTGAAACAACTCACACAGCACTTCTCACCCGATCCACGCACCAGCCATTGGACAGCCACTCGTGCCCGCTTTGTTACCAATTACCCACTGTCCCGATTGTCACTCTAAAACCCAGCAGAACTGACAAACCCATGCCAATTTTCCCACAATTCACTTTTTTCACCAAAGGAGGCACTTCGCCACAATCTCAGCAGCCGAGCATGGCCCAATATGCTCAGCCCAATCTAGTCTCCCCGACCCCCGACGGTGATCTCCGGACCCGACGTATGAAAGGGCATCTCGGATAGACCTGGCGGTTCAGCAGGAGGATTCATCTCCTGAAGCATTTGGGTAATGCCAATTTCTCCCAGCCCCCCTCCCTTATCCTGAATCTCCGCCTGTCGGATCGTCACCGATGGCCTCTCGGGCACCCGACCCGGCCGACTCCACGGGGCCAGCCTGGCCGCGCACTCGGCCGCTCGGTGCACGGTGGGTGGATCCTGAAGCTCCACCAGCGCTCGGACCTCAGGGTCCGGAAGAGCAGCTAAAAATTTCTCAAGTGCCAGTCTGTCCCATGCCTCCACTGTAAGGTCCCGATACACGATCCTGACTGATTGGTAAATGTCCTGTGCCAGCTCCTGCACTGTCTCGCCCGGCTTTAATCTGCGGTGCTGGTGCTGGAGCTGGGCCCGCACCAGATCACAGTTCGCTGCGAAACCAAACCGACGGCTCAACGCCTCGCAAATGTGGGAGCTGGTCAACATCCCTCCGCGATCACGTTTAACACATCTGCGGCTGGTCCCCGCAACGTTGCCACCAAATTCCCTGTACGTTCCTGCTCATTCCACCCGTTTAGTTGGGAAATACACTCAAATTGCGTCAGAAAAGCTTCAAGGCTCCCTGACCTGTCAAACTTTACCAGCGGGATCACTTTTACGGTGGCCCGCTTCTCAGTTTCTCCCTTGTCCGAATCCAGCCCAGGGATCAAACACCATTGTGGCTGTGTATCCAATTTCAGAGCCCACTGTGGCCAAAGTTGTTTTGTGGTGAGAGTCTCATGGGTCAATTTTGCCTCCTGTTCCAAACGTTGAATGGACCGATTCACCTCTTCCCGCAGGATCTTCTGGGCCCGCACAACCTCCTCCAAGGCTCCGTCGCGAGTTTGTAGCTGCTCCTCAACCAACCCGGACTCTCTACTTCTAAAAGACGACTCTACCAGGCCTTTATCCAAGACTTCATCTTGGCTCATAATTTTATCTTGTTCGTCCAAACGAGCCTCCAATCCTTTTACCTCCTCCGCCAAATTCATCCCTTGCTTCCTCAGCTCTCCCCACTCTTCTACTTGCAGCTGCATACGAGCATCCACACAGGCACGATGACATTCCAGGCTTTCATCCACTTTATCAACCCGAATGTTCGTTGCATCAATTTTATCTACCAATTTCTTCCGCATATTTTCCCCCTCCAATGTAATTTCTATCTTTGTTTCCTCCAATCTATCCTCGAATTTACTTTGTATTTCCCCCAATTGAACATCCACACACTCCTGCATCTCAGTTTTCATTTTCTCCATGTTTTCCCCCAATTCATCCCTCATTAAATCAATCCATGCACCCACCTGTTCCCCCATTACCCCCAATTGATCTGTCATTTCTGCCCTCTGTCACGAATTGATTTGCCATTTCTGCCGTCATTTCTGCCCTCTGTGCCATCATTTCTGCCCTCTGTGTCACGAATTGATTTGCCATTTCTGCCGTCATTTCTGCCCTCTGTGCCATCATTTCTGCCCTCTGTGTCACGAATTGATTTGCCATTTCTGCCCTCTGTGCCATCATTTCTGCCCTCTGTGTCACAAATTAATTTGCTATTTGTACTGTCATGTCTGCTATTAAACGTTCCAACATTGTCTGGATCATCATCGCACCGGTTTCCAGCGCTGCCGGCCCCGTTACGGGCGATGAAGCACGGTCCACGCTTGGAATGGGGGAGGTTTCAATCCTACCCCCGTCTCTCCCTTCTTCCCCCGACTCGCTGCCAGACACGTGGCCTTCCTCCTCAAACATCTGCAATCCGCCATGGTGCAGAAGTCCCGTTTGCCGCCAATTCATTTTAATTTGAAAAATCCCGCCAAAATTTTCCCGCGCTCGTGCGCTTTTCTGTCGTAATTTTATATTCCAATTTGTGGCGAGATTTTAATCCTGGTGTATAATTTAGAGGGGTTCGAACATCCCACTCCTGACACCAATGTGACATCCACGGGACTTGAACAGTCCCGCCAACGTAGAATGAGCCGAAACTATGGAGGCGGTTTATTTATTTATAACCCAAAGATGGCGGTTGTAATCGCTCTACCGCAAACGGGACGAGGAAGGTGGCACGAGTCGCTTTTCACTGAGTTGATAACGTTTATTTCTCTAACCAGAAATAACAAGACTCGGCAAGAAGAGGGAAGCGATTCGACAGGATGGTGGTGTGGGTTCGGGCGTGGGGAAAACAGACAATTCCAATGAATATACAAATCTCAAACCCTCTAAGGCGCCAGGTACAGACACACAGACACACAGACACACAGACACACAGACACACAGACACACAGACACACAGACACACAGACACACAGACACACAGACACACAGACACACAGACACACACAGACACACACAGACACACACAGACACACACAGACACACACAGACACACACAGACACACACAGACACACACAGACACACACAGACACACACAGACACACACAGACACACACAGACACACACAGACACACACAGACACACACAGACACACACAGACACACACAGACACACACAGACACACACAGACACACACAGACACACACAGACACACACAGACACACAACGTAGCTGGTCCTGGTGGTCAGGCTGGCCCGTGGTGTGGACGCAACAGTCCCTGGATTGGCATTGGACGAGCTGGCCTTGCTCTCGTCAGGGGGGCAGGAGAAACCGTGGTGCTGTCGACCTCCTGGTCTTGGCCCAAGTCCGCAAACAGCCGCCAGGGAACCAGTTCTGGCGCCAAATTGCGAGCAGGAGAGGGAGGCAGGTCCGCCCGCCGTTAGACCCCGTACTCCGAGCCAGCAGAACCCCAGAGCCAACTGAGGTGAGGCACGAGGCTCAGCAAGGCTACAAGACACGATGAAACCAGGATCGAAAACAGCCCAAAAAAAGCACGCTCCCAGCACAACAACCTCCACCAGAACAGTTTTTCTGTCCCGATATTCTTCTTCTTCACCTTTCCCCCAAACAGAGCCTTTTTATCCTCCCATCCTCGTCACTTCCAATCGAGCCGTTTTATTGGCCCTGCGCCGTCGCCTTCCGCCAATCATGATCACGGGGCGGAGCCATCCGCAGCACTGTCCTGTGACGTCACGGCAAGCCTCCAGAGAATACTAAAAGGGGTTTACGCAGACACATTTACCCTATCCCGTATCGCTATCTAATTACGTGACAATTATCATTTCCCCCTTGAAGAAATGGACATTTACTAGACAACTTATCACCACTGAATTGCTACTTATTACATCGAGATCCTGGTACACTCGAACAGCATGGCATACCTAATTAAACATCCTAATTACCCTTTGAATGCATACCCCCCCTCAAACGTAACAATATTTTAATATGTAAATATTTGTTTTTCTGCAACCTAATTGTAACTAGTTATGGTCAGTATATTGATATACAAGAATAATTATAAAAAAGTGAAATGTATTGAGGGTAAAATAAAAAATTATAGCTTTTTTGTCCAAAAATGTCAATTTTTTTTGTCCGGAAAAAAAATATATATATATATTTACCTGATACTGATTTTGGCTCCTGGACAAAAAAAAAGAAACGTTGAAGACACAAGATGAAATCAAGTCTATAGATGGCAATACAATATAATTATGTAAATCATTGAAACATGACAAAATTCACAATTCCACTCAGGGTAATCACATCTGCCTGACGAAGGTGTTGAAATGAAAATTCGCATTAAACTCAGAAACTACATCCATTATAAACTTACTATACATGTTGAGAAAATTCAAGCGTATTAAAGTTAGAACTCGACAATGTCGTCATCATCCTAATCATTGTCACATGGAGTGTTTGTGCAGCCAGACCCCCTGCAGTTTCCACAAGCTGGAGTGCACTCAATGTTGTGCTTCTTGCATGTGCATCTCATGGTGCTACATTCAGCCTGGCAGTTGCACCTAATGACATGTAACATCTTTTCAGGAGCTGGAGCTATTGATGTCTGAAGTGGCACAAAACCCTCGTCGCACTTCTGCCAACCCCAGTCTGTCGGAAGAAGTTCATCTGCACATCCCTTTCATTCTTGGACTTGCAGATACACGTGCAGGCTGTGATACTTTGCTGCTTCTGATGTTGGTGGTAATGTCTGTGGTTGCATGTGAGAGTTGCTCAGGGTGCATGTGAGAGTTGCTCAGAGAGTTGTGTCCAGGGTGTCAGTTGACTTTCCGTTGTAGATTATCACCGATGTTTTTTTTCTCCTGCATCTGCCACATCACATACCGAAGCTGGATATGTATCACAAACCTTGGCCTGTCACGGAATGTGTTGTTTGCTTTGAACTTTTTGAGGGAAGCTCCCTTTCCAATCCCATGAAGACGAGATGTCATGTCGCACCCAAGAACTGCATGTAGAAATAGTATGTGCTTGCATATGTTGGTACCAATCATTTTGTTTGTAGCCTTGATGTTCCAGATGCGAGGCTTCTACGTGTTCTTCTTTGGCTCGGGACAAAGGAAGAGTTCATGGGATTCTAAGCTTGCATGGTAGCATAGGAGGACGAGGAGGTCTGTGTCATCACCAACTAACACAGTGTTGGTGACAGTAGCAGACAGAGACTGCATGGCCTTCAGTATAATCAGGCGATCAGCATCCCCTGAGGCATGGTGTGTCTCACAGTTCTTCTGAAGCTCTTCACTCAACATAAAAATGAATTGCTGTTTATTCTGCCTATTGGCAAGAAACTGTTCTTTCTTCATTGTGAGACGCATGTCAGCTGTAAATGTCACAGTTGTGCCGGCATTCCCTTTAGACCATCTCTGGTGTGTCATGTCCTTCGTGTTGGTACTCTCATAACCATCAAACACGACTATGGCATCTCCGTACTTCTTCGTTACATAATCAGTGTACTGGTGGCATATGTCTCTGTATGTAGATCCACGAGATCATGGAATGCGTTGAACAAGTGCACCGCCATCCAAAACGTACTGTTGCCCATCATTGGGGATATCGGCTGGGACATCGGATCCAAGAAGATCCCAGATGGCATTAGCAAAGACTGGCTTGTGTGCTTCTCGGAGCTGAAGAGAGGAATCTGAGGGCTGGTGGATAGCTGCACAGTTCTGCTGTCTGTGCAACAGTGATCAGTCTCTGGTAGAGGAGTTGTCGGTCAACCTGGACTTGCTCTCCAGCAATCTTGACAGATGACTTCATGCCGAGGGTGACAACTTGGTCTTTCCTCTTAAATGTGTACTCGGCAGGTGTTTTCCCATCCATAGATTTCAATATTTTGGCTCCTACAGCATGTGCTGTATCGACGTTGACGGTGGGGTGTGCATGAACTCCAGTGGCAATGTTCCTCAGACGTGGATCACTACTGAACGGATTCCGTTCCTGTAAATACTGAAGAGCTGATAGTGTGTCCTTCCAGTCACGAGATTGTCTTGCCTTGGTCATGTCCTTCTTCTGCTCTCCAGTATTGTAGTTCACACCTGTGAGCTCCTGCATTGCCTGGTTTATTTGTGCACAGGCAGGCATTGATAGTAGCCATACCAGCCGTTGTTGCTCTGTCATTCCTCGCCCTCGTGTGAGCACCGCGCTGGTCTTCAAACTTCTCATCAGAACTTGTTCGATGATCAGGTCAGATGAAAGACCTGCCCACAGGCGATCACTTCGTCGAACCACATGGAACCTCTCATCAAAACGTTGTTGGACATTGGGATGTTGAGTTTTGATGTTGGACATCTGCTGCAGATACACCCTCGCAGATTTGGCATACAGGTTGTGGCCCGAGGCTGCCAGGTAAGGCAGCATTTCCTGGATGGCCTGTAGATGTAGTTCCCAGTTCCCAGTGCGCTCTGTCCAGATGTATTTGCGTAGAATGTCGAGCATGTCCATATACTGAACCCAGAGCACTGAAGTTCTAGAAGATATCTTTGCAGACTCGGCATGCTTCTGAAGGTGGTCTTTGATTCGTTTCAAGACGTCAGACTTGCACACTTCTTCCACAGACTTGGGTTGGCAGAAGTGTGATGAGGGTTTTGTGCCACTTCAGACATCAATAGCTCCAGCTCCTGAAAAGATGTTGCGTGTCATTAGGTGCAACTGCCAGGCTGAATGTAGCACCATGAGATGCACATGCAAGAAGCACAACATTGAGTGCACTCCAGCTTGTGGAAACTGCAGGGGCTCTGGCTGCACAAACACTCCATGTGACAATGATGAGGATGATGACGACATTGTCGAGTTCTAACTTTAATGTGCTTGATTTTTCTCAACATGTATAGTAAGTTTATAATGGATGTAGTTTCTGAGTTTAATGCGAATTTTCATTTTCATTTCGAAACCTTCGTCAGGCAGATGTGATTGCCCCGAGTGGAATTGTGAATTTTGTCATGTTTCAATGATTTACATAATTATATTGTATTGCCATCTATAGACTTGATTTCATCTTGTCTTCAACGTTTGTTTTTTTTTTTTGTCCAGGTGCCAAAATCAATATCAGGTAAATATATAATTTTTTGGACAAAAGCTATAATTTTTTTATTTTACCCTCAATACATTTCACTTTTTTTATAATTATTCCTGTCTATCAATATACTGACCCTAACTAGAAACAATTAGAATGCAGAAAAACATATATTTACATATTAAAATATCAATCTTTGCAATTTTCTTATTTTCCCTGAAGCCGGGTGGTGGCCATATTGGATTTCCATGATTTCAGGACTTCCCCCCCGGAGGATCCCTTAGGACTTTTTTTCTGTCACTGAGGACATATCCAGGAATCAAAATCTGTTGAGTTTGCTATTGTGGGAGGTTGACCAAAAATTTCTGCTAAAATGCCTGTACTATTGGAGCTTGAGAGGGTTTCAGACTGTTTGGGGCCCGGTTTATTTATTTATTTTTGAATTATTTATTATTCACATAATCATGACTCATCTCTTCCTCTCCTATTGTCCTTCCATCTCTCATCTTTCACTTCACTTTGCTCGCTCGTTTTCCTTCTTTCACTCTCCATCTCACTTTGCCGATTCATGTCTCGTTGGACCACACCATTCGTCTTCACCATTCATTCTTTCCTGCAACTTTCCTCTCCATCCTTTCGCTCTCTTCCTTATTTCTTTGCTTTCTGCCCTTGCACACCTTTGATTTCACGTTTCCATGTCACTGGAGACTCATTCAATACATGCTGCTCGTGGCATCACTGCCACACAGGGAAAGATCGGTGCCATGGCTGTGTGAGGAGTAGGAGGGGAATGAGTGCTGAGGGTCTCGGTTTCAGTCAGGACGTGGGAGCCAGAGTAAATATGTGTAAGGTGTGCACGGGGTCCGTCCTGACCCCCTGGACACGCGACAACAAGTAGTGCCAAACTGTGCCCTCTGAAAAGCATCCTAAAGACAAAGAATTGAAATATCTCCATTTTTATTATATTTTAATGGGCACTTGCGTAAAGTCGAGTTTACACAAGTCGTCCTTGCGAATCCAATGATCGTAACAATGTACAGGCAGTCCTCGGGTTTAGCATCAGTGTCCCGATCCAAATCCAGATGAACCAATGTTACGATTGACTGGGGGTGGATTTGAGGTCAAATCCTGAACTGGCGCCATCACCAATTTAGCTCGGATCGTCGAAAGAGACCACACGCCATCTGCTGGGAAAGCCAAGTTCATCTTTACTTCCGTTTTTGGCATGGAGATTGCTCTAATGAGAATCTGACTCTTTCTCCGGATCACCCTATGAACAGGATGGAAGCCTGAGTGGTGGCTTGAGTGATCCGGCAGGAGTTCTGTAAAGCCTCCTCTCAGGTAATGACAATTTCCCACTGTCGTGCTTTGTAACCACGCTGGGATGATGAACCACAAACCAGCCGATTCAAGTTAATTTGAGCAATCAGATTTAATAAATAGGAAAGGGGAGGTTAGGGGAGACAAAAACATGTGTCCATAACAATTACAGAATCTATGTACAGTACTGTACCATACCAATCAAATACAGATCATACAGTAATGACTTCCACCATGCCCACAATAACGCATTTGGTTTAACCATCTACCTTATCATTCATACTCGACAAACATCATGACACCCTGGGGAAATTCACAAACAGATTATCGGGCTTATCTGCAAACTCAGAGGTGGAGCTTGGCAGTGTCTGGAGTTCCAGTGCCTGCAAGAGACGACTGCTCGTTCTGCACGTCGATCAAGGAAGGAACCAGAAAAGCAACTTGTTCGGCAAGGTGCATCGCAGTAGCCCTCTCTGCAACAAGTTTGGCGCATCCAGCAGCACTGAGATGAACACAAAACGCCTCTCTTTGGACTCGAATGGGGAAATTTGATCCGTCGACGGGTGTTCTCCAGCTGCTCTTTATCTGCTGGTCTCCAGCGCTTTTTATCTGTCAAACATTAGCGCTTTATCTCCTTTTGACGATCTTGAGCGCTTTCTCTCTGTCTGCCGATGTTGATATCCATTGCAGCGTGTGATCGACTATCTCCTCTCGTGTGCCTTAACGGCTTTTTTTTTTATTTCCACTGCGGAGATGCTAATTGCCAGCTTTAGCAGTCTCCGGACCGTCGTGTATGACTATGACTGAAGGATTGAACGTCGTGTCCAGACATACCCTGGACACGTTGTAATCTTCAAACACAAATACGTACCATACTCCTATGCTGCACATTTAATAAGGAAACTCAAAGGGCACTCAGTGGAGCGTATACCTCCGCCCCGTAATGCCTGATCCACGAGAACATATCTGGCCCAATACATTTATGAAATATCATGCTATATATCGTTTTTGGCCCAATCTCTCAATGTTGAAGAATCACTTAAAAAATTCTAGGAGTTGGATCCGGATCTGGATCTTCACCATTATCGAATGAATTCATCATGGTCACACCCAACGTGTCCGCCAAGTTTCGTCTGAATCTGTCCGCAACCTTTTTAGATCCTGTACAAAAATTACCAGACCAACAAACAGACAAAGGGGTGAAAACATAACCTCCTTTCCCTTCGGTGGCAGAGGTAATGACTGCACTGCATTACTCCCTTTAGTGTGTGTGTGTGTGTGTGTGTGTGTGTGTGTGTGTGTGTGTGTGTGTGTGTGTGTGTGTGTGTGTGTGTGTGTGTGTGTGTGTGTGTGTGTGAGATATGATACGAGAAGTTTCATCATGGGCAACCCAAACTTCATACTGTGCTGCCTTTCATTGTAGATTCTATGTATATGTACATACATAGTGTTACGGCTGTAGAAATTCGCAATACACCATAAAGGGTCCTTAGATCAGTTATGACGCTAAGTTTATGTGCAGATAGTTCCCCACCGTTGTTTAAAGGGAATTCCTGTGATTCATCGGGCTGCGCCGCTTTGAGATAGCCGTTTTTCTTTTCTGTCGTTATTTTGAACCAACCACGATCGCATCAACCACAACCGAACCACCACCACCAACGTCGCTCTCAAAACCGCTTCCGAATGGCAGAACAAAAAGCACTTGTGGAGCCTGTGGGTTTTTTTCCCACCTGTTTCTCTGAGGAGTGTGACTGAGACAGGGGGAGGGCAGCTCGCCGCCGATTGGTGGATGAACAGCGTGAGGCGGTCGGGGTGAGGGAACGCCCCTTTTCGGGACCCTTCTCGAAGGAAGGTGGAGCCGAAAACAGGGAGGAGTGAAGGGCGGAGCCCCGTGCTCTATAAGGCGGACCGCACGCGGGGCTCGCTCTCTTTGTCTGGGTCATCGACGTCATCTCTCTCTGGTCCTGAAGCCCCTTCTGCCCTTCAGTCTTTTCTCGTTTGGTCGTGGGTCATGAAACCCAGCAGCAACACCGGAGAGAGCTCGCTGACCACGCCAGGGGCCCGAGGTCAGGCGCGGCTACGCAAGGCCGTGGGGAGTCGACGTCGCGACCTGCCCACCGTCTCGCCACGAGGGCGCGGTTAAGACCCTTCGGTCTCACGGGACCCGTTCCGTCCTCCAGGTCCCGTGCCATAAAGGTTTACGAACCCCGTCTACCTCCCTGCCTATGGGGATGGTTTTTCTTTGTTTTTGTATGCATGCTGTGGCGCCGTGTCCTGCCAAGTAGAAACTGTGTAAGTGACTGTGATTGTAAATAATAATCGTAGTCGGTGGTATTGCTTTTGCCTTCTATTCGTCGTTTGTATATTGCATGACTGCCTTGCTTGTGTTGTGTGTGCAATATGTGCTTTAAATAAATGTCCTTGTGTGAAATGTATCCCGTTCGTCGTCGTCTTCCCTTTTGAAAGTGCCATCTTGCATCGTGGAATGAGTAGTGGGGTTTGAACACCCGGGTAGAGAAGAGAATCTGAACCGTCGAGGTTGGCGATAACACCGCTCGGTTATCCCTGTAGTACGGAACGAACCGCTTAAGTGGTTCGTGTCCTGAGCCGACCTGCGGCGTGGTGCAACTCCTCGGTAGGTTACCCGCTCGGGTATTTAGGTATATCGACATTCGGCGAGTCACCCTATTTCGCGCGGGTAGAATGCGGACTGGGTTGTGGTGAGGTTAAACCCCCACCCATGACTGGCTCCTGGCGGTAGTTCCAGGAGGGTCACAACTGAATTGTCCGTCCGGTGGGCGACGCGGTTGCCATTGGAGTTACGCGGCCAATTGCACGCCAGTCGGGCCAGAATTCGTAACGATATATAAATTCCATTGAATGTGAAACTCCAAAGTGATCATGTGATCTCACCAGATCTGGCTCAAATACAATTGAACTTGTAATATAATTTTGTCCCCAGGTCAGGAAGTCACATTTCTTATGGCTCCTGTTCATCCAAAGACTGTTCCTACCTTTTGATCAGGAGGGTTTCCTGAAAATATTTTCATTCGGTGATGGGAAAATTTTGAGAGAAACTTCCAAAACGAGACTCTGAGAAGATTGTGCGGTGTTCAGAGAACTTCCAAAATATAGAAGGTTTATTGTTTCAAGGAAGAACCATCTTTAGCTTGACTGTATTATATTTATTAACATAATACTGTAAGTGCAACATTTGTTACCAGTCGACAGAATGTGAGTGGAGGACGATCTAAATAATGATGAAAATACATGAGCTGAGACTATAGAATACAGGAAACATGATTGTAATTGAATTTTCAAAGATTTTTTTTAAACATTGCAGTGAACTTTGTTTTAAGGGATTTGTGAAGTGATGGGTGAAAACTTTTATTCTTGGTTCACTTTGACCTATTTCTAATGATGGTTTATTTATTTATTTATTTTGCTGATCCCAGCTGTTCGGAGTATTCCTAACTTCACTATTCCTAAATGGCAATTTTTAAAAACGTTTTTTTTTTTTTTCAGTTACCGGATACAGTGGAATAAAGTGAAGGCTTTTCATTGCCCTGAAATGGAAGAATTTATTGTGAGTAAACATTAATGGTGTTATGGTTTGCAGAGAAAAGGCATTGGATGTTTAAATCTTTGGTTGTTTGCTTTTGTGTTCTCTTGGCAGGTGACCACGATGTTTTCATTCCCCGATATGAAGAGTGGTTGGATAAACACCTTGGAATTATTAGCTGAAAGAAGGCCAATTCGTACTTCTAATTTTTTTTTTTTTCATGTAGATTAAAAAAATTTATTTCAGCAGTATGGAATCGAAATGGCAGAGTGCAAACATCGTGGAACTCTAATGGCTATCCTTTCATTTCCTCCCCCAGAGGAGGATGAGATGCCCAAGGGCAGCCTCCAGAACCCAGTTTTGTTTGTATACATAAATGACAGCTCTAATGCCATAAAATAACCTCTTAAGATGATTCTACATTATGCTCTACCTCCCTTTTGGATGATACTTGCAGCAACTGTCCACCCCCACCCTGTGCTCTTTTGAACCTCTCCATTCCCCTCTCCTTCTCCACCCATTCCACTTGTAGCTGGAGGAGCAATGTATTCTTTCAGTATTCCCTCTTCATGACCCCTACTCCATTGTTCCTCTTTTTTAAAAAAAACATAATATTAATAAATAATCCTGTTTCTGGCATGTACTGCCTGAGATGCAACAATCCCACTCTTCCCTCCAGGACTTCAAGATTGTAGTACACAGCATTCTCACATGATCTTCCACCCATACCTGTGATTATAACCACATTCACCATATCCACACTCACCCAGCTTGTGCTCTTGCAGCTTGTCACTTGCAAAATTCGAAGATTTTTCAAGTATGTTGGTCAGTCGAGTCTGTCTGTCTGTCTTTATAGCCTGCAGGTCACAATTTTAAACCGATCTTCGCGACACTTCACCACATGGTAGAGTTTGTCATTTTGAAGAAGCCTTTTGTTTTTTGAGGTCAAAAGGTCAACTTGGGTGGGATTTCTAAAATCCTCATTTTTTTCATCCAATTGACTTGAAATTGGAAGACCATTGATATTTCACGCCATTGAATTATTTATGATGTCAACATAGGCCAAAGATAAACAACTTTGAGATTTCTAAAATCTTCAGTTTTCATCAGATTGACTTGAAATTTGAACAGGATTTGCATATCTGGTCACTGAATTCAACCACCAATTATTTTTGAGGTCAAATTTGTTTTATGGATTTTGTATCCTGCTCTGCATGACGTCGTCGTCTTGTTTGTATGTTATTGTTTTCCCACAACTCCACTGTCTGTCTGGTCCCCTTCTATCATCTGGCTTCTTTTTCTTCCACCAGCCTATATTTTGTTGACAAAAACAAAAGTTCTAAATGCTTCCATGCTTTTGAGAGTGTGAGCCAATGACTTGTCTGGCTATTTCTTGAGCTCTTTAACTGGCACCATTTTACATGACTGCAAAGGAATTTATTCTAATTCTGGTTCCACCAATCAGCAACTTTGTTGGTGGTGTTTACATTTTTGTGATGTGTTAATAAGTTTCAATATTCTGAGCTTTTGCATCATCCTTCAGATGTACAATAACATTGATATTGGTAAGTGCCTGCACCACCACCTCAGAATATGTAGAGGAGGGTACTGATGTGAAGGAGTTTCACAATGTAGTCTCGCACTCGTTCCAAAAATGGTTGTATATATGGATTCTCAGTGCAGAGAGATGAAAGCGGACCTCAGGATTGGGGTGGCGATGATTCACGGCACGAATAAAGACAGCGCTCCATGAACACTGAAGTGGATGAAGCACGGGGTAGCGAGTGATCGAGGAATGGAGCAAAATAGAAAGGAAGGGTTGAAGGGAAAAATAATATGATAGAGCTACTTGGATGCAAGTATGTAGGGAGATTGATCATTTTATATTGTGATTTTAAAAAGGTTTAAATTGATGGAGTAACAAGTGCAGGTGAGAGGAAATTTCCTGGATAAGTGAATTTAAAAAAAAATTAAAATAAATACGGGACCTTTTGAAATGACGTATGAATGAATGCTAAGGAGGCTTTTCACAAAGCGTTGAGGGGTATGTCGTTTTCACTTGCTTCCACTAACTGGGGCACTTTTAAACTGCTGTCTCCCTTCTTCTGTTTTTCTTCTCCTCATTCAGGAGGTGGCCACAAACTATGATCATGATGTGAAGCTGTTCATAGCATTGGTGAACAACTTTTACAAACAAGGTGATTTGTCTTTACAGCAAATAAAGTGTACGAGACAAGATAACGACTTTTTACCTCTGCCACCGAAGGTGAAGGAGGTTACATTTTCACCCCTGTCTGTCTGTCTTTCTGTTTGTTTGTATGCAGGATATCTCAAAAAGTTATTGACGGATCCGGATGAAATTTTTTGGACAGGTTGGGTATGTGACAAGGACGAACTGATTCGATTTTGGTGAATATCCATATCCAGATACTAGAATTTTTAAAGTGATCCTTCACCTTTGAGAGATAGGGCGAAACCGATATATAGCACAATATCTCAAAAAATTGTGGACAGATTCGGACAAAACTTGGGAGGACAGGTGAGGTGTGTGACAAGTACGAACTGATTAGATTTTGGTGAAGATCCAAATCTGGATCCGGATCTGATAATTTTTAAAGTGATTATTCACGATTGAGAGATAGGGCTAAACCGATATATACAAAGACATGACAGAAGTAAATAGGCACCACAAATGTATTCATTTAATCTGTTTAAAGCAAGTTTTACTCAATGATTTGTCCTAATATTCAACTATTTATTTGCAGAAACGAGTTCCTGAGTCTTGCAAGACAATTAACTATGCCTTGAACCCAGGGAGCACAAGACTTTTCCGATTTTCAAAGAGGACTAATTGTTGGCCATTTGGAAGGTGGAGTTTGCCAGCATTAGATAGTTCAGAACCTTGGCATTCTGCTTTATACAGTCAATCGTGTGATTGTGCGATTCACCAGCGAAGGCAAGGCATCCACAGCTTCCCGTTCTGGTCGATCTGGGCCCTCAGGAAGGTGTCTTCGAGCTGTCAAGCGGTCCATTAAGAAAACTCTCTGTTGCAAGGCAGCAGATGTTACAGTGGAGGTCCAAGTTCGCTCAAGAACTGCCGTGCAGTACCTTCATCAACTGGGCTAAGATGAGAGAACAGCTCGGAGAAAACCTCTTCTTAGACCAGCCAACATTCAAAGGAGAAAGAGGTGGCTGACGAAATGGCCAACAGACCCTTTGAGTTTTAGCAAACTAATTTTTTTTCAGATGAGTCCCCATTTGCTCAATTTTCTGACAGTGGACGTGTATAGGTCTGGAGACTTTCCAGTCAAGAGTTTGTTTTTTTTAAAACTGATTGCAGCCAACTGTCAAACACGGTGGTTTTTCATTGACTGGGGAGTAATCTGGAGCACTGTTTGGTCAGAACTTGTGGAGTGTGTTGGCAACATCACTGCTACGACACATTTCTATCCTTGAGGATGGACTTCTCCCTGTCTTCTCCACTGGTCATATGATCAAAAACACTGTTCATGGAAGATGGAGCTCCATGCCCCACGATGAAAAAGACCAAAGAATGGCAGGACAGAAATGGGATCAAGCGACTTCCATGGCCAAGTCAGTCTCGTGACATGAATCCCATTGAACACCTTTAGGCCATATTGGATCGAGCTGTGTGGAAAAAGTCCAGGAAACCAACATCACGGGAAGAATTGCTCAACATTTTGTGTGAAGCCCTCTGTCTTCCAAGATATCCTCTTGAAAGCAAAACTACATGCTTGTTAAATTTCATTCTTGAAGTTGCCTCAAAAATGTCAAGAATTAAGTCCAGTATCACCATCACCATCACCATCCCCGTCATCATGTACTGTACTCTATGCAGATCATTGATGCTGCTGAATCGGTGACTAAGCTACAATCGTAGTCGGGTCACCACTCCAACTCAGGACATCAGGGCTGGAATTTTGTAGTGTGTTTGGGGTGCTGTCAATAGCTTGCCTCATCTTCGTGAAGGACACCATTGGATCTTTAACGTCCACAACTAATGCCGTCAGATGGGACCCCCAGTTTAACATCCATATGAGGGATGGCGCACTTATCGATTAATTGCTCTGCTTACTAAACCCTGGGGTGACAGTTTATATCTGTCGTGATTCAAACCCAGGCTAGACTGCTTTTAGGTGAGTGTGCATATCTCAAGGTGCATATCTCATATCATCCTGCCAGCCAAAGTAAGGAGACTTTTTATCCCCGCCGCGTGGGGGAAGGGGGATATTGTCACCCGGGTCGTCCGTCCGGCTGGCTGGGCGTCAACATTTATAGCTGTGTGTGATAGCTCATAAACTGTTCACCATATCGATTTGAAATTTGGGTCACACATGTACCACCTGAAAAGGAAGAACCCTATTGATTTTGGGCGTGGCCGGATCCAAGATGGCCGACTGGGGCGGCCATCTTGAAAAAATGTTTTTTGTAATAAATGGAAAAATGCTTATCTGATTTCAATTATTTTTCAAAGCTGGGGGATTCCCCATCTCTGATGGTATATTTAATTTTTTTATGTTGTTGTCTTTTCAGTTTGGGATAACAAGATGACTTTCCTGGAGTACTGTGCTTCTGCAAAGAGTAAGTGAAAGTATGAGATTATGAGGGTACCAAGCCTTGCAGGCTGGTACCCTGTTGATTTTCTTCTGTTTCTTGTGATTGTATGGGGGATTGTATGTGAAAAAGGGAGGGGGAATAATAATAAAAAAAACCCAGTAGGGTAGAGAAAGACTATCTTTTGCTGATTGACCACTCATTTTTCAAAGAGCCTGGATTGATAATCCTGCAATGATTCAGTGATTTTTGCCAGGATCAGGAACAGGACCTCCGCACCCTCCCCCCCACGACCCCCCAACTTCAACTTGAGACAATAAGCCTTTTTCCTGGTGCATTGTCAGCAATAATCTGGTCCATTTTTCATTTCTTTCCAATGTTTGCACTCTGCTACAAAAGATGGCGGCCCGAGCCTCATCCTCGAGGAAGCAAAAAATGTTGCCCTTTGTATCAGTACACATGTCAAGTACTCCCCATGGGAATAAGTGTTAACGATGTCATCGGTTCCTTCATGAAGATGTCATCATTGGATCCAATCGGCATGCAAATTATTGAGGGTGATCTTCGGATTAATTGTTTGGGAGAATTTAATTGATGACGTCATCAGTCCTGTGGTTTGGCAGCCATATTGGATTGAAAATAAAAACCTTTCAAAATCTTCTTCAGAACGGCTAACTACATCCATCCAAGACTTCATGCACATGATTGACTTGCCTTGGAGAATAAAGGGTGTAAATTTTAACCTCATAAGGTCACATTGTCTGGCAGCCATATATATATATATATATATATATATATATATATATATATATATATATATATATATATATATATATATATATATATATATATATATATATATATATTTTTTTTGAAGAATAAACTTTAAAAACCTTCTCTAGAACAGCTTGATCGATCGAGGGGAAATGTCACACATGTTCTACGAGACTTGTGTTACTAGGGTGTTCACAAAAACAAAGGTCACTTGTCTGGCAACCAAATTGGATTGAACGAAAATCTTTGAACGTCGATAAAATATTATCTTGAACCGCTTCATTGATCGACGTGAAACTTTACAAGTATGATCTGGTATTCACGGGGAATGTATGTTTAAAATCTTACAAGACGTACTGTTTTATTTATTTGAAGAATAAACCTTACAATTTTATCTTCTCCAGAATGGCTTTCTAGATCGATGTGAAACTTCACACACATGATCGAGTCTTTGGCAATATAGTTTGATAATTTAAACATCTTTGGTCACATGGTCTGGCAGCCAAATAAATAAATAAAAAATCATTTTGAATCTATTTTAGAAAAATTTAAATTAAATTTTTTGAAATCCAATTCTGAATTCAGTTATATAAAAAGGACGTCGGGGGCCACGTGCTCAAATTTGGGTGGCTTGGCACCTTGCCATAATTGCCCGCAGTTATAAAGTGACATGGCCAGTTATGAGGGTACCAAGCCTCCAAGGCTTTCAGTTGGAGGTACCAAGCCTCCAAAAACCTATTGTTTTTCTTCTGTTTATTATTATTATTTTAAATTTTATTTCACCGGTGATTTTCGGGGCTTTTTTGCTTTAAAATTCATTTTCTCGGGAATCGTAAGTCCGATCGACATTAAATTTTCACCATAGTATGTATCTTTATTGGTAGCATACTTGATAATTATGACGTCAAAGGTCATGTGGTATGGGCGCCATGTTTGAAAAACCGAAAAACTTTGGACCTCTGTATCCCGTGCAATTGTAAAAAATTGAAACTCGGCACATGTTAAGAACTCCCCATATGGAACATGAGCGAATTTGTTTTTTTTGTTTTTTTTTCATGACGTCATCGGTGAAGTGGTATCCCGGTGAAAATTCGACAGGTAGAACGCTGGATCGGAAAAATTTGAAATTTCTTGAGCATCATCATCATCTCATCTACGCAACAATTCATCAAAGAAAAAAAATTATGACATCATCCGTGACTTTGTTTGGCAGCCATATTGTTTTGAATAAAATTTTAAAAATCATCTTCTTCAGAATAGCTGGACAGATTGAGGCGAAACTTTACACACACATTCCCCATGTCATCCTTTTACAAGTTTGTTAATTTCTTATTGATAGGTCATGGTTTGGTGGCTATATTGAGTTTACCCTAAAACCTACAAACATCCCTAGAACGGCTGGTCAGATCAAAGGGAAATTCAAGACAAACAAAAAAAAATATTCTCCTTGGGTAGTGGATAGAAGTTTTTTAATGAATAATTGATAGGTCACATGGTTTGGCAGCTATATTAGATTGAAGAAAAATATTAAATAATGTTTTCTCTGGAACGACTTACCCTATCGAAGCGAAACTTTGCAACTATCATCTAATCCCATGGCTGCATCAACAGTAAAAATTATGATCTCACAAGTCACATGGTTTGGTGGCCATCTTGGATAGAAAAACGCACCTTGTCCGATCAACACGAAACTTAACAAGCGTGATCCCCTACCCCATTATTGGGAGAATTTCAATTTATGATGTCATAGGTCACATGCTACAGCAGCCATATTTGATTGAAAATTAAACAATTAAAAAGTCGTCTTCTCTGAAACGGATAAACAGATCGAGACGAAACTTTACAGGTATGACCGCCTATTCAAGACGAACAAAAAGTTCTCACCTCCTTTTTGATGTAGGTCACGTGGTTTGGCAGCCATATTGGATTGAAGGACAAATATTAAATAATGTTTACTCTGGAACTGCTGCATCAATCAATGTGAATCTTCATAGTTATGTAGCATTCATATGGAATGCATGTTTTAAATTTCAACCTGATCGTTCACAACGTCTGGCAGCCAGAATTATTTAATTATTTGAATCTGAGAACTTTTATAAAATAAATTTTTTTTTGCATAAGGCTCACTTGGCTGCGCCTGCATGCGTTTGAGGGTACATGAGTAGCAATTCAATTGATACCGATGATGGCCCCAGGAAAATGGTCAACTGTGTACATAATAAATCAATGGAACATGGTCTGTTTCTCAGTGCATTACTTGTGAATCCAGCATTATAGAGAAACATGTGGGGCCTCATTAGACTTAGGGGAATCCCACTGATGGTACCCACATTTATTACTTCGTGTTCAGGTTATTTCAACACCAATTCAATTGATACCGACAATCCCCCTTGGAAAGAGGCATAACTGCATATGCAATAAATAGATTGAACACTTTGTGTGACTCTGTACGTAATTCGTCACGTGTTGTGTCGAAGCTGGACGTCTTGGTACTCTGTCATCACTGCCAGCAGTTATAAAGTGGCAGTTGTAATTATTATTATTATTATTATTATTATTATTATCTCCACCACCAAAGGTGGTTGGAGGTTGTTTTCACGTCTCTGTCTGTCTTTGTTTGTTTGGCTGTTTGTGAACAAAATATCTCAGTTGTGGACAGATTCGATTAAAAATTGGTGGAGTACTTGGGTATCTGACACCGAAATGAATAGATTTTGGTGCAGATCCGGATTTGAGAATTTTTTTCGTGATTCTTCAGCATTGAGTAATTGGGCTAAAACGATATCTAGCACGATATCTCAAATCGATGTGGACGGATTCGGACGGAACTTTGTGGATGACATCATTCGGTGACGAGAACAAGCCGATTAAATTTTAGTTCAGGTCGGAATCCAAATCCGGCCTATCGGTGGGATACAAAACTTAAACTAATCAGGGGAGTGAGGGGGAGTGCGGAGTGGTGGGGCGGAGGGGTGTGGGAGCTTGGAAGGGGGGAGCTCAGAGGGGTAGGGGGGGGGGAGAGGATGCCTTGCCAAATGTCGCTGTACCCTCTGATGGGGAGTGGGGTAGGGGGTGTGGTGGAGGAGGATTGGGGTGTGTGGAGGGGGGAGCAGTGGAGGAGGGTTGGAGAGTGTGAAGGGGAGGGGTTTGGGAGGAGGTATGTGTAAGGGGAAAGGGAGGGAAGAGACAACGTGAGTTGAAGGGAAGGGTGATAAAATGCGCCCAAACAGCAGCATTTTCTTTTTAACCACCAGGTTCTATATAAAACCGGGCAGGAGCATTTGAAACCCATGCTATCTACCTGGCAAAGGCCTGCCTGCATGCATGTATGCTTGTACATGTGGCGCCCTTTGCACCCCTCCGGTTGGCTTACTCCGAATCTAATTTGTGCATGCTGCACTATGTGGAAGCAGTTTTAAATTCAAAACTAAGCTGTTGGTCCTTAACAGTCCCCTTAACAGAGGGGGAGGGGTGGGGAGCAGGGGTAGTAATGAGGGCTGGGAGAGAGAGAAAAAAGTCTGAAGAGAGAAAGGATGGGTCAGGATTCAAACCCAGGCTAGACAGCGTGGAGCGAGCGTGCATACCTCTCAGCTATCCTGCCATGATGTGACGATTTATTGTTTTG
This sequence comes from Eptatretus burgeri, assembly GCF_056783735.1. Classification (NCBI taxonomy): domain Eukaryota; kingdom Metazoa; phylum Chordata; class Myxini; order Myxiniformes; family Myxinidae; genus Eptatretus; species Eptatretus burgeri. The sequence continues at coordinate 72,299,503 of NC_140969.1, forward strand.
TAACAACTGAAAACATTTTTTTACTCGTTATAATCGACTAATTTATTTTTGCCTTCCTTACTCCAGAGATGTCCCCATGGAGAACCGTGCTGCGGTATTACTATCGGAGCTTGATGAGTGCTCGCAAAGTGGCTTAACCACTCGAGCAAGCACTTCATTTAAACGGTTGAAGAAACTTATAAAAACAAAAAGTTAAATTTTTTTTATGTGTGCCAAATGAAAGATCGTAAAAAAAAAAAAGGCTATATGTGGTGTAAAATACAATTGTGCATTTTCAGCGAGCCAGCCATCACCCAACGCACCTCATGACAATGTTTGGCCATATGCAGGCGAGTGGGCCCTGAACTTTGTTCAAGTCGATCGATATATTCAGGAACAGTGCGAATATTGTATAGTGCTCGCCAAGTGGCTTAAGCACTCCAATAAAATGGTTAAGGAACGGCTCTCTTGGCAAATGATTAGCGATCGCCAATCGGTCATATAAACACCATGTACCCGGAATATTTGGCGATGTCCGAATTGGACAAATGAACACCTTTTAGCAGGCCAAAGTACTGCTGAAGTCTAAAGAAGTTAAAATTTGAAATTCGTCTGAGATTAAGAGATTCCAGAAGTTATGGCATGTGCGGAAATGAAATAAAGTCATGAACTCCAGCATCTCTGGGCGTTTATAAGCATTGCAATGTATCCAGCGGTTTGTAGGTATGATATGAGTGAGGGAAAGGGGAAAGCAAACCTTTATCGTTAAGAAACCATTGCGGTCTGTTCTAAGTCGAGGCATTGTGGAGCAGGCCAAAAAAAAAGGTGAAGTAGGAAACCAAGGATGAGCCTTGATAAAGAATAATTAAATACATCAATTAGTTATCTTCAAAAGGGAGTTTAAATTAACCAAAGCACCCAATTTTCATTCATGCACTTCCTTGGAGTTCTCTTCGTGTGCATGCAAATGCTGAGACTGCTAGGTTTTCTGTTTTTGGAGTTATGGATGACACACCACACACCACACTGTGATGTGGATGTACATAAATTATTGGCGTTACTGATTTTGTGCTCCCTCCTCCATCCCATCTTTCCTTCCAAGGTTCTTTGGTATGGTATTTCCATGTTCTGTGTAAAAAAAATACCACACCAATTAACCCTGCTTCAGATTGTGATACCCAGGAAAATGGACAGGAAACTGAAGAAGACACAGCATTGCGAGAGGCATCATCAGAAGTTAGGCCTCAGCTTAATCACTCAAGAAGACCTCAGCGCTTGCTTCCCGATCGACAAAAAGCAGCCAGAAACCGTTACAATAAAAAGCTCCTGCATCATGTGGTGCAGAGGCACGTGGCCGATTCTCACCTGCGTGATGTGTTGACTGGATGCCGATTCTCCCGCTTCCTCACTACCTACAAGGAACACAACCGTTCTTACCATTCGGTTTATCTGGAAGATGAAAACCAGGTGGGGAAACTACCAGAATGCTGACCAATGTCTATTCCATGTGTGCCATTAATTGTTTGCCACGTGTAGTTGAGACATTTTCGACATATATTAACATAAGAACATGAGATAAAGGAAATGGTGCACATGTTAAGACTGGTTACCTCTTGTAACAAACAATACACCTTGAGTCATCTCCCAATACAATAGCAATGCTACAGCAAATGAAAGGGCGGCATACTGCGATTTCTGGTAAACTTAATTTGAATTTCCCCTCTCACCCACCCTCAGAGGAGAAAAAAAAAAGGATTTCTAAATCTCCTCTCCCACGTTGGTTTGATGTCATCAGGTGCCATACAAATGTGATTTAATCAAGATGTCTGTAAGAGGGATTTGCACGTTTTAGGTCAGATCTTTACTGGTGTGAAAGGTAAAGCCAAAGTTTTCGAGCTCTCCCTTAATCTCCCCGAATCCCACAAAGGTTGGTACAAAGTCCCCATCGGCCATCGTATTGGTTGTGATCTTGTGTGGGTGTCAGAACGTGGAACAGGGCCCTTCCCAGGACTCAAAGTATCCATGATTTGAAGGCTTGAATTGTGGCGTTTTCAAGCCGAAGCCTCGGAGCATTGACGGTTGTTCCTCGTCTTAGCATCTTTGCTCCAGGGGTTATTTTTAGGAATGAAATTCGTACCTACCCATTGCTTTGCTGATGGGGTTAATCAGAAGACCGCATGTTGCATTTCAAACATATCTGTGAATCTGTAAAATGAAGGGAAACATGTGGGAGGGGAAAGATCTTTTATAAACACGTAGTTATTTCCTCCACCACCGAAAGTGTATGGAGGTTGTGTTTTTACTCCTCTCTGTCTGTCTGTCTCTTTGTTTGTGAACAAAATATTTCAAAGCTTTGTGGACAGATTTCGAGGAAATTTGGTGGAGAGCTTGGGTATGTGAGACAAAACGAGTAGATTTTGGTGAAGATCCGGATCTGCATCCGAGAATTTTTAAAGTCATTTTTTTCACCATTGAGAGATGGGGCCAAAAACGACATATAGCAGGATATCTCAAGAAGTGGATGGAATCGGACAAAATTTGATGGGCAGATTGGGGATATATCAATGAAGAATGATTCGATTTTGGTGATGCTCCTGGTCCGAATCCAGGTCCAGCCTATCAGTGGGATACAAAACATAATTTGCCTGGCGGGACTCGGCTTGGTTGTTACGGTTGTTATGTGCTTCGGCTGCAAGAAACGTGTTCCAAACAGTCTTTCAGGACCTCCAAGGAGTGAAATAAATTGGTTTGTGATGTGTTGTTTAATTTTTATTTACTTATTTTAATGCTCTCTGTTCCTGTGACTTGTGAATACCTGAATGGAAAGCCTCTTTCCTTGTTATTTTGTGCAGGTGAAGGAATTGGTGGAATACGTAAAGAAACTGTACCAAGAACTCGTCGCTTGCAGTCCACCTTCCTTGGTCCTTGTTGATGTTGTCGAGGAAGTGCAGTTTTTCATCGACGTCCTGCTGCCTGAGGTAACAAACAAGGCCAAGAGAAAAGTGGTAGAAAAGAACTTTTCAACAAATGTAGAGAAAACCTCATCGATACAATTTTGAATAATTATCTATTATGGTGGTGGTTTTGGGCAAGTGACTGCAAAGGTTGAGGGCCCCAATTCTGGGTGCATTTACACTTTTAACTGTTGTGTTTGAGGGCTGAGGCCTTGGGAAATTGTATATTGATGGGGGAAATCCTGCAAAACCTCTGCTTTTTCCAGAAAGACTTGTACAAGCATTGTGGTATATGGGTTGGATGGATGTTCCCGATAGTGTTTGAATAACTTGAGCGATGTTTTTATTTTACGAAATTCAAATATGGTGGCTTCTCTTGAAGTTTTATTTAAGAGCATGATGCCATGTTCAAGTTGGGTTGGGTTTGATTTATTCTTTCCCTTGATTATCCTTTGGGGGAGCAGCAGCAGCTATTTGTTGCACTTTGTCTTCTACTTTGACAGGCACTCATCTGTGCATTTGTTTGTTTGGAAAACCTCTCTTGGAGTGAAGCGGAGAAAAAGTTCATCGAAGGTCCCAAACAGAGCAGGAGGTATGAATCGCTTAACCTGCGCATCACATTTATTTACTTGTACTGTTATGACCTGTTATTTTTGGGACAAATATTATTATTATTATTGTTGGGTAGTCAATCTCGTCTACCCTTATTATCAGTATTTCCGTCGATATGTTTGTCTGTATGTATGTCTGTTTGGTCCAGTGCTTCGTTAATACAATGGCGATTTCGATGAAACTTGGTTGGTAGGTTCATACCATGACCTAGTTGTGTGCAAATGAGAACCGTTGCTTTGGACCCATCCGTTGCAAGGCAACGAACCTTTGAAATTTTCAAAAAAAATCTCAAATTTTTTTTTTCCTAAAATCAAAAATCGGGCCACGAGCGACTGTGGGCAGTACATTCAGCCATATTGTCAAAAATTTGCAGCCGAATCCTATGAAAACTGTCGGAGAAGATAGACTTTGAATGAACCCTGGTCGAAAACAATAAAAAAAACGAAGTTCGTTATGTCAGATATACATGAAACTGGTATGGTAGGTTCATGGTATGTTCTAGTTATGTGTGAGAAAACCATTGCGAAGGCGCTTTTGTTGGCTAGTAACGGCTGAAAAACGACTAAATTCGACTTGATCGACTACCCATGTCCGCCTACCGGCTTGTCTGTTGGGTCGTCGATCTTGTCAAAATTTTTTTGGGAAATTTGTTCTACCCTTATTATCAGTATTTCTGTCTATGTTGGGTAGTCGATCTAGTCGAAGAAAAAAAAAATTGAGATTTGTTCTACCCTTATTATCAGTACTAGTGCGTGCCCGTAGGTGTGTGCCCATAGGTGCAAACAAAACAAAACAAAAAACTTTCAAACCGCATGCCAGAACCGTCTTCTGTACAGGGGATAGGAGTCATCAGAGAAGCTTGTCGTTTCTCGTAGGACTTTGGGATAGTGCTTTGTGCACTTCCGGTCTGCCATGCAAGGGCTCGAGATGTTCCATTCCCCACATGGGCCATGAATCATGTGTGATGTCACGATACGGTGTAGTTCTGGATTTGTGCGTTTGTCAGGAATCTCAGCAGAGACCACGCGATCGACATTTGCTGGTGTTCTGGGCTTGTCGCGAGGTACCACGGTCAGGAGCATGTGTATATGGGGAAGGTGATGCTTTTGCGTTTCCTTCACAATCACGTAAGCGTCCACATGCCCCAAGATGTCATTCTTGAGGAGGTCTGCTTTGAGTGCTTCCACCTTCATATGAAACACCCAGGCGATGATATCAGGTCTTTCATTGGCTGACTGACCCTCAAAAAGTGATTGTTTAATTTCTGGCCACTTTGGGTTGCAGGTGAATGTTAGGAAAAAGTCAGGTTTTCCCTTGACTCGGACCAAAGCCATTGCATCCTGAAACTCTTTGGCATACCAACGTGGTGACCCATAAATTGACGGCGGCAGAATGGTGAGGCGTCCAGGTAGCACTTCAGCGTCACTGTTCAACACATCAACGATGATCTTATACTTTTCTGCCTTAATTGACTTCTGGTTGCAGCGAATCCAATTGAGACGGTGCGACTCAATTTTTGCCATCATGTCGCATACGTACTGCTGTGTCAACTTTCCACCACGAAGTAGTAGATTGAAGTGATGAGTAGGATCACGTACTTGGAGATGGTAGCGGTAGAAAGATGTTGGCGTTATCCCTGCTAACTCAGTGTGGTACCCCTGGGAGCCGCAGGGCAGCAGAAGTATGTATGATAGAGGGTCATACGCTGGATGCATGGCGTCTATTGTCTGTAAACCTCCTCCTCTGAGGTGAACACCGACTGCCAGCCTTCCAAACTGCTCTGTTGTCATTGCCCCTGGAGTAATGACAGCCACATCGCTGTCTGGTGAGGGAAGGTTGACGGTACCATGATGGTCTCGGCGCCGCGTGCGACCTGTTAACACAATTTTCAGTTCATTTGCACTATCATTATGAACCACAAACTCAATGGCTGATTTGAATTGCTGGACATATGGGTTGCACTCATGAATGGCCTGTTGTGCTCTTAGCAAAAAATGCTCATTCAGGCTACTGTTCGAGCTGTGGGCACGACGAAACTCCAGCTCATAGGCTGGATCGTGAAAGTAGATCTGAGCAAAGCGTGGGGTACAACCCAGATCGGCAAGAGGAGCACCAATGTAATGGTAAACTTTACCTTGTATGCACACTCCAGGATTGAAGCCAGGCATACCTATCTCTCGGACACCGATACTTGCCATTGCCAGCGCGTTGTTATACTGTTTCACGCACTTCATAAAGTCCTGGTTAAGGAAAAGGTTTTTAATAGCATCTGGAGGTTGTGATGGAATTGAACCGGGTTTTGGATTCATAGGATCATGCTTAAGGTCGACCTTGCCGTGGTTGCAGCAAAATCCTCTTCTCTCCTCGGTCCACACAAAAGCATCACAATGTGAGCATTTAGTGCATTGAATTAATGAGGTCCTGCTTAACGCGTGCCTGTACTCAACATGAAGTTGCTCTCGGAAGAAATCTGTATCATCGTATCGAGCAAGGTTGCGATTCTCACGGTGAGCCTGCTCTAGTCTCGCACGGTGTACGTCCTGATGGCGCAGGGCATCCCTTACTTGCCGGTCTTCTCGCTGGTGAGGGATTTCTTCTGCACGACGCCTTGCCTCGCGTCCAGTGTTGTCTGCCAAGCGAGCAGCTCGTTCTTCATCCGTTTCTTCTGCACAACGCCTTGCCTCGCGTTCAGTGTTGTCTGCCAAGCGAGCAGTTCGTTCTTCATCAGTTTATTCTGCACGACGCCTTGCCTCGCGTTCAGTGTTGTCTGCCAAGCGAGCAGTTCGTTCTTCATCCGTTTGAGCTGCACGGCACCTTGTCATGCGCGTTGCGTTGCGTGTCAAGCGAGCAGCTCGTGCTTCGTCAGATTCCATTGCACGTGCACGACGCACAGCTTCGTTCCTTCGCTGTCGTAAACGACGATTGGATTGGGGCATTGTGTTTAATAAAATCGAGAAAGTACAGAAATCGAGAAAGAAAGAATACAGTAAGTCGATAAATCAAGAAAAAAAATCGAGAAAGAATACAGTAATCATCACTGACTGGATTGGGGTATTGGGTTTAAGAAAATCGAGAAAGAAAGAATACAGTAATTGTCACTCTCCGGAAGTGAAGTCCTCACTGTCCGGAAGTTCGCATATGGCAGTTACGATTATTCGCAATTTATTCTTAATGGCCAATTATTCAATTAGCGCCAACTTATTTTGCCTTTCCCAATGTCATCGCAAGGAAAAACACAGAGAAGAGGAAAGAGGAGAAAAAAAAAGTGCAAAAAATACTTTACTTCCTGCTTTGGAACATACCAGCTAACTCTGATGTTCCCCAAATTTATGCACCGTCTAATATGAAAACGATCATAACTTGGGGAATTGTGTTTATCTATAAATGCGCATAAGAAATCGAGAAATTATTAGAATACACGAAAAAAAAAAACGTGCAAAAAAAATTTACTTCCTGGTTCAGAGCATACCAGCACTCTGATCTTACCGAAATTTATACACCGTCTAATAGGAAAACGATCATAACTTGGGCCATTGTGTTTATCTATAAATGCACATAAGAAATCGAGAAATTATTAGAATACACGAAGTCATCACTCTCCAGAAGCCCGTACGTTGTAACCTGTAATGGGGAACGCGGCTGAGCTTCCCTTCACCATCAGCCATGCCCACGCAACAACGTGTCTTGCCATTGGTTTGGTAAATAAATGGCCATAACTTGCGAAGCACTTGTCCGATTAATATCAAACCTTGAAAAGGCACATCCTCAGGTCCCCAGCAATATACCTGGCAAGTTTCAATTAGATCGGACCAGAGGTTGTCGAGAAACAGTGGTCAGACGCACACACACAGAGAGATTGCTGGAATTATAGATAGATTTAAAATGGCGATTTCGATGAAACTTGGTTGGTAGGTTCATACCATGACCTAGTTGTGTGCAAATGAGAACCGTTGCTATGGACACCACCTTTGCCTAGCAACGGGACTTTGAAATTTTTGAAAAATCATAAAAAAATTATTTTTTCGAAAATCAATAATCGGGCCATGAGCGACTGTGGGCAGTACATTCAGCCATATTGTCAAAATTTTCCAGCCGGATCCTATGAAAACTGTCGGAGAAGATAGACTTTGAATGAACCCTAGTCGAAAACAATAAAAAAACGAAGTTCGTTATATCTCAGAGACTATGGGTTAGATATACATGAAACTGGTATGGTAGGTTCATGGTATGTCCTAGTTATGTGTGAGAGAACCGTTGCTATGGACCCCTCCATTGCCAGCAACGGCCGAAAAACCTCTAAATGTGGGGGTATTTTAACGAAAAAACAATCTGCAGCATTAACCCTTGAAGCTCGAATCATGAATTTTCTTGTGCTTAATCCTCAGGTCATTCCCCATCGAACGGGCCCATCGCATCAGGTTCTATTGGGTAGGCGACTACCCATGTCTGCCTACCGGCTTGTTTGTCTGTCTGTCCCTCTGTTCGGTCCAGTGCTCCATTAATATAATGGCGATTTGATGAAACTTGGTTGGTAGGTTCATACCATGACCGAGTTGTGTGCAAATGAGAACCGTTGCTATGGACACCACCGTTGCCTAGCAACGGGACTTTGAAATTTTTGATAAATCCTAAAAAATTAATTTTTTCAAAAATCGGGCCACGAGAAACTGTGGGCAGTACATTCAGCCATATTGTCAAAAATTTCCAGCCAGATCCTATGAAAACTGTCGGAGAAGATAGACTTTGAATGAAACCTGGTCGAAAACAATAAAAAAATGAAGTTCGTTATATTATATCTCGGAGACTATGAGTCAGATATACATGAAACTGGTATGGTAGGTTCACGGTATGTCCTAGTTATGTGTGAGAAAGAACCGTTGCTATGGACGCTTTTGTTGGCATTTAACGGCTGAAAAACGACTAAATTCGACTTGATCGACTAAATGAAAAAACGCTGAAATCGCTGAAAAACGACTAAATTCGACTTGATCGACGACCCATGTCTGCCTACCGGCTTGTTATTACTACATATTATTATATGGTTAAGGTGGTGGACTTTGGTTCCTCGGATCCTGAGTTGAAATCCCACTTGGCTGTTGAATTAATACCAGGGGGGTTGACTCTGCCTGTCATCTTTCTGAGGTCGGCAAAAATGAGTGCCAACTTGCTGGTATCCTGTGTCAGAGTTGCGACCCGTCCAGTATTGTACCCAATAGCCAAAGAGACTGCTTAGGCAGCACCGACGCTTTGCACAGAGTATGGTCCCGATGGATGGATGGATGGATGGATGGATGGATGGACGGACGGATATTATTATTGTCATTTCCAATGAAGGTCAGAAGATTAATCGATAATGAAAGCGACAAAGCTTGTGATGGAAGGAAGAAAGCTGAGAATCTACACATTACTAAAACTGTCATCTTTTATGTATGTTCCTGTAATACAGCCAAAACGGTACACGATAGCGCAAAAATTTTGGGGCCACCTTGTTCAGCATTCTCCTGCGGTGTGCAGTATCAAATTTCGTTCAACTCTGGCAACGAAAAAAATTATAAAAAAATCAATTCCCGATTCAGTCGAGTACTATTCGGGAGAATTTGATCAATGCAAACAACCTCAGCGGTATAGTTGGACAGGACAGGTGTGTGACAAGGACAAATGAATAGAGTTTGGTGAAGATCCAGATACTATAATTCTCCCACACATCCAAAGTGAAAAGTGGGATTAAGCAATTGGTTAATGCCTGTCTGTCCTGTCTATCGTGTCTCTACCAATGTCAGTCAAATATCAGGTTGAGTTGATGGTTGTAAAACACTTGAGCCAAATATTTTTCCCTGGCCAACCCCATGAGGTGGGAATAATTGTAGCTGTCAAAGAACAACAGCATTTTTATTCTCCTGTCATTCATATCTGTGAGCATAAGTCAACTATCATTGGTTCGATTGGTTACATTGTTCGTTTGTTTTTAACCGTATGTCCTTTAAGTTGTTTGGACGAATTCTTTGTTGGGAATCCTTGCCCCCACTTTGCACATTTTACTGCACTTCCATTTGGTTATGTGTCAGATCTGTACTTGTCACTATGTCGTCAATGAAAAAATATATTAATATTCCTGGTGTTAGCGGTTAGGGTGGTGGCTTTGGATCCGAGAGTCCTGAGTTCAAGCCACATTGGCTGCTGAATTAACACCAGGGGGTTGACTCAGCCTGTCATCCTTCTGAGGTCGGCAAAATGAGTACCAGTGTAGCAGCCAAAAAATGGCTGCACATGAGGGAAGGGATATCAACGGATTGATTAAATCTGTTATTGGTGTGGCGTGGGCATGATGGGCCGAATGACTTCCTCCTGCACCATCTCTCCTTTACTGAATTGTGATTTAAAAAATTTATTTATTTTTATTTTATTTCTCTGAAATAAGCTCATAGAATGGGTCCCGGTGTCCGGCCATCCATACGTATGTCCATTAACATTTAACAAAAACATCCTGTCCTCACAAACTACCCAACCGATATTAACCAAATTTGGTACGATGCATCAGGACAGCAATGTCTCATGGAGTTGTGTTCCCCATCTAGATTCACCCATTTATTCAGGAGTTAAAGGAGGGTTTTCCTTCAAATCTTGGTATTTCATTCAAAAGTCGTCTTAGAAATTGACAATCGTATCCAAACCAAATGATCCATGTGGTATTGCAACCATGCCCTAACCTTAAGTTGTTTTCCCCTTGGCCATATCTTCCCTTCTAAGGTGGCCACGGCCTCCCTCTTCTAATACTTCAGTCACTAAAACATATTTCCCTCACCAACTATATGACCGATACGGACCAAATTTAGTACGATACATCAGGACAGTAAGGTTTCATGGGGTTGCACGCATCATTTGGATCTGCCCTCCATAAAAGCCTGAAAAAGGGGGGTTTCACCTCAAATTCAGTTAATTTATTTAAAAACAGCCTCAGAAACCAATGGCCCAATGCAAACCAAATTTTTCATGAACCATTCAGACCATACTGTAATTTTTTGTTTGTTTTTTTGTATACCTTGTCGAGGCTCGTGTGAGAGCTAACACACAATGCACAGCAAGGGGGGGGCATGAGACATGAGGGGTGGGAGTGGGAAGGACAAATCAGTGGGGAACAGACACATTAGGAGATCTGTGGAAGGGAGAGGGATGGGGTGGGGAACATGGGGAACATGGCGAATACAAGATGGATATTACAGGGACTGTCAGGAAGGAAAGCAGGGAATTTGAAGGAGGTGGGCTTGGGTGGATTATCGGGGGTAGAAAAGATCGAGGATTTGGATGGGGGATGATAAGAGGTGATGGTGAACAGCTGTTTTGAAGACCTGGAGGGAAGAATGGGATTGAATAGAGTGAGGGAGTTTATTCCAAAGTTTGGAAAAAAGAGCAATGAAACAGTGAAGATGAGCATAGATTCATGATTTTGATAGTTTTACCAAAAGGGGGTTGTTGGCAGACCTTGAGTGCCCTGCGGAAATATGGTGGGGACAAATCGCAGAGAGAGTAGGGGCGGGCAAAGCTGGAGAGGAGACGGTAGAAGACAAAGACCATCGACCAGCCTGCAGTGAGAGAGTGAGAGGCCCAAAGACAGCCTCATTGCGGGAGATGCCAATGATCCGAAATGCCTTGGTTTCCACAGCGTGAAGCCGAGAAAGGTTAGAGGCAGGAGCACCAGCCCAGAGGGGAGAGCAGTACTCCATCAGGCTGCGGACAAAAGCTTTGTAAGTGGTCAGAAGCTCAGGTGGGCCGAGGAAGGACTAACTTAAGTTGTGCTCCCCATGACCTTACCACTTCAGGAAGGGAGGTCATGGCCCCTTCCCCCTAATCCCTCATTTCCACCCCACCTTTTGGGGAAAATAACCGTCATTCCCCTTCTGGGATAATTTTGTGTGTCCAATTTTGAGCAAGCAAATGTTCAATATAAAATGGAAGGTAGCTTTGTAATTTTCATCGAACTATTTTCGATGCTTAAGCACTTGACAATATCCTGATGGCATTACATTGAGAATAGTTTGGTGATTTGGTGGTGGGAGAGAAGAAAATTCTCATGTTTTACTTTAGTTTTGTCTTTTTTTCAGGCTTTATGAAGAATTCAAGTTTGATGTGCTGGATAAACTGAAAGGTGTACACCATGCATCATGAACACTCAGCGAATGGAAGGCCTGGATCATTGAGAACACAAACCGAATATTACTCTCATGATCTCCCACAATGCATTACCAGGTGTTTATCATTTAATCCGCTAGATCTTAGGAGAAGGCTAATTCCCTCCCGGCCTACAAATAAAACAGTGTTTACACAGCAAAACCAAAGCGGAGATATTGCATCAGAGACTTAGGAGGAACACTGACATTTGTCGAGTGTAAATGACCAACTCGAGGTTTGCTTTTCAAAGTTCGAAGTCTTGATGGACTTGTGCTACAGTCTGAAGAAAATGGCCAAATCGGTGATGGCTGAGAGATGAGATCAGGCGAGCTTTTAGTCTTCTCAGGGAGCATCGGGGTTTGTCATTTCAGATGACGTATTTTTCTATCTACATTTGGCAGCTAAAAATATTACCTGAATACCTAACTTTTCATTTTGTAAATAACACATAAACATCCTGCATTTCATTGTTGCAATGGTTGCGAGTCAACTGGAAAGCAATAAGATGTCCACATTATTCATCAGATTTCCTTTGAGTGAAAGCCATTGTAACGTGTGTCATTTAAATGGTTAGTGCTGTCATTTATAACGGTCAATGCCAAATCGATGATGGTCATAACCATTCAGAAAGTATGAAAGTCAAGCTGCATTGTCATTAAAAAAAATAAAAAAAATGTTGATATTCAAGATGTGTGTACAGGGACCTCTTGATTTACGCCATTGTTGTGTTCTTGCAGAGAGTCATGTAAATTAAAACCAATTTCCCCATAAGAAATGGTGAATAGATGGAGGTTCAGGGGAGTGCTGCATCAATGCTAATTTTTATTGTCTTATTTTTACTATTACAGTGGTTTCTTTTATTTAAATTGTAATGTTTAAGATATAAACAATGAAAAATTCTGAAAACACTTCTCCATACTGTTGCATTTAATAAATTCGAACAATGAAAAATAGGAATATTTAAGGAAGGGGATGTTAACACTACGTTACCTGCTGCTGCTGCTGCTGGTGTCTTCTTGTTTCTGGAAGGGTTGAGGGGAAGAGGATAGAGCAGGGCATTATCTGTGTCAGATAACTTTGGCGAAGATGGTGGTGTTTATGTTGATTTGGAGAGGGTATGACATGCGGTTTAGCTTTTTGACCGTGAGATGTTGAGGGCTCACTGGCATCGTCCTTTGGATGTTCTTTCCCTTCATTTATTTTGACAAAAGGAAAACAGTTGTCTGAGCTGCCTTCATCTGCTTTTCTTTTTGAATTAACTTCTCGCAGCTGAGGTCAGCTTGGACATTTTGGGCCACCCTTGAACTGCGTTCTGTGTTGTGGTCATCTTCATCAAAGATGGCGAGACCCATATCAATGAAGTGGAAAGACTCCATCATTCTCTTCCAAGGGAGAGTACGCAGTGGCTCAACCTCTTCACTTTCTGCCTCTGACTCCTCCACCTGGCGTTCCTTCACCAGCATTAGAAGGTCCTCATTTGAGAGCTCCTCTCGGTACGAATCCAGCATCTCTTCCACCTCATCAAAGCTGACAGTCTTGGCCATTTCGACGATGTTTTGTCATGCTTTCAATCATGACATTTTTACTTTGACAGTGATGGCCTTTCTCTGTCTTTTGCTCACACTACCAATCTTGCTACACCATGGATGCTTTCCCATCATGATTGCAAAGGCTACATAACACGCAAAGCAAAGATGGAGGGTTTCCGGAAATGAACTGAGGGATGGGAAAGTGGGAAAACGAGGCAGAGTGAGGCAATCGAGCTGGCATCAGCTGTGATGGCGAACACGTTTTCATGCTGTTCAGTGCAAAATCGAAATCGCAGCATCACTCACGCACTCGAATCGCATAATTCTAAACACTTGTGAACGTAAATTAAAAAGTGGTAGAAATGACAGGTGCGCATGATTGCAAAGTCGTGGAAATAGAGCACGCGTAAAAGGCGAGCCTGCAGTCTATTTATTTATATATATATATATATATATATATATATATATATATATATATATATATATATATATATATATATATATATATATATATATATATGTATGTATATATATATATGTATGTATATGTATATGTATGTGTATATATATGTATGTATATGTATGTATATATATATTTATTTTTATATATATATATATATATATTTATTTATTTTCATATATATATATTTATTTTCATATATATATGTATATGTATATTTATTTTCATATATATATGTATATGTATATTCATATATATTGTTACGAATTTGGGAATTCGATTGCACACAACATACAGGTTCCTTTGGTCAGCTATGTTGATAAGTGCTTGTTCCCTAGATAGCTCACCTTTCATTGTTTAAATGTTCAGAAATCGATTAGATGCACTGCGGATCGACTTAATAGTTGAGGAACGAACAATGGAGACATCCCTCCCCCTCTTCTGTGAATAGGAAGAACCACCCTGCCGTCCCGTGACTCATGATGTCAAGAACTCCCTCCCACCCGTGGCTGAGTGAGGGATGGAGCATGAGGGCATGACACATGAGTCACGCCAGGAGCGGGGGGAGGGCAGAAGAGGATAAGGAAGAGATCTTTTCTTTGTTCGTGCAGAGTTGGAGAAGGGAGTTGAGAGAGTAGCCGTTCAGGAGACCGTCGGGTCTTGCTTGGCTTGCATTGGGGTTGAGGCCTTCGGAAGCATTTTGCTTCGGCTGGCTCAGCGAGCTTCGGCTGAGGCCTGGTTCGGGAGAGCTTTTTGCTTCAAGCTGCCCTGTTTGGAAGAGAGTTGAGCCGGTCGCTCGGCTCGAGCTGCGAGTGGTGGCTTCTGCTTCTTCTTGGTTCGTGGAGGTCTTTGTTCTCCATTTTGGTTCCTGGCTTGGTGCGACTCATCGCTCTCTTCGTGGAGGTGGTTCCTCGGGGAAGCGATGCATCGACGGGAAGGATCAGCGCCTCGTCTCACCAGCACGTGTTGAGAAGCGCGGGAGAATTTGCGGGAGCTCGGGAAGGATCGCGGCTCGGGGATTGGATCCAGCTCGCTCTCGCTGGAGCACGGGTCCGAACAACTTGAAGACCACACGAGGTGGAGAGGTTCAAGATAGGTTCTGGGTTTCAGCTCACCTGTCCTCCGAGCTGGAGCTGGTTATTAAAGGCCTCTGCCACCATTTCTTGTGTGTGTGTGTGTGTGTGTGTGTGTGTGTGTGTGTGTGTGTGTGTGTGTGTGTGTGTGTGTGTGTGGGTGTGTGTGTGTGTGTGTGTGTGTGTGTGTGCGTGCGTGCGTGCGTGCGTGCGTGCGTGCGTGCGTGCGTGCGTGCGTGCGTGCGCGCATGTGTCCGTGGGCCCGTCTTATAAGTCGGAACTGCTGTTAAGTGCAAGTGACTGTACATAATAAGTCGATGGTTGTAGTTCTTTTGTCGTGCTTTTGTTGCTTGTATAGGTGCATATGTGTTTTGCCTTGTTTAATTGCATACGTGCTTTATTATAATAAATGTCCTTGTGTGAATGTAAACCTGTTCGTTGCGTCCATTCCCTCATTGAACTGTCCCATCTTGCACTCGGAATATAGTTGGTTTTTAAATAGCCGGTAAAGTGATCGGGTCCGGCGAGGTCTGGCAATAATACCCGCTCAGTTATCCCAGAACGGAACGGACCACTTAAGCGGTTCATGTCCAAGCAGGCCTTCGCCGAGGTACGGTCCCTCGGTAGGTAACCTGCGCGGGTACTTAGGTATATCGATATTCGGCGATTGACCCTATTTCGCGCGGGTAGAATACGGACTGGGCCGTGGTGGGATTAAAAACCCACCTGTGACTGGTTTCTGGCGTTGTTCCAGAAAGTCACGACTGGATTGTCCGTTCGGTGGGTGAAGCGACCGCTATTGGTTAGACGCGGTCGTTCGCACGCCGGCGGGCGGAAATCTACAACACTGGTGTCGAGGAGTGAGATTCATATTCATTCCCCTCCAAACTAAATTAACGGGAATCGGATCAGGGGTGTGTAACGTGACCCTCGATTCCCACCAAAATACGAGCTTCAATTTATTTCCGAGAAGCAAGATGGCGGTTCAAGGCGAACAGGCGCAGGAGGGATTAGAAATATTGTTTTGATGTAGAATCCATGGTCCAGGACGATAGCGCCATGCAGGTTGACCATCCCCCACGTGTGGGTTCCAGCACGGACCAGATGTTGGAGGTGATGGGACGATTGATGGAGGATATTAATGAAATGAGGGCGAATGCGCAAAACATGGGAGGCCGCATGGAGTTTATGGGGGATTTGTAGAAAGCATGAATGCCAGGGTGGACATGATGAATGCAGACAGGCAGGCATGGAGAGAGGGGAGGCGGACGATGGATTACAAAATGGCGGCGCCACGTGCTGGAGCGAGTGAGTTGAGGGGGAGTGTGAATTGTGTCGGCCCCGCGGTGGAGGACAAAATAATCCTGGAGACGTGTAAGAGACACGTGGAGACGACGGAAATGATAAAAGAAATAACGGAGACACGGGAGGTAGAAACGGTAGAGGGGAGACTACACGATATAGACGGGGTGATAGACAGGGTGAAAGACGAGCACACACACATGGAGGTAGAGGAGGACGATGAGGGGGAGCTCGGGGAATGTCTCGAGATCCGGTGCAAGCAGCCGGATAGCCTCCTCCAGGAACGAGGGGAGGGAATATTCCCCCTTGAAGCGGATCTCGACCAGGTGGGTCCGGTCGAGCTTTGCGAGGTAGAGGGGGCGAGTGCTATTGACGGGTGCACACGAAGCTTGGGGATATGAAGGCCCCGGGAACCCTTGTGGTGACGCAAATCCCCAGCGTGGTTGTTCCGGTGTGTGTGGTGTCGAAATGTGTGTTTGCGAGTGTACCGAAATGCGTGCTTTCTCGCACGCATTGTGTGAAAGAAACCCCATGCGTGAGTGAACGGCCGTGTGTGAGGTCACTGTACGTGAGAGAGATGGCGGTCGGCATGCGGGAACACGCAACTGCATGTCCGAGTGTCATGTCGAGGTGTGTGAGCGTCGTGGAACGGGGGAGTTTGTGCGCGAGAGTGAGACGACGACGACGCCTGACGGTGGACAAAGGCTGAGTAGCGGCCGTAGCTATTTTGGGAACTGTGCCGGGTTTGCACGGCAGCGCGCGCGGGGTCCATGCTGTGCTCCGCACAAGGCCGCTACGTGCGCGGCTACGCGGGTGAAACCCAGTCCGCAAACGCACGCGGTGGATTAGCCAATCCCGCGGGACGGACAGAAGCTAGGCTGGATTGTGAATTTGGAATAGATGGGTTTTCCAGGCGAGCGTGTGTGTGAAGCTCCGAAGAGCAGAGCACATGTGCTCGCTTGGGGAACCCCTCGAAACGCGAGGTTTGCTTTGCATGCGCAGGGTGACGTCGTGGCTGCATGGTTGGAATCCGGCAGGAGAGAAATCCCTGCCGGATGGTGCCGTCCAATAAGGGACGAGGTGCGAGAAACGCGAACAGCTGCCATGACGTCACGGGGAAAGAGCGCAGGTTGCGAGTTGCCGCGCTGGTGTGCTCATGGAGAAAAAAGCAAGCCTCGCTTCAGGTGAACAGGATTCCCCAGGCAAGGGGTGGAAGTCCCCCTGTTTAGGGGGCACAGGAAGTACTAGTTAGGGGGATGGGTTAGAATTAGTTAGACCGGCTTCATGGGGACATGGGTTGCACCTCATGGAGCTCATGGAATGGATTCGTGAGAGGGATTTCAGTTTAGATTTCGGAAATGGGAATTTTTGGATTTTTTTTTGGAGACATGGACAGACATGGAAATGTGTAGAGGGGACGTAGCTTAGCTACGTAGAGTAAATGGAATGTGCATGAGTTTTAAGGGATGACGAGGGAGCACGAGTTAGTCAGGGGATTTAATTAGGAAGGATGGCAGTATAGAGTGTTGGTGTGAGTTGCGAAATGGAAAGTGTGTGGGACAGTGGGCCCAAGTGTGTGAGTGGAGCGAATGTGGTATGCATGGTGCGATGACTGATTTTGGGGGAGGAGTGATTCCCACCCAAATGACCCCGGGGTCAGTTTAATGTTAGCTTGTGGGTTATTAAAAGGAGGTCGTTTTGTTGGTGTCGAGAGAAGGCACGAAACCCGTTTGGAGGGTTGCAGGAGTTCATGGGCCGGCTGGGAGCGTGGCTGTGGAAAGGTGAGTTTTGTTTAGTGGGCACCGGACTAGTCAGCCAGAGTAGGCCAAGGGTCCAAGAGGGGCCGGGATAGTGTAGTGGGCACGGGCGACCCGTCGGAAACGGGACCCGTAGTGCCAGAATGCCACGGGGGCAGTGTAGTGGGCACAGGCGACCCTTGGAAAGGGACCCGGGGCATCAACACGCCACGTGGGCATCGGAGGGGGGCAATGCCAGAGAGGGCAACCCCCCGCGTTGTAGGGAGAAGTTAGGCTCGGAGGCAGCCTGCAGGACTGGGGGTGCCATGGTTATAGTTCGGCAGAGGGGAGTTCCTGCCAGTTGAGCCACGCTGCCCAGCCAGGAAATTGTGCGAGGGCACGAATGAAAATTTGATGGCAAGGCCCAAATTTATAATTGACACCAACACGGGCGATGGGAATCATGGTTTTTAGAACTGATAGTTTTAAAATGTGAGGCGTTTTTTGGAAAGCCCCGGGGTAGTTTGAGGTTAATAAATGTTAGGGTAGTTAGGAGATGTACCCCTTCACACCATCCATCGCTTCGCTCATTGTAGGCCGCTGGACCCACCTTGGTAGATCGCTGAACTCTGAGGAGGCCATTCTGAGGCTTTGTTGGGCCTCGAGACAGGATGCTAGAGGGAACGTAGGGGTTGGGTTGGGAATTAAGGGAGTGGGTATGGACAGAGACAGGCAAAGGCGATAGAGTGGGGGGAGACAGGCTTGGTCCGAGCCCGCCTTCAAAGCGGCCGGCACCACCGCACTCCCTCCAGACCTGATGAAACCACACCAGAGGCCGGCCAGCTTCACCTGCCGGCCTGTTGTGCTGCAGCTGCCTGTTCTGCATGGGCTTGCATTGCCTTGCCAAGTTTGCCTGCCTCTGCCATGACCCCATGCCTGCTAGCCCTTGTTTGCGTTTGCCCCTGTGTCCATCCATCACCATGTGCGCCAGGACCATCCAGTTTTGCAAGGACTGCCCTGCAGGCAGCCCGTGCATCCGTCATGTTCATTTGTGTTTTACGACCATCTCCATCCATTCCCCTGCATCAATTAACTTTGAAATGACTTTTACCTTCTCCCCTTTCACTGATCACAAGTCCTGGGCCATGGTTAAGCCATGGATAAGTTGAGTGAAAATTGTAAATACGTGGAACCCCACCTGCATGTTTGTTTTAGCACCGGCAATTTTAGTAAAGTTGTCCGAATGAGTCTGAGAGTTTGTTTCGTTGGTTACACAGCACATTAGGTTATTTATTTTTGGGACACGTATAAAGAAATGTCGCACTCAGGGATCCGAAGGTAGAACGCATGAGGGGAGAACTTACACGTGCTGGTCACACGAAAAATTTGACGACTTGGGACGAGTCTGTAAAAAGGGGAGGCGGTGGTGTTACGAATTTGGGAATTCGATTGCACACAACATGCAGGTTCCTTTAGTCAGCTATGTCAATAAGTGCTTGTTCCCGAGATAGCTCACCTTTCATTGTTTAAATGTTCAGAAATTGATTAGATGCGCTGCGGATCAATTTAATCGTTGGGGAACGAACAATGGAGACATCCCTCCCCCTCTTCTGCGAAGAGGAAGAACCACCCTGCCGTCCCGTGACTCATGATGTCAACAACTCCCTCCCACCCGTGGCTGAGCGGGGGATGGAGCACGAGGGCATGAGTCATGAGTCACACCAGGAGCAGGAGGAGGGCGGAAGAGGATAAGGAAGAGATCTTTTCTTTCTTCGTGCAGAGTTGGAGAAAGGAGTTGAGAGAGGAGCCGTTCAGGAGACCGTCGCGTCTTGCTTGGCTTGCGTTCGGGTTGAGGCCTTCGGAAGCTTTTTGCTTCGGCTGGCTCAGTGAGCTTCGGCTGATGCCTGGTTCGGGAGGAGGCTTTTTGGAGGCTCTTTGCTTTGATGGTTCCGTGAGCTTGTGCTTCTGCTTGGCTCGGGAGAGCTTTTTGCTTCAAGCTGCCCTGTTTGGAAGAGAGTTGAGCCGGTCGCTCGGCTCGAGCTGCGAGTGGTGGCTTCTTCTTCTTGGTTCGTGGAGCTCTTTGTTCTCCATTTTGGTTCCCGGCTTGGTGCGACTCATCGACCTCTTCATGGAGGTGGTTCCTCGGGGAAGCGACGCATCGATGGGAAGGATCGGCCCCTCGTCTCACCAGCACGTGTTGAGAAGCGCGGGAGAATTCGCGGGAGCTCGGGAAGGATCGCGGCTCGGCGATTGGATCCAGCTCGCTCTCGCTGGAGCCCAGGTCCGAAGACCACACGAGGTGGAGAGGTTCAAGATAGGTTCTGGGTTTCAGCTCACCTGTCCTCCGAGCTGGAGCTTGTTATTAAAGGCCTCTGCCACCATTTCTTGGGAGTGTGTGTGTGCGTACGTGTGTCCGTGAGCCCGTCTAAGAAGTAGGAACTGCTGTTAAGTGCAAGTGACTGTACATAATAAATAGACAGTTGTAGTTCTTTTGTCGTGCTTGCTTGTTTAGGTGCATACGTGTTTTTCCTTGTTTAATTGCATACGTGCTTTTTATAATAAATGTCCTTGTGTGAATGTAAACCTGTTCGTTGCGTCCATTCCCTCATTCAACTGCCCCATCTTGCACTCGGAATATAGTTGGTTTTTAAATAGCCGGTAAAGTGATCGGGTCCGGCGAGGTCTGGCAATAATACCCACTCGGTTATCCCAGAACGGAACAGACCGCTTAAGCGGTTTCTGTCCAAGCAGCCCTTCGCTGAGGTACGGTCACTCGGTAGGTAACCCGCACGGGTACTTCGGTGTATCGATATTCGGCGATTGACCCTATTTCGCGCGGGTAGAATACGGACTGGGCCGTGGTGAGATTAAAAACCCACCCGTGACTGTTTTCTGGCGTTGTTCCAGAAAGTCACAACTGGATTGTCCGTTCGGTGGGCGAAGCGACCGCTATTGGTTAGACGAGGTCGTTCGCACGCCGGCGGGCGGAAATCTCCAACAATATTTATTTTCATATATATATTTATTTTCATATATATTGTGATTATGGGGGGGTAGATAAACTGATGTAATGGTACAGATAGGATTGTATAGTGCAGAATGGTCCGTGGATGGGTAGAAGCACCTCTGTAAATAAGTCAGGGAATCTGTCAGCTTAAGTGTTGTCACCACGCAAAGGGTGGTGCAGTGTTAATTAGCTTCGGAGTAAAAATAAGTTCCCCTGTATGTGATTACCCTCTGTGATTTTTCCCTCTGTTTTCATATTTCAAACCAGGCCCAATGAAGGAGAAGCCCCGCCTTTCCAGGTTTGGAGGCGAGGAGGACACACTCCTTGGGCGGAGGACAGGGAGGGTGATAAAAAGAGGAGGGTTGAAGGTGCAGTGTGCTTCGTGAGGGGGCTTCGGAGATAGCAGATTGAGTAGGGCAGATTGCACATCTGTAGTGGTAGAGCAGAGCTGATTGACGAGGTGCCGGCCAGGTTTGTGTGTGTAGAGTGTGAAAAGCTGCTACAAGTGAAGCGCCATTCTGCCTGCATGTGCACGTGGATGGTGGAGGTGCCTTCCTCCGTGGCTCGACAAGAGACTGCGCCATTTTCCTTGCAAGTGCACGTGCCGGACGAAGCTCCCCATTATGAGATTGATGAGGGCCAGGCTGAGTACCAGTGTATTTATAAAGGTAGGTTTTATTTTCATTTTGTCACTGTTTATCTGTGTTTGCGTCTGTGTGTGTGTGCAAGGCCTCGATCATAGAAGTTATTTATTATATTAGTTTCATTTCATCTTCATTATTGTCCTTGTATATATATTTGTGTTTCGTTCAATGTATTCCCTTTTAAAGAAACCACATTTTGTTTATTTGTAGTGGAGTTCGCGGATCGAACCCCCTCGTGCTGTCGTTCCTCCATAATCCTCCCGTTCCATGCCGAGTGCTCCTTTTCTGTTCGCTATTTCCCTCACTGGGCTTTCTTGTCTTCCCCCATACAGCGGCATTGCCATCTGCCATACCCTTCGAGCGTGAGCTGAGCTCGTTCTTTTGAACTCATTTCTGGATTTCATTATATCGGGCGAAATGCGAGCGCTGGCCACGTGTTTAATGGCGGGTCCACGTGCACTGTGCAGAATGTGCTCAAAGGCAGACCCGTGCGCCGCTCGCGAAACTTTATTATCGTACAGAGCAGGGGCGTGCTGTACAGCTCTGGCTGCATGGCACATCACGGAGCGGGCACATTGACCGGTACCAATCGCGGGTCACCGGGGCACGGCACGGAGTTCGTTGCAAGGCAATTTATGTCACTGTGCTCGGAGCGAGACAATTCCGCAGCTTGGAACCATCTTGCCGGAAGTGGGGTGGAGCCGTTTCTGGCTATCGCGGCCTGGCCGCACGGGTGCCGGGGCCAACCAAAACGTCTGATTCAGTTGACAACACCGCTTTGGGTCATTGCCCCTGCCCCGCACCACTGGATCTATAAAAGGATGGGTCGCGGGACAGTGGAAAAAGTCATCGTTCCTGGTGCGTCGTTCCTGGTGCGTCGTTCCTGCTCGTCATTCCTGATGCGTCGTTTCGGAGTCATCGTCATTCCTGGGTCATTCGAGCGTCATTCCTTCCCTTCTTTTCTTCGTTCCTGCCGGCTCATTCTGCTCGGCTTGGAATCTCGACTCCGCCTTTTCCACCCAAGTCCCTCCCTTCACGCCCCACGGTCATGTCTCGTTCTCTGGACCGACACCAGCTGCACAAAGTGCCCCGAAACAAGAAATGGCATGTCAGCTGTCAGGAAGGTATCACCCAGCGGAGCATCCCCCCAAAACCTATTGGTGGTGCGATCGGGCAATCGTGCAAGGTATTCAGAGACTGTTAGACTCATCTCATCTCCTCTCCTTTTTCTCTTCATCAACTCCTCTTCATCTGTGTGTGTGTGTGTGTGTGTGTGTGTGTGTGTGTGTGTGTGTGTGTGTGTGTGTGTGTGTGTGTGTGTGTGTGTGTGTGTGTGTGTGTGTGTGTGTGTGTGTGTGTGTGTGCGTGCGTGCGCGCGCGCGCGTGCGTGCGCGCGCGCGCGTGCGTGCGTGCGTGCGTGCGTGTTTTTGTTTGTTCGTCCTGGCGCCTGTCTTCGTAAGTTAAGATTGCAGAAGATTATTATTTCACTTTAAGTCTGCTCTGTGTCTGCTTTCATAAGTTGCTTATACATTGTCACACCTGAACGCTTCTTTCTATCCCTGCATGACACACACCAATAAAACTATTCACTCTACCACATACCTTTCCTCGCCTGCTTGTAAATAAATTATGAGAAATGTTCGCAGCTCGTTTTTGTCTGTTCTTTCATTGATCCAGCACGGACCGAATCTTAGCTTAGCCGGTACTTTATTCCCAATGATCCGTTTCTTTTAGCAGGTACATCCTTGGCAGTGTCGCTCGGCTGCATCCGATCCGGTAAAGTGATTCGGTTCTGACGAGGCATACCGAGGTCGTGTTCCCCGGTAATTAAATCGCGTGATTAATTAGGTAACCCGGTTAACCCATAGATGGGAGGACCCTAGGTCACACGGTTGAGTTATTGGCGTTCACGGTCAGTTAGCGACCCTCCGCGTCACGGAATTATCCGTGTGCGATGGCCGACAATTCCGGGGAGTCTGGTGGGAGCCGATATAGCTAAAAGGTGGTCTTCTCACCCGACCCCCGGCCCGCAACAATATACCCCATCATGCCAAAGTGAAAACATGTTTTTTGAAATTTTTACAAATGTATTGAAAATGAAAAACAGAAATATCTAATTTACACAAGTATTCAACCCCCTGAGTCGATACTTGTGCATAATCTTATTTTTTATGTCAGGCTCATGGAGGAGGTTGTATTTACGCCACAACCAGAATGAAAACATTAATTGACATCAGTGTGTTTTCTGTAGGAATTATGAGCCACGGGTCAAGATTTGAAATCCAACAGACCTCAACATTCGTGAAAATTGCCCCGAAAACCAACCCCACCATTCACTGGACCAACCATAACATTAGTGGAAATTGCCCCAAAAAAGTCTACCAATCGTTATCAGAACTGAATATTGTCGATTTTTCAGCGGTGATGAAACCCATGTTATGTTCTCGGCTGTCATTTATTTATTAGAAGTCAATCCTTATTTCCAAACAGCATGTTTGCCAGGGTGTCCTCCTCGATTGGCTATTGGATTCCTGTGTTTGCAAGCAGCAGGTGACCTGGCAAAATACTGTACATCTCGAGGCCAATGTCGCTCGTTTTGTCCCAGACCAATCCTGTTGCTGATGAACATTAATGATGCTGATGAACAATGCCAGCGCCGACCTCCAAATTTTCTTCAACGCCAAACCCTTCCTCTATTTTCTTCAGTTTACAATGTTTTACAAAGCCTTTATCTGGAGTGTCCTGGAAGATTGCTTCCCATTATGGACTTGTGTTACAGTTTCATATATTGCCTCCCCCCCCTCTTCCTCCCCATTATCAATGTAGTCTCAGGGTATCCCTGTTGTTTGTTCATTGTCCTTTTTTTCTTTCCCCGTAAAACGAGCTCTATTCTGTTTTTGATCCCTCTGTCCTCTCACCCCTCTGCCTATTCCCTGGCCCTCCGAGTCTGGATATTTTGCCAGAAATCTTACTTCTTACCCTCCCCAAGTCTAAACTCAAACCCCTCCAGTTTTTCATACACCTCATTTCTCATTTTTGCCTGGTGTTTGCTTAATGGTTTGGGTGGTGGGCTTTGGATCCTAGGGTCCTGAGTTCAAATCCCGCTCAGCTATTGAGTTAATACCAGGTGGGGTTCACTCAGCCTGTCATCCTCCTGAGGTTGGCAAAATGAGTGCCAGCTTGCTGGTATCCTGTGTCGGAGTGGCAACCCGTCCAGGATTCTGCCCAATTGCCAAGGAGACTGCTTCGGCAGCACCAACGTTCTGCACAGAGTATGCTAATGGATGGATGGATGGATGGATGGATTTCTCGTTTGTGGATCTGTTTTCTGAATTTATAGTTCCTTAAAGAATATTAACTGTAAAAGTGCAAAATTTGCACTTTTATAGCTTCTATTCACTGTTTGTGTTTGTGTGTGGGTGTGTAAGATTTGCATGATTTAATGTGTTATCATATCATGGAATGTGTGATCGGAATTGTAACTATGGGATAATACATTAAACCCTTCAGCGAGTATAAAGTTTGATCACAACACCTCCTACCCCCCCCCCACCCTTGTTTTGCTCGAATATAACTATTGTAATGCGTTGCTCTGTACAATCCACACAGGCTCAGATGCGGGATATTCCCCAAATATATAATCAAACTAGAAGGGCACTTGGTAGATCGCATTACCTCCGCCATGTAATGCCTGATCCACGAGAACATATCAGGCCCCATACATTTTTGAACTAGAAAAAGAACAATCGGAGATTGCAATCCTTGCCAGGACTTCTTTTGAGTGGTGTATTTTTTTGTAGGTTTTCAGGTAAATCCAATATGGCTGCCAAACCATGTGACCTATGATGTCATGTGTGACTTTTGTTCCTCATGGATAAGCGGCCACATGTGTAAAGTTTCGCCCAATCTTCTCATTCATTTCAAAGAAGATTTTTGAAGGTTTAAAAAAGCAAAAAAAACTTTTTTCCGAATCATGATTTTTTTAATTACTGATGACATGATGTCAATTACTAATTATCATGATGTCATGATTTTTTAATTACTTTTTGTGGACCATTTTATCCCAAGATGACCCTAAAAAAATTTTCATACTGTTCAGATTTGGCGTTCTGCATATGCGATTATGACGTCATAATGAGGGCACCTTTGACATCTCTCTATCGAGTGCAGCCTGTGGCTGCTGGTTGCATCATTGGTTGGGACGCGGCTATACCGCTGATGCAGTGTCCCCCTTACCAGTACATGAGTGCACTGGTACTCATTTTGCCGACCTTGGAAGGATGACAGGCTGAGTTAACCTCCTGGTGTATTTTAATTCAGCAGCCAATGGGGCCTGAACTCAGGACCCTTGGATCCCAAGCCGTCACCCTAACCACGAAGCCAACACCAGGCTTCTTTAACATCATAAAAAAATTGCACTCCCCATGAGGAGTACTTGCTATGTGCCAAGTTTCAAATTTTTCTTTGGTGCGGTTTCAGATACAGAGGTCCAAAGTAGTTTTTTTTTCCTTTTTTTTTTTCCAATATGGGTGCCACACCACGTGAAATATGATGTCATAATTATCATTGAAACATTCTACATGAGAAGTCGCACCAATGGTGAAGAATTTGTCTCGATCAGACAAGCAGTTGCGGAGAAAAACACGAAAGTTCTGCGCGAACAAACGGACCCAAATGCAATATCTTATCTGAATGCTTCGGCGAGTGTAAAGATCCTGCTATATATCATTTTTGGCCCTATCTCTCAATGGTGAAGGGTAATTTAAAAAAAAAATTCTAGTAGTCGAATCTGGATCTTCACCAAAATCGAATGAGTTCATCCTTGTCACACACCCTACCTTCCCATCAAATTTCATCGATATGTCTGCAACTTTTTGAGCTATCCTGCAGACAGACAGGGGTGAAAACGTAACCTCCACTATAATTACAAGGGCAAACAGTAGAGCACATACCTCTGCCACACAATGCCTGATCCAGGAGAACACATCAGGCCCAATACATTTTTGAAATATCAAGTTATATTGTTGCGGGGGCGGGTATCGGCTGCGAGCATGACCGCTAGATGGAGCAGCAGAGTCGGCTCGACCGATCACCTGGAATTTAGATCGTACCTTTTCGGAAAAGTACGGGTCCCTTTCGGACCGTGAAAGGTCAATATTTCTACCACGTGATACAGGGTTATTTGGCAATTTTCAAAATACCTAGATGTCCACGTGGCGATTTACCGAGTCTCCACACCCTCGACGGCACCAGTACGGAACAAGCCGCTTAGGGTACTCGAACCACGTGCAACCCGAGCGGTTTTATCGCCGAGATCCGTCGGTCCAATTGTCCCGTTACAACGGCCTGGCTAATCTTCCAACACGCAGCACGTTAAACCAATGGAGGAGAAGACATGAATGAGCCGGATACATTTCACAAATGGGTATATTTATTTTACAATAATAATTGGGGAACGAGGGAAGCACGCAAGAGCAGAGTTAAACCGATTAGAAGAAAGGCACGTATGTACAGCAAGGCACTTATACAGTTTCCTACCTAACTGACTGGTGCCACAAACACACACGCACGCACCCAAAAGAATCAGACCAAAATGGTCTTTATTGAGGCCTGTCTCGGACCTGTCTGCCTTGTGCAGTCTTCAAGGACCAGGTCCTCAGGGCAGAACTGGACCCCCAGCACGATCCAGATGATCCAGACGCCCTCACGACCAGGCTCCAGGCGAACGAAAAGTCGGCAGGGCGAAGGCTGGCAGGAGAAGTCCCTCAGTGCACCGACCACTCCGCGCGCAGATGCTTTCGCACTCAACCACCTTGCACCGAACCACCACCTGCACGCACATCGTTTCTTCTTGCCAGAACCTGTGCGCACACTTCTTTCCAGGACCAGAACCCCGAACACGCCTATAATTATACCCCCCTCTTCAGGGGAGGGGGGGGGGCCTCCTCCTGACCCTCCCTCTCTCACTGGCTGGTTTTGGTGCACAAATCGCTCTTCGTCTCTCACTGGCCAAAACGGGTGGCAAGCTCCTTGATTGGCCCGGGGGCGTAGTGACGTCACCTGGAGCCCTTTCCTCCTGTCGTGGGATCTGATTGGTTGGGGCCGAACACGCTATCTGGCTTAGGCGGAGCCAATCTGAGGTGCTGAGCTTCCTGATTGGACAAGGAGGCCTGCCCCTGCCCTTCTGTGCGGAGTCTCGATCTGAGGTGAAGGAAATCTCCGCCCCCGTACGTCATCAAACACACGTAGACAATGGAGTCGAGCAGAGCGAGGGGAAGATGGCTCTGGCGTTGATGGTGGTGTAAAAGTAAACAAAAAGAAAACCTGACTATTAAAATATCTCCAGAGCGCAGGAACATTTGATTACCCATTCGACAAGGGTCAGGACCCTAACTGGCAACATGTACTTACCGATATTACTGATCTATAGAACCTGTATGTTGTTTGCTCATGGCTTCCAGATTCGCAACAATATATCGTTTTTGCCCCTATCTCTCAATGCTGAAGAGTCACTTAAAATTAAGTAATCCTTGTATCTGGATTCGGATTTGGATCTTTATCAAAACTGAATCACTTTTTCCTTGTCACACACCCAACCTGTCCACCAAATTTCGTCCAAATCCATCCACAACTTTTTGAGATATCGTGCTATATATCGTTAAAAATTCTAATCGTCGGATCCGGATCTTCACCAAAATCTAATTGGTTCGTCCTTGTCACAGACCCAACCTGCCCACCAAATTTTATCCGAATCCATCCACAATCTTTTTCGATGTACTGCACACATACACAGGGGTGAAAACATAACCACCTTCCACCTTCAGCAGTGGAGGTAAGTATGCATAAAAATATATTTACTTTCCCCAGATAAGTTATCTTTTGAATCAAAACGGTGTTGGTGGGCATTATTTTATAAAGGAAATCGGTGTTGGCTTGTGCACGTGCTGGATTTCACAAGTTGTATTAAGCACGTTCTGCATGTCGTGAAAATGTATCACTTGTGCATGAGTTCTGATCGCATGATAACCATTTCTACTGCAGTGCTTTGTTACTTCAAGTTCTCTTCTAAAGCAGCCTTTTTGCTCACTTATCATGGAATTTTCAGGCCAGAAAAGTTCATTGAGTCATTGTTGAATCGGAGATGAATGTGTAATTAGAGTGCCAAGGGTCCTCAAAAGGCGGACCGCGGTCCACATCCAGACCGCAGGCACAATCAGTCCAGACTGCGACCTATTCCAAATCCACCATGAAAAGGCCTCTGGTGTTTATCCATTCAGGCAAACTTGAGAAATGATAAACTCCAGAAGGGATTGATGCAGGAGGCGGTTAATATTTAGATTTCAATATACTTAACAAGGAAATCTGACGCAGGAGGCGGCTATTTTGCCCATCATGCTTGCGCTATACTAACACCAGGGGCTTCTTCCGTTACCAAGCAGCTTGCTTGTTTCAAAATGTTAAAGCAACCACTCCAACGCAATGGACCACTCGGCACCACTTAACAACATGGTGGTCTCCATGGAAACATGCTGTCTGGGCCGTCATTTTCAGTTTTATTCAATCTCTTGTGACAACTTCCCAAAACGAAGTTATTGTGTTCGCAACTGCTACAGAGTACGAGGAAGACTAAAAGAAAGACAAATAGATGGGGAGTCAGAATGAGGAACCCCCTGCCAAGCTTATCTATCGACCCTCCCATTGTGCCATTGTGCATTTCATTGCCTGTTTGTAGATGTTGAAGAATTTGGATGAAAAGTAGAAGTCACAATAAAAATATGAAATGCATTTTTGCATCTTGTTTTTGAGTGCAATCTTTAACTTTGGCACCAAGGAAAAGCTCAAAATTAAAAGCACCCCATTTGATTAGTTAAATTATTTCAAAGGTCAGATTAAATGATCAGAATGCACCACGACAGCAAAGAGCATCTGCAATAAACAATTTGCAGGGGCTGGACTTGTCCAGTCATCACTATTGCCTTTGCGATTCGCACTTGCAATGGCATCTCCACCGCCACTTTTAAGTAGCAATCGACGCCCATGCGTAGAATATGGCCGACGTGTGAAAAGCATCGGTGGGTTCAACAAATAAGGTGATTTATCGCTTTTATTTTTCATCTTCCTTCTCTTCCATTTCTATGGAGTGCGAACCAACAGTATCAAACTTCTGCCCTGCCTTGACCACGATACTCCTCCACTTTCCCTTGTCCTCAGCCAACTCTCCACTCTCCAACCACCCTCACATTATAATTTGTCACTCCTCACACAATCTTCCCATCTCAATCGCAGTCTACTTCTTTTCTTCCCACCTTGCTCCCTCAACCTATTCACTTTTTGCCATTCTCTCTTCCTACATCTGCACCAATTGTCCATCCCACTTCAGCTGGCTTTTTATCAATCTCCCTGTCAAGCTCATCTGCACACCAATCTCCTCCCTCAGTTCATCTATCCACCCTCTTCACTCCTGTAATCCTACTGACCCAGTTGTTCTTGCAGACTTGCAACCCTTGATGTCTGTCAGTGCCACTGTTGTTCCGAGACCATAAAGGTTGGCCAGCATCACACAAGTACCAAAAAAAAATTCCCTTTCAATTATCTTGATATCTTTGTGTCTGCTCATTTTATTATATCAAAACAAATTCAAAATCATTGCGAAAAGTTGACGTCGCAGAAGTTGCGTACTCACCTTCTTATTCAGTGTACACTACTAAGTCAAGGTAATCTCTGATCTACATTTAAAACAAAACATTATATATATAGAAACATGAGGAGGGTGACGAGAACTCCACTGATCCCCATTAGCCAACAGTCCACACCAAAGTGTTGCCTCCAACACAGAGGCTTCGGCCCAGTAACTGTCGAAGACAAAGACGATATGATCATCAGTTGAACATCAAATGGAGCCACCGGTCCAGATTTCAGGCTTATTTCCCTCATCAGGATGGTATATCAATAAACATCTAACCAACGATGACCACATTCGTCATTTATACATCAGACGCATCTCCTGGCTGTTATGGTGAGCATCTCCGTGGATTATGTCTCACGGTAAAACCTCATAATCTGCAAATGTGCCTGAAATCCGGATCGGTGGTTCCGTTTGATGTTTAATTGATGACGACCATATAATTTTTGTCTCTGACAGAGTCATCAGGCTGAAGCCTCTGTATTGGAGGTGACGCTTTGGTGTGGACTGATGTCCAATGGGGATCAGCGGAGTGCTCGTCACTCATGTTTCGATTTTCCCCGCTGGTCACATCATGTGCCTTCTGGTTGAATGGTTTGCATTAGCAGGAACAATTGTCTGGGTGGCAGATGGATGGTTGCTCTGTGCGGATTATGCGGTTTTGCTGTGTGAGACATAATCCACGGCGATGCTCACCATTGCAATCAGGAGGTGCGTCTGATGTGTATATGTATATGTACATGTATATGTGTGTGTTTAATTTCATTCCTACCTAGGGATGCAGACAGCCAAGCACCATTTCAGGTGTATCTTGCTGCCATGCAATTGTTCCACCGAGTCTGGGAGATCGCTTGTTTAAACCCTGTCTGAGTCATTCCAAAGACTTTAAAAATGGTAGTATTGTTTCTTTGCTTGATGATTGGCATTTAAAAGGATAGGGAATGGACAAATAACGCTGGGAAGGCAATGGCAAACCATCCACTATAACCCTTGCCAAAAAACTGCTTTGTCTGCTGATGCTTTGAGGTTCACATGGGGTCGTACCGGTTATTAAAAAGAGCATTCCAAAGTTACCTTTGTGTATACCGTATGCTTACTATTATTCAAGCAAATCATGCAGTACCTTCTCCTGATGTAAATGGATGTGATCATGTGACCCCCTTTATAAAGCATATATTTATTACGCTTACAGATGGTAAGGAGAGAAGAAATTGGAAATGCCAACATTGAGTAAAGGAACAGAAGGGAAGAGGATAGGCATGGAGGTATCTCTTTATTGTGTACGTGTTGGTGGGGAGAAAATTGAGGAAAAGAAGAGAATGCATGATTGTAGGAGAAGGAAAGGAGCTGAGTGGGGAAGATTGGGAGGATAAAGGAGTTGGGGATAGAATAGAGGGGAAGGAGCAGAGAAAGGAGATATAGGGTAAAGAAAAATTCTGCCATGTTGGCATACAAATTAAATAGATGACTTCAAAAGTTAACAGGGTAGCAGAATGTCTGAGTGGAGGCAGAAGGAACCGTAATAATGGATGGGACGTTTGGGAACTCGGGAAGACTTGTATGAGATATATCAATGAAGGGGTGGGGGATGAGGAGTTCCCCACGTAGACACCCTCAAAATAATTTACTCGATGATATTGGCATCCAGAAAAAAAACATTTTATAAAAACGATAAAACATGGAGGGATGGAATCCTCCCAAAACAACCAAACAAGGTAGGAATGACGCCACAATACAACTCCACAATCCGCTTATAGATTGCCATCATGACATCTTTTGACATTTTTGTTATCGGTGACAATAGTAAAATTTGTATGATGATATCGATGCTGGAGGTAGTTGGAGATTTGTAGTGTGGATTGGTGTAATTGTTTATTACCTTCACCGAAGGAGAGGGTATTGTGGTTGGGTCTGTTTGTTTGTTTGTCCACACAGAACTTTCGTGTTTTTCTCTGCAACCGCTTGTCTGATTGAGATAAATTTTTCACCATTGGTGCGACTACTCGTGTAGAATGTTTTAATGATTATGACGTCATAAGTCACGTGGTGTGGCAGCAATTTTGGAAAAATGGAAAAACTTTGGACCTCTATCGCTGAAACCGCATCAAGGAAAAAATTGAAACTTGGCACATAGCAAGTACTACTCATGGGGAATGAGTGATTTTTTTAATGACGTCATAGGTGCCTTTGTTATGTTGTCATAATTGTATATGTAGAATGCTACATCCTGTCAGTATGAAAAATTTTGAGGGTCATCTCAGGATAAAATGATGCACAATTTTTTTTGTTAACGTCATCGGTCACGTGATTTGGTTGCCATATTGTATTGGAAAAAGAAAACCTTCAAAAATATTCTTCTCTGAAATGGCTGAACCAGTCATCACTGCCAGCATTTATAAAGTGGCTGTTCTAATTTTGTCTCATTAATTATGTAACACAAAACTACACAAACACACCATGAAAAACAAGTCCAGGTGAGGGTCTGCAATGTCTGATTGCTCTTTTTCTTGTTTTATTTGTTGTCGGATTGAAATGGATAAATGTCAGGATGTTGTGATGGTGATCCGTAAAAGGATTGTGGTGTCATTCCTACCTTGTCATTCCTTCCTACCTTTGGTTGTTTTTTGGGGATTCTATCCCTCCATGGTTTTTTTATTTTTTATATAAAAAAAAAAATTTTGACTTGTATCAGAGAGTGCTTGAGCACGCTACATAGGGATGGCGTGGGAAAAAAAATGTCGGTCCCACCCACTATATACAAAATTAAAGTCAGAGTATCTTCTCGAAAAAGTTGCGAGTGCTCCATATGAGCGCCTACCTGGTCTGTTCAGCTGATTGTCTCGGCAGGGTTCACTCTTCAGTACTCCAGACCAGGGCAAAAGCAGAAAATAAAAAGGCAAGAAACTGAGATCAGTCAAAACCGGCAAATCATCATCATCATCATCATCATCATCATCATCATCATCATCATCATCATCATCACCATCATCATCACCATCACCATCACCATCACCATCACCATCACCATCACCATCACCATCACCATCACCATCACCATCACCATCACCATCACCATCACCATCACCATCACCATCACCATCACCATCACCATCACCATCACCATCACCATCTCCGAGCTGCCTCTCAATGGTCATGACTGGTACCATCCCGCAGAGTTTTACTTTGTGCATCATCCTTTGCTGTCATTATTTTAATAGATTGAAAGGATTCCACAAAAAGTACGCAAAACTGCATTCCTTTTGGAAAGGAGTCGGAAGGGATCAGTTGGGTGGGTAAGCCTGGTGTTGGCTTGGTGGTTACAGTGGCCGGCTTGGGATCTTAAGGGTCCTGAATTTGAGCCCTGTTGGCTGCTGAATTAAAACCAGGTGAGGTTGACGCAGCCTGTCATCCTTCTGAGGTCGGCGAAAGGAGTCCGAGTGTATTGATATGGGGGCACAGCATCAGCAGCATAGTCGTGCCCCAACAAAATGACAGCTACCCAGCAGCCAAGCTGCCAGATGTATGTTTAGTTCCATGATAATGTGAGCACGTTTTACAGTTTGTACTACAACTTTCGGAAATCAAGAGTAGAACATATATGTGTGCAGTGTCTGTGTTGTTGTCCTGTCCTGTCCTGTGTTGTCACTGAACGACTCCCTCAAACTTTTGTGAAATCAGACCAAACTTCTGGGCTGCACCTCCCTCTCCTGTGTATATGTCCTTATGGTATTTTTGTGAATTTTTTTTTAAAACAAATATTCAAACTCATTTGTTTATAAAAATGTATTATCATGAATATTACAAATAAATTTTCAAAATAAATGTTTGAATTTTGCTTGGTATATATCATGACAATACGGCAACTTGCGTACTTATCTTCAGTTAAAACAAGCCTGTCTCTTTCGTGACATGTGGTGAGGTGTTTTGAATGATGTGAAGGTGAGGTTTTTAAGAGCGTGGCAGTGATGTGTTTGTTTGTTTTTAATGTGGCGGTGTATGTCCCACTTTAGCGACGCATGGTGAGGTTGTAGTGTGTGTGTGTGTGTGTGTGTGTGTGTGTGTGTGTGTGTGTGTGTGTGTGTGTGTGTGTGTGTGTGTGTGTGTGTGTGTGTGTGTGTGTGTGTGTGTGTGTGTGTGTTTGAGAGAGAGAGAGATGGCGAAACTGCAAATATCATATCCGTGGATGTCGCCAGTGGAAACCTCATATAATTTCCTCATTCTGGTTAAACTAAATCTCTCTATATTTTAATTCCAAATAGCATCAATCCAATCTCAAACAAGAGCAATCAGAGATTGCAGACTGTCGCCAGGATTTCTTTTGTGTGGCGTTTGTGTACTGGTCAGGTCAGGTATGGGAGCATGTGCCAGAACAGCGCGTCGCTGCGTCCACTTTCCGCCGGTACTCCAGGGGCCTCCGTCTGGCCATCCCCCAGGCAGATGCCAGGCCCATCTCCATCTCCTTGAGATGTTGGTCAACCTGCTGCAACCATGAGGCACGTGGTCGGCCCACTGGCCTCCTCCACCCACGAGACTCCCTCGCTGAGAGAATCTGGTGAGCAGGATCAGCATCAGGAAAACGAGCCACATGTCCATACAGCCGCAACTGACGCTCACGGACTATGCAGGTAACAAATCTCATCCGAGTGTCTCTCAGCAACCGCTCGTTGGACACAAAATCTGACCAGCGAGAGCCAAGGATTCTCCGAAGAGACCTGGTACCAAAGGAATTAAGTCTCCGTCTCAGATACTTAGTCAGAGTCCAAGTCTCGCAACTGTAGAGCAAGACTGGAAGCACCAAGGACCTGAAGACGCGGACTTTCGTCCTCCCGCACAGGTAGCGGCAGCGCCACACCCCATGATCCAGTGAATCCATGACTCCCCAGGCCCGACCCAGACGTCTATTGACCTCTGACTCACAGCCAGCAGAGACATGAATATCACTGCCAAGGTAAGTGAATCTCTCCACGACCTCAACATCCTCACCACAAACAGATACAGACAGGACAGCAGCATCCAAGATGTCATTGGAAGCCTGGATCTTAGTTTTGACCCAATAAACCCGTAATCCCAGTGGCTCCGACTCCTCATTCAGCACCTCGAGGGCCCCTAAAAGGATATCTAAAGTCTCCGCAAAGATGACTGCATCATCTGCGAAATCAAGGTCTGAGATCTTGACATTCACAAACGATGCACCGCAGCTTGATCTTTCCGAGATCCTCCCTAAAATCCAGTCCATACAACTGCTGAAAAGTGTGGGGGCCAGTTCACGCCCCTGACGAACTCCAGTAACAACTGGAAATTAGTCAGAGATTGTACCACCACACTTCACAGCACTCTCAGTACCAGTGTGGAGTTCAGACATCAGATCGATCAGTTTTGGTGGCACCCCACGAAGACCAAGAATCCTCCAGAGGACATCCCGATTCACTGAATCGAACGCTTAACAGAGATCAACATAGGCTGCAAGCAGCCCCTACCGAAACTCTCGTCTGCGTTCAGTGACGACACGAAGAGCAAGGATACGGTCAATCGTTGACCTTTTTGGTGTAAAACCCGACTGCTCTGGACGATGGTGATCAAGCAGATGGTGGCGAACACTATCAAGAATTATCCGAGCAAAGACCTTGCCCGGCACCGAGAGCAGCGTCACCCTTCGGTAGTTGTTGCAGTCTTGGCAATCACCCTTCCCTTTCCAGAGAGGGACAACAAGACCCCTCTTCCAATCAGTTGGGATGATGCCTGTGTTCCAGGCAGAGCAGAAAACTGCATGCAACGACACGAGTGCAGCA
This sequence comes from Eptatretus burgeri, assembly GCF_056783735.1. Classification (NCBI taxonomy): domain Eukaryota; kingdom Metazoa; phylum Chordata; class Myxini; order Myxiniformes; family Myxinidae; genus Eptatretus; species Eptatretus burgeri. Next base: position 72,335,437 of record NC_140969.1, read on the forward strand.
TTTCCACCAGCATTGAGAAGTTCAGCATGGATGCCACAAATCCCTGGAGCTCCACCCCGTTTCAACCGGTTCACCGCAGCCTGTGTTTCCACAAGCGAAGGTGGACCACCGTTGATTGGAGGGTCAGCAACAGGGATTGTAATACCCTTGACATCCAACTCGACAGCTGGGGGATCAGCCTGGTACAACCGCTCAAAGTAACCGGCCCAGCGGGCCTTCACTTCAGACTTCTCTGTCAAGAGCCTACCACTCTCTGCTCGAACTGCAGTGCTCCGAGGGATGTGCTTGGATGAACGTAATGCACGAATTCCCCTGTAAGTGGGATGAGAATCACCTGTCCACAGGTGATGCTCTACCCCCTCACAGATTCCTCGCACATAGGCCTCCTTGTCCACCCTCAGTGCACGTACAGTTTTACGCCTCAGCTCCCTGAACAGCTCAGCTCTGCCATTCAGCCTGGGCCTGGGACTCTGGTCAATGGTATCCAGTGTCCCTTGAGAGACAAAATTCTTCTTTGCCCTGCGGTGAGTTCCAAGACCTCCACCGGCAATATCAAGGACGGTGGTCTTGAAGGCACTCCACAACTCTTCAGAACCCCCCCCCCCCCAAAAGCACCCAGACCCCCCAAGTGTCCACTCAGCCTGTTCGCAAACTCCTCAGCTACTCTCGTCCTTGAGCTTGCCAACATCCAGCCTTGGATGGGATGGTACCATTCTCCAGGATTTAAGGTGCAGCTTTAGAGTTGCTGCAACAAGCCGATGGTCAGTATTGAGGAACTGAGCACTCCGGTAGACCCTGCAGTTCTGGATCATCCTCCAGCGACCGTCATCGAGGACATGGTCGATCTCCTTTGCCACACCGCCAGCGTTGGAATACCAAGTCCAGCGATGAGCTTGTGGGCGCTGAAACCATGAACCAGCCACCCTAAGTCCATGACTTCTTGCAAAGTCAAGGAACTTAGTGCTATTCTGATTCATAGTTCCTGACCCATGGGGACCAACACATGTCTCATAACCATCCCGATCAGTTCCAGTCGATGCATTGAAATCCCCCAAGACTAGAAGTGTATCTCGTCTGGGGCACTGATCAACCACAGACTCGAGCGTGGCGTAGAATGCATCCTTCACGGTGAGATCACTCGCCTCAGTCGGAGCATAAACAGCGACCAGTGAAATGACACCCAAGGAGTGACGAATCCTTAGTCTCATAATACACTCGTTGACCGGTGTTACCTCAATTATCATTGGGGTCAGCTTATTGGACACAGCTACAGCAACTCCTTGGGTATGGTAACCATCAGAGCGACCAGACCAATAGTAAGTGTAACCACCCACCATTATCTCTCCGCAATCCGGTCTCCGAACCTCAGAGAGTGCTGCAATACTGATGTCCAAACACGAGCTCAGATGATAACAGAGACAGGTGATCATCCTCTCTTTGGGATAGGACATTCCAGGCACCCACCCGAAGGGACCGCCTCAGGTTAACCGGAGGAGACCGCCGTCTGCTGGACGACACCTCAGCACCACTCCGACACACTCTCCCGCAATCTGACCCAGGGATGTTACCCCGTGGTTTCCCTCCTTTCATCAAAGATTGGGGGTCCCGAAGGCTTTGCCCCAATCCCGTCATCCGGTGAGTTGCCCTGCGAAGGGAAGCTGCACAGGAGGTACTCCCACGGAGTGGGTTTTCACATCTTTTTTTGCGTTTTTGTGTTTTGCGGAATTAAGGGTGTTACGGTGGCCGGAGTGCAAATCCTGCCACCAACCACCTAATAAAAAGTAACCCAACTGCAGGAGGACGTCCGCAGACACAGTTGGGCACTTGATATGGATGGCCATTGGCTCACAAGGAGCTCCTCCACCCTTTGACAGGTTTTGTTTTTAATCCTGCTGGGTGTCCATATCCAAACACCCTGCTCACCAGAAAACCTGGTGGGGGAGACGGTTAAGTCGCCGACAACCCGACCATGGAACAGGTTAGTACAGGTTTACATGGTACCTGTAGCTGTTAGGGCTAGCTGTATCTACACATAAATTAAAGAAATAACTCATCCTTGGGTCTCTTACGTGTCCATGTATGCTCTCTCCCTGGGGTAAGTTTCCAAAACACTCACTGTATATACAGGAAGTGGACAAAAAAAATGGAAACACCAACAGAATGTCACTTAGTAGGTTGTTGGGCCACCATGTGCATCCAGTATGGCATGGATATGACAAGGTATGGAGTCAACAAGGGTCTGGAACTGTCCTGCAGGAATGTGGCACCATTTTTCCACAAGGAAGTGCTCCAATTCACGTTTGTTTCATATCGGGGGGAAACCATTGCTTTCGGTGTCTCTCCAGACAGTCACATCAATGCTCTGTGATTAAGGTCTAGCGATTGGGAAGGTCATGGAAGATGGGTAACTTGGTCCTCGTACTCCACAAACAACCCGGTGGTAACACGTTCCCTGTGGACTGGAGCATTGTCCTTTTGAAAGACACCCCGTGAGACAGTTCCTCATAACACGTTAGCAATTTTCCGCAGTCTTTACCACTGAAGCGCCTGCCAAATGCACACCAACAATTACATCTGGTTCCAAGTCACTGAAGTCTCCTTTTGCAGCCATGCTGGCTCTTAACACCGGACTCGTGCTGCAGCCCGCTTATATATGCACGCCGAGAGGACTGCTGGGAAGAGACTTGCATATTTCACGCACCGGTCATGCACATATGGTAACCCCATACTTTGCATATATGCTATACTGCCAATGTACCCTTGTCTTTCCATTTTGTCGACTACCTGTACATAACTATGTACAGTCATGGCCAAAAATATTGGCACCCTTGCACTTTTTTTCAAATCGTGCACCATTTCTTCCAGAAAATTGTTGAAATTGAAAAATCTTTTGGTATCCACATATGTATTTAGTTGGTTTGCAGTGGAATAAAACAAAAAAAGCTGAAAAATTTATTAAATCTCACCTTATTCCAACTACAAATCCTAAAATTGCCCAGACAATATTATTGGCACCTTTTAGAAGTTAGGAAATAATTAGATTTCAAGTAGCTGATTCTCCTTTACTCTGGAATTGAACTCACCTGTGGTGAGTTGCAGGTGCCTACAATATAAAAATCACTCATTCGCCCAGTTTGAATAGAGAAAAGGAGTCATTCTGCTGTTTTGTGTCAGTGTGCTTACCGCAATGAGCATGGAGAAAAGAAAGAAAACCAGAGAATTGTCTGAGGTCAGACACAAGATTGTAGCCAAGCATGGACAATCTCAAGGCTACAAGTCCATTGACGGAGACCTTTGATGTTGCTTTGTCCACCTTCCACAATGTTATCAGGCAGTTTAAGGCCCATGGTACTGTAGCCAACCTCCTTGGACGTGGCCGCAAGAGAAAACTTGATCGAAGGATTGCTTGAATGGTGGAGAAGGCCCCTCGATCAACTGCCAAACATTCAAGCTGACCTTCAGACACAAGGTACGACAGTTTCAACTCTCACCATCCGTCGCCAACTTGATGAAAGGGGGTTCTATGTTCGGAGACCCAGGAGGACCCCACTGCTGAGAGAGAGAGAGAGAGGGAGACATAAGAAAGCCCGACTGAAGTTTTCCAATACACACCTGAACAAGCAAAAATCCTTCTGGTGGAATGTTCTGTGGACAATGAGACAAAATTAGAGCTTTTTGGTGGAGTACATCATCTCTCTTTGCAGAACACAAAATGAAGCCTTCAGAGAAAAGAACACCTTCCCCACAGTCAAACATGGAGGAGGTTCAGTGATGTTTTGGGGTTGCTGTGCTGCCACTGGTACTGGGTGCCTTGAATGTGTGCATGGCATCATGAAATCAGGAGATTAACAAGACATTTTGGAGCACAATGTTCAACCCAGTGTCAGAAAGCTGGGTCTCCATCGAAGGTCATGGATCTTGCAGCAGGACAATGACCCCAAACACACTTCAAAAAGCACCCAGGAATGGTTCAAGACAAAATGCTGGACTGTTCTGAAGTGGCCAGCAATGGATTCAGATCTCAATCCCATTGAACACCTGTGGGGAGATCTGAAAACATCAGTTGGGAGTAGGCACCCTTCAAATTTGGGAGAACTTGAGCAGTTTGCACAAGAAGAGTGGGTCAAACTGCCTGTAGAGAGGTGAAGGAAGCTCATTCATGGCTAAAGGAAGCACTTGACTGCAGTTATTGTCCAAAGGCCGTGGTACCAAATATCAAGTCTTGGGTGTCAATAATTTTGTCACTGCCATTTCATTTTATTTTCTGATTTAAAAGGATATATTAAGTTCTGAGTCAAAAACAAATGTTCTGTAATATTAACAGTGAAATAAAGAATTGTGGAGCCAAAATACTTTTGTCAATTTCAACTTATTTTTGAGAGAATTGTGAGTTGTTTGAAAAAAGTGCAAGGGTGCAAATATTTTTGGCCACGACTGTATCTAGTGAAATACGTATTAGCTCCATTATATTAAGATTGTTCTCATCCTTGTGTTTCCCCGTCATTCCAATTTGTCTATTGATTCTTTACTCTCTTATTCGTTCTTATGAGAATCTTGATACCTGTATAGTCCTAAAAAACAAAAACTGAGTAGTCACAGCTAAGTCCTACGGGATGGGGCAGGGGAGGGGGGGGGGCATTGGCAGGCCGTGATGCAACTGGCTTTGCAGACATTGGTCATGGATTTGTACCATCAGTTAACATAAAATTAAAATGAAATTCTAAGCGTTTTTCAGGCTTTTTAATTCAGGTTTAATAGGGGTAGGTATGGGAATCATTCCAACATGTTTGAGCACCCTGTTCATTTTAAGTCTCTCATTGTATCGTGTTTAAGTGTTGTGCCTTTTCCAACGATTCGGGTTACAACTGATCAGGCATCATTATAAATCGAAATACCTTTAAAGAAAAGTACATTAATACTGTCTTTGTGATAAATATCAGCATTTGTTTGAATCTGGGCCCTGCTTAGCTTCCTGATCAGTAAGAGCTGTAGCATTTCATCAGGCCTTGAGGATTGTGGGTGCAATCATCTTCCCAAATGAGTAGTAGCGACAGTCTGCATCAGGAGTGATATCCAGAACCTCTGTAGTGATGTTCTCCTTGAGGAAACCAGATTCTTCAAGCTTCTTCATCTGAGATTCCTGTAACGAAAAAAAAAAATGGGACCCAGGCAAGAGGCAACATTATCCCGCGGAGCTATTTGTGGTCCAGGCAAGAGTGCTGTGTGTGGTATTGTGGTCGCTATGCTTTGACACAGTACCAAGTATAGGACTCTGGGTGCCTGCATTGCACTTGCACCATGAGAGGTGCTGAGCTTTTATTTTGTTGGACATTTCTGGTGTTGGAGATTCAAATTTAAATCGATCTCAGACAATCAATATGAGTATATTAGACGTGTGGTCCTGTGCACCGAATTAGCTGTTGGAATTGCTTGGATATCTGCTGGTCTCTTGCAGTCCAATTTTGCGAAGATTTTATATTGTCTTGTTTTGCAAATATTTTGGGGATATTTATTTATGACGAGCAGGGGTGCCTGACGTTGCCGGGCAACACCGGGTCCCTCCTCATGCCCCTTCCTCTCCCTCCTCCCATCCCTTTCACTCCCTCGTTCCACCACTTTCCCGCCTCCTCCCACCACTCCCCCTCCTCCTCCCACCCCCTGCATCCTCCCACCCCCCTCCAGACACCAACTCCTCTTCCTCTGCCTCCCCTGATTAGTGGAGGTTGGCTTTGGGGCTTCCCACTCTCTGATGATGTGTGTAGTGCAAAATTGCAATTTATCTCAACAGCTGACTTGTAGTACCCTCTACCACCACCACCACCACCACCACCAGGTGGTGCTACACGATACACATTTACATAGAGAATATTTGTCGACCTTCCCTCCCGAAACTCCACGACCACAGGTGAAACCAAGTAACGCATGTTCACCACAAGGTCGAACTTGGTCCATGGGCCAAATTTGGTGGCAATTGGCCAAGTAGTTTTGGTATGATTTGTCTCACACACACACACACACACACACACACACACACACACACACACACACACACACACACACATTTATTAGATGTACAAAAAGTGAATTTTTTTCTCCTTTCACTGCCAACTACTTTTCCTTCTCTTCTTGCTCCCCAATAAGTAAAATTATCACTGTCTTCCCACTGCCATAACACTGCCATCCCTTCCCTTCCCTTTCCCTTACACTGCCATCTCTTCCCTTACACTGCCATCCCTTCCCTTCCCTTCCCCTCATGCTGCCTTTGCTCTCCCTACCTCTGCTTCTTAACTCTCCACCTCCTCCTTTCTCCCTACTTCTCCCCCCCCCTTGATATCCCCGTCAGCGAGATGACGGGTTGTATTTGTGAGTATAATTGGTGTGTGTGTGTGTGTGTGTGTGTGTGTGTGTGTGTGTGTGTGTGTGTGTGTGTGTGTGTGTGTGTGTGTGTGTGTGTGTGTGTGTGTCCTCCCTCTAACTCCAAATCCATGAAACCGAATGGCCTGAAACTTTGCATGCACACTGAGGAAAGTCCAAAGACTGGGCGTTTGGGTCTAATTAAACATCCCTTTCGAAGATAATTTATGGCTTATCTTCATGAAAGGCTTATCCTTGGTCAACCCAACTTAACCTCGCAGGTGTCTTAGCCGCCATTTTGATTAGGCCTCATCAAACACGCCTTGCCTTGGAAATACGATCTACTCTCATGGAATGATGAAGTAGATTATGAATCGATATCTCATTTCAGATTTGAGAATCGGATCTCGTGGATGAAATGTGTCAATCTGGAGTGAAATCTGAAACTTTTAAGAAATTTGCGATTCTTTTTTTTAAACTAAGTGTATTTATTTAAGCAAAACATTAAACTTAACTTTTCCTACTGTTCGGGCAATTGTGCTGAGTGAAGAAAAGATGAGGAATGTGCAGAAAGTGAAACTTCATTGAGTGCAACGAAAATAATGAACCCACGGGATCACTGTGCTCTAAAAGCATTTTTTACAAACTATGGCGATACAATTCACAGAGGTCTTCTTTTCAGGAAATTACGTAAGCAGTTTCCTTTTTTCACCTATTTTTTTTTTGTATGAACTGCTTTCATTATAAAATATTAATATAAATGTATTTGCAGTTACCTATAACAACAAAAAAACATCCAATGTCAAATTGAACCTCGTGTTCCAAACTCAACCGTGTCGGCCCGACTGACATTTTGTGGGAATTGAATTTTGCTAATGTTTCACTTGAATTCCATATTTAAAGAATTACATTTAAAGG
>NC_140969.1:72350208-72367708 GCF_056783735.1 Eptatretus burgeri
TGTTATCGTCGACCTCGACGGTTCGATTAATTATCGGGCGTATTCAGCCCACTACCAACCCTTTACGTGAAGCAAGATGGGGATTCAATGGAGGAAAAGACGAAGCGAAGCGGGAGAACAGTTCAACAATAAAGCACGTTTATTCTCGGCACACGGGAAGCACACAAATACAATTCCACCAAATGCACACAAAAAAAGAAAACACAATTCCATTTACATAAAAAGCAAACATAAAAGTGAAAACACAGTGCAGAGCTAATTCCGACTACCGAGCACACGGCAACACTTATACAATTCTACTTCACAGACGGCGCCGACAACACATACCCAAAACCAAGGAAAAGAAATACCCTCAAGAATGAGGTAGGCCTGGGGCCGAGACCTGGTCGGGCCTACCCGTCTGGTGATGAGACGCGGAGCGGCGATGGCCCCGCAACCCGCGGGCCTCGTGGACAGTGCCTGGCAGGGGGTGGGAACGGGGCCCCCTTGGTCGCACTATCTCAGCGCGGGGGGAAACAGGAGGGGGTTGCTGATGCTCGGGGTATAGAGGATCTTTATTATGTGCGACGAGCGTCTCCACCTCGGCCAGGTCGCGCTGCCGGCCTCCCTCGGGCGCGCAGCTCCTTGCACGACGCGAGCACCCTTCGTCCGACTCGCCGCCTCTCCACAGCTCGTCCCCTCCGTTCCGACTCTCCTTCGCCTCGTTCCGACCTTTACGACTCCCTTCTTCCTCGTTCCGACTTCTTACTCCTTTTTTACTGACGAACACCGTCCTTTTATCCCCCCGTAACTTCGCCTTTGACCCCCTCCCTTTGACCTTTCAACTCGCTCCCCATTGGCCCGACAAAAAGTGGGCGTGAAGGCTTTTTGATCCACAAATTTGCATATATCGATCGCCCTGGGGGCGGGGCCACTTCGCCCCTCGCTCACCGATTGGACGGCAAAAAGTGTGCGTGTGTCGTTTTGGATCCTGTTTTGAAGCAGAAAATCCGTGATTTTGTACACGCTGTTCAACGTGCGCCCTACACGAGTCCAGCATCGGTGCCCATGAGTGGCGCGAGACGACGGCGATGCGATGGTGGCGAGTTGTGACGGTAAAGGTCGTGGCGGTTGTGGTGAAGCGGTGGTTGTGGTCGGTGGTTGATGTTGTGGTTGTGATGGTGGCGATTGGTCCAAAATAAAGATAGTAAAAGAAAGACGGCTATCCTAAAGAGTCGCAGCACGTATAAATGACATGTATTCCCACTAGACAACGGGTTTGGGCCTAACTACACATGTACTTACCGAGATACCTCACCTAAGGGACCTGAATGGTGGTTTGCGAATCTGGTAACCACAACACTACCCCCTTCCCTTTTTACAGACTCGTCCCGAGTCGTCAAATTTTCGTGTGCCATCATGTGTAGTTTTCCCCTAGTACATTTTACCTACGGATCCCTGAGTGCGACATTCATGGTATTCGTGTCCCCAAAATAAATAACCTGAGGGCTGCGTAACTATCTAAACAAACTCACTCACACGGACGACTTAAATAAAATTGCCGGCGCTAGACAAACATGCCGGGGGCGCACTCATATTTACAGTACATCTTAACCTTAACTTACAAATTTTACACTAAACCATGGCCCAGGATCAATGAACTCTGCAAAAAGAAAGCAGTTAGCAGGGAGCCAGGCTGCCCGCATGCAGTCTCTGGCTCAAACAATGCAGGTGACAGGGAACGTGGCTGGCTGCTCACACGCAGTCCAAGGCCTTCCCTTTTGAACTGAACTCAGTGAACCACAACGGTGCTTGGGCTGCACAAACGCAGTCTCCGTGCCAGCTCAAGTGGCACACGCCATGAGCACAACGAATGGATGCATGAACGGTTTGAACTGAATGCAGTGAACCACAACGGTGCATGGGCTGCACAAACGCAGTCTCCGTGCCAGCTCAAGTGGCACACGCAATGAGCACAACGAATGGATGCATGGACACAAACACGGTGCACGGGCCGCCACTGCAGGCCCGTGTTGTAGCTGCCAACAGGGCAGTTCTTGCAGCTTGCAAACTGTTGCTTTTACGATCCTGGCGCACATGGAAATGAACAGGGGGGCAAAGCAAAAATTGAACGGGGCTGGTGAACGTGGGCAGTGGGCATGGCATGGCAAAGGCAAGCAGGCAAACACAGCCCGCAGAAGAAGGCCGCTGCAGGCAAACTCAGCCCGCAGACGAACTGGCCGGCACAGGCCTCGAAGAAAAAACAGCTAGCAGATGAACTGGCCGGCACAGGCCTTGCAGCACACAGCTGCCGATGAGGTTGGCCGGCCTCCGCCTTGAAGTAAAACACGGCCAGCCGATGAAGTGGCCAGCCTTTGCCGTTCAGTGGAGGTTGGTGGAGGGAGTGCGGTGGTGCTGGCCACTCGGAAGGCGGGCTCGGACCTACCTACCTGTCTCCCTCCCAACTATCGCCTTTGCCTGTCACTGTACATACCCACTCCCTTAATTTGTGAAAAACCAATTTAGCCCCAACTTATTTTTTTGTTGTTTTTATTCTTACTCCCCCACTATAAATCGTCCCCTAACCCCCTTTATCGTCCTTGTTCGGCTACCCTATCCTGTCACCTAGCCTACTCCCAACCCCTACGTTCCCTTCCCGGAGGGGAATAAGGGAGAGCTAACGTCCTGTGTCGAGGCCCAACGAAGCCTCAGAATGGCCTCCCCAGAGTTCGGCGATCTTAACACCAAGTGGGTCCAGCGGCCCACAACGACAGCGAGGGGATGGATGGTGCGGAGGGGTACATCTCCTAATCTACCCTAACCATTTAACTGTTAAACTACCCCGGGGCTTTCAACAAGCGCCTCTCGCTTAAACTATTGGTTCTATAAACCCAGATTCCCGTCGCCTGTGTTGGTGTCCTTACAATTTCGGGCCTCGCCCCCAAATTTTCTCTCCGTGCCCTCACACGGTCTCCTGGCTGGGACACGTGGCTCCCTTTGGCAGGCACGACCCTCTGCCGAATCTCCCGCTATGGCACCCCCGGGCACTACACTGCCTCCGAGCCTACCAGCTCCCTAACACCGGGGAGTGCCCCCCATGGCACCTCCCCTGAAACGCACACGTGGCAGGCCGGCCTCCCGGGCCCCTTTCCGAGGGTCACCCGTGCCCACAACACTGCCCACACGGCTAATGGCGCCCCGGGCCCCTGCACCAAGCAGGCGCACCCGTGCCCACTACTCTATCCCGGCCCCCCATGGGCCCATGGCCTACCACGGCCGACTAGCCTGGTGCCCGGGGTACCCACTCAGCGATACTCACCTTTCGCAGCCACGCTCCCAAGCCCGTCAACAGGGCTCCTGCACCCCTCCAAATGGGTCTCGAGCCTACTTTCCCACCAACAGCAAAACGACCTCCATTTTTCAATTTGACTAACCCAGCTAACTCACTCTACACTGACCCCGGGTCCCTTGGGCGGGAGTCACTCCTCCCCCCAATCACTCATCGCACCATGCATTCCCCAATCGCTCCACACACAGACCCACTGGCCTCACTCACTCAACATGTCTCCACATCATAACTCACCAACTCTTCAACACACACACCACTGAACTCTGCCATCCTTCTAACTACATCCCCTAACTAATTCGTGCTCCCACGTCGTCCCTTAAACTATAGCACGTTCCATTTAACCTACGTAGCTAAGCTACGTCCCCTCTACACACTCACCAGTCTGTCTGTTTCCTAACTCAAAAATTCATTTTATTTCCCAACCTAAAGCTCACTAAATCCCTCTAACTAATCCATTCCACGGACTCCATGAGGACTTACCCCTGCCCCATGAAGTCGGTCTAACTAAGCTAACCCTTCCCCCTAACTAGTTTCCCATCCTGTGCCCAGGTAAGGGGGTCTTTCACCCCTTGCCCAGGAATCCTGTACACCCGAAAGTGAGGCTTGCTTTTTTTTTTTTTTTTTCCATGCGCAGCACCTGCGCGGCAACTCGCGCTCTTTGCACCTTGCAACTGCCCGTGACGTCATGCAGCTGCACGTGTTCCTCGTCCCTCCTTGGACGGGACCATCCGGCAGAGATACCCCTCCTGCCGGATTCCAACCCCACGTGCAGCCATGACGTCACCGTGCGCATAAAAAAAACAAGCCCCACGTCTCGAGGGGTTCCCCACGCGAACACGTGTGCTTTGCCCGTTGGAGCTCAACACACACGATCGCGTGGAGAACCCGTCCGGTCCAAATCCATTTACCTGCCTAAACTTTGTCCGTCCGCGGGATCGGCAAATCCACCGCTGGCGTTTCCGGACCGGGACTTCACTCTCGCAAGCGAGCACGTGGCGGTCTCGTGCGTTGCACAGCACGAACCTCGTGCTCACTGCTGGGTGAACCCGGCACGGTCCTCGAAACAACCACAGCCGCTACTCGGCTTTCGTTTCTCCCATGTCGCCGTCGTCGTCGCCATTCAACCCACGCATACCTGCGTGTTACGACGCACACAGTCCACTCCATGAAACTCACACCGGGAGACGCGGCTGCGTGCTCCCGCATGCCAACCGACATCTCCCTCACATACCGCTCTCTCACACACACGGTCTCCCTTGCACACGGCCGTTCACTCACGCACGGTGCCTCACCACTCACACAAACCATACTACTTACACACGCGGGGGCACTCACCCGCGGTGCCTCACTCACACTGGCCGTTTCACTCACACACACGGCCTCACTCACACACGGTGCCTCACCCACGCACGGCGTGCTGGGAAGCACGTACTCCGGCACCATCGCCACCACACCACTCACACACGGGGTCGCTTCCACACACGGGGACGCACTCACACCTTGCACCACACACACAGGGACAACCACACTGGGGATTTGTGTCCCCACAAGGGTCTCCGGGGCCTCCATACCCCCCAAGCTCTCCGTGCACCTGTCCACAGCACTCGTCCCCTCAACCTCGCAAAGCACGACCGAACTCACCTGGTCGTGACTCGCCTCAAGGGGGCATACTCCCTCCCCTCGTTCCTGGAGGAGGTCATCCAGCTGCTCGCACTGGGTCCCTGCACGCTCCGCGAGCTCACCCCCATTATCCTCCACTACCTCCGTGTGTGTGTGTGCGTCACTTACCCCATCTTCATCGTGTAGTCTTCCCTCTATTTTTTCTGTCTCCCGTGTCTCTGCCAACTCTTCACCCTTTACCTCCCTCGTCTCAACTATTATTTCCTTTGTCGTCACCTCGTGTCTCGTCTCACACGTTTTGGTCTCCCCATTTAATTTTTCCCTTTCGGTCATCGTCACGACCCTCGCCCAACACGTTCCACGAATTATTTTTTCACCCGCCTCCACCGCGGGCCTGTCAGCCGTTGCACCCCCACCCAGCTCGTTTGCTCCCACACGTGGAGTCGCCATTCCCAGCTCCCTGGTCACGGCCTTCATGCCCGCCTGCAGGCATCGGCCCATGTTCTGCGTCTCACCCCGCAGCTCTTTCATCTCTTCCCTCATTTGCTGTGTATTCGCATCCATCGTCGTTTTCACTTCATTTGTATTTGTATCCATCTTTTCATCCATTTTTTGTGTATTCGCATCCATCTTTTCGTTCATGCCTTTCATTTCGTTTTTCATTTCATTTGTGTTTGCATCCATTTTTTCGATCATTTTCGCATTCATCTTTTCGTTCATTGCCGCCAGCATGGCGCATAGCTGGGCCATGTTGGATGCACTCAGCTGAGCAGTTTCGGCAAGGGTTGGGGAAGGGTTTTGGTGGAGAGGGGGGAGGTGTCATACGCGGCCGCGGCCGCACCCACCTCGGGCCCTGGGTTCAGTTGGGCGAGTCCGTGTTCCTGCACAATCAACATTTCCTGCTCGGGGATTCCATCCTGGACCATGGATCCTACACATTCTACATCCATTTCTAATACCCCCGGCTCCCGCTCGCCTTGAGACGCCATCTTGCTTCTCGTGAAGGGTTAATTTGCTCGCTCGTAATTTGGAGGGAATCGGGGGTCGCTTCTCTCACCCCTGGACCGATTCCCGTGAATTTCGCTGGAGACAGGAGAGCCCGTTTTCCTGTTCTCCGATACCAGTGCCGCGAGGAGGGCGATGAATTTGTATCCCACTTCTGACACCAGTGTTGCGGATTTCGCGCCCGCCGGCGTGCGATGGCCACGTAACTCGAATCGCGGCGCGTCGCCCACCGGACGGACAATCCAGTCGTGACCCTCTCGGACTAACGCCGGGAACCAGTCACGGGTGGACCTTTCGGTCTCACCGCGATCGAGCCAATCAGCCCCCGCGTGGGATAGGGTTGCTCGCCAAATTCGAACTACCTAAGTACCCACGCGGAGGGTAGACCGGGCGATCGCACCTCGCCGCAGGTCGACTTCGGACACGGGCCACTTAAGCGACCCGTTCCGTACTATCAGAATAACCGAGCGGTGTTATCGTCGACCTCGACGGTTCGATTAATTATCGGGCGTATTCAGCCCACTACCAACCCTTTACGTGAAGCAAGATGGGGATTCAATGGAGGAAAAGACGAAGCGAAGCGGGAGAACAGTTCAACAATAAAGCACGTTTATTCTCGGCACACGGGAAGCACACAAATACAATTCCACCAAATGCACACAAAAAAGAAAACACAATTCCATTTACATAAAAAGCAAACATAAAAGTGAAAACACAGTGCAGAGCTAATTCCGACTACCGAGCACACGGCAACACTTATACAATTCTACTTCACAGACGGCGCCGACAACACATACCCAAAACCAAGGAAAAGAAATACCCTCAAGAATGAGGTAGGCCTGGGGCCGAGACCTGGTCGGGCCTACCCGTCTGGTGATGAGACGCGGAGCGGCGATGGCCCCGCAACCCGCGGGCCTCGTGGACAGTGCCTGGCAGGGGGTGGGAACGGGGCCCCCTTGGTCGCACTATCTCAGCGCGGGGGGAAACAGGAGGGGGGTTGCTGATGCTCGGGGTATAGAGGATCTTTATTATGTGCGACGAGCGTCTCCACCTCGGCCAGGTCGCGCTGCCGGCCTCCCTCGGGCGCGCAGCTCCTTGCACGACGCGAGCACCCTTCGTCCGACTCGCCGCCTCTCCACAGCTCGTCCCCTCCGTTCCGACTCTCCTTCGCCTCGTTCCGACCTTTACGACTCCCTTCTTCCTCGTTCCGACTTCTTACTCCTTTTTTACTGACGAACACCGTCCTTTTATCCCCCCGTAACTTCGCCTTTGACCCCCTCCCTTTGACCTTTCAACTCGCTCCCCATTGGCCCGACAAAAAGTGGGCGTGAAGGCTTTTTGATCCACAAATTTGCATATATCGATCGCCCTGGGGGCGGGGCCAATTCGCCCCTCGCTCACCGATTGGACGGCAAAAAGTGGGCGTGTGTCGTTTTGGATCCGTTTTTGAAGCAGAAAATCCGTGATTTTGTACACGCTGTTCAACGTGCGCCCTACACGAGTCCAGCATCGGTGCCCATGAGTGGCGCGAGACGACGGCGATGCGATGGTGGCGAGTTGTGACGGTAAAGGTCGTGGCGGTTGTGGTGAAGCGGTGGTTGTGGTCGGTGGTTGATGTTGTGGTTGTGATGGTGGCGATTGGTCCAAAATAAAGATAGTAAAAGAAAAACGGCTATCCTAAAGAGTCGCAGCACGTATAAATGACATGTATTCCCACTAGACAACGGGTTTGGGCCTAACTACACATGTACTTACCGAGATACCTCACCTAAGGGACCTGAATGGTGGTTTGCGAATCTGGTAACCACAACACTACCCCCTTCCCTTTTTACAGACTCGTCCCGAGTCGTCAAATTTTCGTGTGCCATCATGTGTAGTTTTCCCCTAGTACATTTTACCTACGGATCCCTGAGTGCGACATTCATGGTATTCGTGTCCCCAAAATAAATAACCTGAGGGCTGCGTAACTATCTAAACAAACTCACTCACACGGACGACTTAAATAAAATTGCCGGCGCTAGACAAACATGCCGGGGGCGCACTCATATTTACAGTACATCTTAACCTTAACTTACAAATTTTACACTAAACCATGGCCCAGGATCAATGAACTCTGCAAAAAGAAAGCAGTTAGCAGGGAGCCAGGCTGCCCGCATGCAGTCTCTGGCTCAAACAATGCAGGTGACAGGGAACGTGGCTGGCTGCTCACACGCAGTCCAAGGCCTTCCCTTTTGAACTGAACTCAGTGAACCACAACGGTGCTTGGGCTGCACAAACGCAGTCTCCGTGCCAGCTCAAGTGGCACACGCCATGAGCACAACGAATGGATGCATGAACGGTTTGAACTGAATGCAGTGAACCACAACGGTGCATGGGCTGCACAAACGCAGTCTCCGTGCCAGCTCAAGTGGCACACGCAATGAGCACAACGAATGGATGCATGGACACAAACACGGTGCACGGGCCGCCACTGCAGGCCCGTGTTGTAGCTGCCAACAGGGCAGTTCTTGCAGCTTGCAAACTGTTGCTTTTACGATCCTGGCGCACATGGAAATGAACAGGGGGGGGCAAAGCAAAAATTGAACGGGGCTGGTGAACGTGGGCAGTGGGCATGGCATGGCAAAGGCAAGCAGGCAAACACAGCCCGCAGAAGAAGGCCGCTGCAGGCAAACTCAGCCCGCAGACGAACTGGCCGGCACAGGCCTCGAAGAAAAAAACAGCTAGCAGATGAACTGGCCGGCACAGGCCTTGCAGCACACAGCTGCCGATGAGGTTGGCCGGCCTCCGCCTTGAAGTAAAACACGGCCAGCCGATGAAGTGGCCAGCCTTTGCCGTTCAGTGGAGGTTGGTGGAGGGAGTGCGGTGGTGCTGGCCACTCGGAAGGCGGGCTCGGACCTACCTACCTGTCTCCCTCCCAACTATCGCCTTTGCCTGTCACTGTACATACCCACTCCCTTAATTTGTGAAAAACCAATTTAGCCCCAACTTATTTTTTTTGTTGTTTTTATTCTTACTCCCCCACTATAAATCGTCCCCTAACCCCCTTTATCGTCCTTGTTCGGCTACCCTATCCTGTCACCTAGCCTACTCCCAACCCCTACGTTCCCTTCCCGGAGGGGAATAAGGGAGAGCTAACGTCCTGTGTCGAGGCCCAACGAAGCCTCAGAATGGCCTCCCCAGAGTTCGGCGATCTTAACACCAAGTGGGTCCAGCGGCCCACAACGACAGCGAGGGGATGGATGGTGCGGAGGGGTACATCTCCTAATCTACCCTAACCATTTAACTGTTAAACTACCCCGGGGCTTTCAACAAGCGCCTCTCGCTTAAACTATTGGTTCTATAAACCCAGATTCCCGTCGCCTGTGTTGGTGTCCTTACAATTTCGGGCCTCGCCCCCCAATTTTCTCTCCGTGCCCTCACACGGTCTCCTGGCTGGGACACGTGGCTCCCTTTGGCAGGCACGACCCTCTGCCGAATCTCCCGCTATGGCACCCCGGGCACTACACTGCCTCCGAGCCTACCAGCTCCCTAACACCGGGGAGTGCCCCCCATGGCACCTCCCCTGAAACGCACACGTGGCAGGCCGGCCTCCCGGGCCCCTTTCCGAGGGTCACCCGTGCCCACAACACTGCCCACACGGCTAATGGCGCCCCGGGCCCCTGCACCAAGCAGGCGCACCCGTGCCCACTACTCTATCCCGGCCCCCCATGGGCCCATGGCCTACCACGGCCGACTAGCCTGGTGCCCGGGGTACCCACTCAGCGATACTCACCTTTCGCAGCCACGCTCCCAAGCCCGTCAACAGGGCTCCTGCACCCCTCCAAATGGGTCTCGAGCCTACTTTCCCACCAACAGCAAAACGACCTCCATTTTTCAATTTGACTAACCCAGCTAACTCACTCTACACTGACCCCGGGGTCCCTTGGGCGGGAGTCACTCCTCCCCCCAATCACTCATCGCACCATGCATTCCCCAATCGCTCCACACACAGACCCACTGGCCTCACTCACTCAACATGTCTCCACATCATAACTCACCAACTCTTCAACACACACACCACTGAACTCTGCCATCCTTCTAACTACATCCCCTAACTAATTCGTGCTCCCACGTCGTCCCTTAAACTATAGCACGTTCCATTTAACCTACGTAGCTAAGCTACGTCCCCTCTACACACTCACCAGTCTGTCTGTTTCCTAACTCAAAAATTCATTTTATTTCCCAACCTAAAGCTCACTAAATCCCTCTAACTAATCCATTCCACGGACTCCATGAGGACTTACCCCTGCCCCATGAAGTCGGTCTAACTAAGCTAACCCTTCCCCTAACTAGTTTCCCATCCTGTGCCCAGGTAAGGGGGTCTTTCACCCCTTGCCCAGGAATCCTGTACACCCGAAAGTGAGGCTTGTTCTTTTTTTATTTTTATTTTTTCTTTGCGCAGCACCTGCGCGGCAACTCGCGCTCTTTGCACCTTGCAACTGCCCGTGACGTCATGCAGCTGCACGTGTTCCTCGTCCCTCCTTGGACGGGACCATCCGGCAGAGATACCCCTCCTGCCGGATTCCAACCCCACGTGCAGCCATGACGTCACCGTGCGCATAAAAAACAAGCCCCACGTCTCGAGGGGTTCCCCACGCGAACACGTGTGCTTTGCCCGTTGGAGCTCAACACACACGATCGCGTGGAGAACCCGTCCGGTCCAAATCCATTTACCTGCCTAAACTTTGTCCGTCCGCGGGATCGGCAAATCCACCGCTGGCGTTTCCGGACCGGGACTTCACTCTCGCAAGCGAGCACGTGGCGGTCTCGTGCGTTGCACAGCACGAACCTCGTGCTCACTGCTGGGTGAACCCGGCACGGTCCTCGAAACAACCACAGCCGCTACTCGGCTTTCGTTTCTCCCATGTCGCCGTCGTCGTCGCCATTCAACCCACGCATACCTGCGTGTTACGACGCACACAGTCCACTCCATGAAACTCACACCGGGAGACGCGGCTGCGTGCTCCCGCATGCCAACCGACATCTCCCTCACATACCGCTCTCTCACACACACGGTCTCCCTTGCACACGGCCGTTCACTCACGCACGGTGCCTCACCACTCACACAAACCATACTACTTACACACGCGGGGGCACTCACCCGCGGTGCCTCACTCACACTGGCCGTTTCACTCACACACACGGCCTCACTCACACACGGTGCCTCACCCACGCACGGCGTGCTGGGAAGCACGTACTCCGGCACCATCGCCACCACACCACTCACACACGGGGTCGCTTCCACACACGGGGACGCACTCACACCTTGCACCACACACACAGGGACAACCACACTGGGGATTTGTGTCCCCACAAGGGTCTCCGGGGCCTCCATACCCCCCAAGCTCTCCGTGCACCTGTCCACAGCACTCGTCCCCTCAACCTCGCAAAGCACGACCGAACTCACCTGGTCGTGACTCGCCTCAAGGGGGCATACTCCCTCCCCTCGTTCCTGGAGGAGGTCATCCAGCTGCTCGCACTGGGTCCCTGCACGCTCCGCGAGCTCACCCCCATTATCCTCCACTACCTCCGTGTGTGTGTGTGCGTCACTTACCCCATCTTCATCGTGTAGTCTTCCCTCTATTTTTTCTGTCTCCCGTGTCTCTGCCAACTCTTCACCCTTTACCTCCCTCGTCTCAACTATTATTTCCTTTGTCGTCACCTCGTGTCTCGTCTCACACGTTTTGGTCTCCCCATTTAATTTTTCCCTTTCGGTCATCGTCACGACCCTCGCCCAACACGTTCCACGAATTATTTTTTCACCCGCCTCCACCGCGGGCCTGTCAGCCGTTGCACCCCCACCCAGCTCGTTTGCTCCCACACGTGGAGTCGCCATTCCCAGCTCCCTGGTCACGGCCTTCATGCCCGCCTGCAGGCATCGGCCCATGTTCTGCGTCTCACCCCGCAGCTCTTTCATCTCTTCCCTCATTTGCTGTGTATTCGCATCCATCGTCGTTTTCACTTCATTTGTATTTGTATCCATCTTTTCATCCATTTTTTGTGTATTCGCATCCATCTTTTCGTTCATGCCTTTCATTTCGTTTTTCATTTCATTTGTGTTTGCATCCATTTTTTCGATCATTTTCGCATTCATCTTTTCGTTCATTGCCGCCAGCATGGCGCATAGCTGGGCCATGTTGGATGCACTCAGCTGAGCAGTTTCGGCAAGGGTTGGGGAAGGGTTTTGGTGGAGAGGGGGGGGGAGGTGTCATACGCCGCGGCCGCACCCACCTCGGGCCCTGGGTTCAGTTGGGCGAGTCCGTGTTCCTGCACAATCAACATTTCCTGCTCGGGGATTCCATCCTGGACCATGGATCCTACACATTCTACATCCATTTCTAATACCCCCGGCTCCCGCTCGCCTTGAGACGCCATCTTGCTTCTCGTGAAGGGTTAATTTGCTCGCTCGTAATTTGGAGGGAATCGGGGGTCGCTTCTCTCACCCCTGGACCGATTCCCGTGAATTTCGCTGGAGACAGGAGAGCCCGTTTTCCTGTTCTCCGATACCAGTGCCGCGAGGAGGGCGATGAATTTGTATCCCACTTCTGACACCAGTGTTGCGGATTTCGCGCCCGCCGGCGTGCGATGGCCACGTAACTCGAATCGCGGCGCGTCGCCCACCGGACGGACAATCCAGTCGTGACCCTCTCGGACTAACGCCGGGAACCAGTCACGGGTGGACCTTTCGGTCTCACCGCGATCGAGCCAATCAGCCCCCGCGTGGGATAGGGTTGCTCGCCAAATTCGAACTACCTAAGTACCCACGCGGAGGGTAGACCGGGCGATCGCACCTCGCCGCAGGTCGACTTCGGACACGGGCCACTTAAGCCACCCGTTCCGTACTATCAGAATAACCGAGCGGTGTTATCGTCGACCTCGACGGTTCGATTAATTATCGGGCGTATTCAGCCCACTACCAACCCTTTACGTGAAGCAAGATGGGGATTCAATGGAGGAAAAGACGAAGCGAAGCGGGAGAACAGTTCAACAATAAAGCACGTTTATTCTCGGCACACGGGAAGCACACAAATACAATTCCACCAAATGCACACAAAAAAGAAAACACAATTCCATTTACATAAAAGCAAACATAAAAGTGAAAACACAGTGCAGAGCTAATTCCGACTACCGAGCACACGGCAACACTTATACAATTCTACTTCACAGACGGCGCCGACAACACATACCCAAAACCAAGGAAAAGAAATACCCTCAAGAATGAGGTAGGCCTGGGGCCGAGACCTGGTCGGGCCTACCCGTCTGGTGATGAGACGCGGAGCGGCGATGGCCCCGCAACCCGCGGGCCTCGTGGACAGTGCCTGGCAGGGGGGGGGGAACGGGGCCCCCTTGGTCGCACTATCTCAGCGCGGGGGGAAACAGGAGGGGGGGTTGCTGATGCTCGGGGTATAGAGGATCTTTATTATGTGCGACGAGCGTCTCCACCTCGGCCAGGTCGCGCTGCCGGCCTCCCTCGGGCGCGCAGCTCCTTGCACGACGCGAGCACCCTTCGTCCGACTCGCCGCCTCTCCACAGCTCGTCCCCTCCGTTCCGACTCTCCTTCGCCTCGTTCCGACCTTTACGACTCCCTTCTTCCTCGTTCCGACTTCTTACTCCTTTTTTACTGACGAACACCGTCCTTTTATCCCCCCGTAACTTCGCCTTTGACCCCCTCCCTTTGACCTTTCAACTCGCTCCCCATTGGCCCGACAAAAAGTGGGCGTGAAGGCTTTTGATCCACAAATTTGCATATATCGATCGCCCTGGGGGCGGGGCCAATTCGCCCCTCGCTCACCGATTGGACGGCAAAAAGTGGGCGTGTGTCGTTTTGGATCCGTTTTTGAAGCAGAAAATCCGTGATTTTGTACACGCTGTTCAACGTGCGCCCTACACGAGTCCAGCATCGGTGCCCATGAGTGGCGCGAGACGACGGCGATGCGATGGTGGCGAGTTGTGACGGTAAAGGTCGTGGCGGTTGTGGTGAAGCGGTGGTTGTGGTCGGTGGTTGATGTTGTGGTTGTGATGGTGGCGATTGGTCCAAAATAAAGATAGTAAAAGAAAAACGGCTATCCTAAAGAGTCGCAGCACGTATAAATGACATGTATTCCCACTAGACAACGGGTTTGGGCCTAACTACACATGTACTTACCGAGATACCTCACCTAAGGGACCTGAATGGTGGTTTGCGAATCTGGTAACCACAACACTACCCCCTTCCCTTTTTACAGACTCGTCCCGAGTCGTCAAATTTTCGTGTGCCATCATGTGTAGTTTTCCCCTAGTACATTTTACCTACGGATCCCTGAGTGCGACATTCATGGTATTCGTGTCCCCAAAATAAATAACCTGAGGGCTGCGTAACTATCTAAACAAACTCACTCACACGGACGACTTAAATAAAATTGCCGGCGCTAGACAAACATGCCGGGGGCGCACTCATATTTACAGTACATCTTAACCTTAACTTACAAATTTTACACTAAACCATGGCCCAGGATCAATGAACTCTGCAAAAGAAAGCAGTTAGCAGGGAGCCAGGCTGCCCCCATGCAGTCTCTGGCTCAAACAATGCAGGTGACAGGGAACGTGGCTGGCTGCTCACACGCAGTCCAAGGCCTTCCCTTTGAACTGAACTCAGTGAACCACAACGGTGCTTGGGCTGCACAAACGCAGTCTCCGTGCCAGCTCAAGTGGCACACGCCATGAGCACAACGAATGGATGCATGAACGGTTTGAACTGAATGCAGTGAACCACAACGGTGCATGGGCTGCACAAACGCAGTCTCCGTGCCAGCTCAAGTGGCACACGCAATGAGCACAACGAATGGATGCATGGACACAAACACGGTGCACGGGCCGCCACTGCAGGCCCGTGTTGTAGCTGCCAACAGGGCAGTTCTTGCAGCTTGCAAACTGTTGCTTTTACGATCCTGGCGCACATGGAAATGAACAGGCGGTGGGCAAAGCAAAAATTGAACGGGGCTGGTGAACGTGGGCAGTGGGCATGGCATGGCAAAGGCAAGCAGGCAAACACAGCCCGCAGAAGAAGGCCGCTGCAGGCAAACTCAGCCCGCAGACGAACTGGCCGGCACAGGCCTCGAAGAAAAAAACAGCTAGCAGATGAACTGGCCGGCACAGGCCTTGCAGCACACAGCTGCCGATGAGGTTGGCCGGCCTCCGCCTTGAAGTAAAACACGGCCAGCCGATGAAGTGGCCAGCCTTTGCCGTTCAGTGGAGGTTGGTGGAGGGAGTGCGGTGGTGCTGGCCACTCGGAAGGCGGGCTCGGACCTACCTACCTGTCTCCCTCCCAACTATCGCCTTTGCCTGTCACTGTACATACCCACTCCCTTAATTTGTGAAAAACCAATTTAGCCCCAACTTATTTTTTTTGTTGTTTTTATTCTTACTCCCCCACTATAAATCGTCCCCTAACCCCCTTTATCGTCCTTGTTCGGCTACCCTATCCTGTCACCTAGCCTACTCCCAACCCCTACGTTCCCTTCCCGGAGGGGAATAAGGGAGAGCTAACGTCCTGTGTCGAGGCCCAACGAAGCCTCAGAATGGCCTCCCCAGAGTTCGGCGATCTTAACACCAAGTGGGTCCAGCGGCCCACAACGACAGCGAGGGGATGGATGGTGCGGAGGGGTACATCTCCTAATCTACCCTAACCATTTAACTGTTAAACTACCCCGGGGCTTTCAACAAGCGCCTCTCGCTTAAACTATTGGTTCTATAAACCCAGATTCCCGTCGCCTGTGTTGGTGTCCTTACAATTTCGGGCCTCGCCCCCCAATTTTCTCTCCGTGCCCTCACACGGTCTCCTGGCTGGGACACGTGGCTCCCTTTGGCAGGCACGACCCTCTGCCGAATCTCCCGCTATGGCACCCCCGGGCACTACACTGCCTCCGAGCCTACCAGCTCCCTAACACCGGGGAGTGCCCCCCATGGCACCTCCCCTGAAACGCACACGTGGCAGGCCGGCCTCCCGGGCCCCTTTCCGAGGGTCACCCGTGCCCACAACACTGCCCACACGGCTAATGGCGCCCCGGGCCCCTGCACCAAGCAGGCGCACCCGTGCCCACTACTCTATCCCGGCCCCCCATGGGCCCATGGCCTACCACGGCCGACTAGCCTGGTGCCCGGGGTACCCACTCAGCGATACTCACCTTTCGCAGCCACGCTCCCAAGCCCGTCAACAGGGCTCCTGCACCCCTCCAAATGGGTCTCGAGCCTACTTTCCCACCAACAGCAAAACGACCTCCATTTTTCAATTTGACTAACCCAGCTAACTCACTCTACACTGACCCCGGGGTCCCTTGGGCGGGAGTCACTCCTCCCCCCAATCACTCATCGCACCATGCATTCCCCAATCGCTCCACACACAGACCCACTGGCCTCACTCACTCAACATGTCTCCACATCATAACTCACCAACTCTTCAACACACACACCACTGAACTCTGCCATCCTTCTAACTACATCCCCTAACTAATTCGTGCTCCCACGTCGTCCCTTAAACTATAGCACGTTCCATTTAACCTACGTAGCTAAGCTACGTCCCCTCTACACACTCACCAGTCTGTCTGTTTCCTAACTCAAAAATTCATTTTATTTCCCAACCTAAAGCTCACTAAATCCCTCTAACTAATCCATTCCACGGACTCCATGAGGACTTACCCCTGCCCCATGAAGTCGGTCTAACTAAGCTAACCCTTCCCCCTAACTAGTTTCCCATCCTGTGCCCAGGTAAGGGGGTCTTTCACCCCTTGCCCAGGAATCCTGTACACCCGAAAGTGAGGCTTGCTTTTTTTTTTTTTTTTTTTTTTTTCCATGCGCAGCACCTGCGCGGCAACTCGCGCTCTTTGCACCTTGCAACTGCCCGTGACGTCATGCAGCTGCACGTGTTCCTCGTCCCTCCTTGGACGGGACCATCCGGCAGAGATACCCCTCCTGCCGGATTCCAACCCCACGTGCAGCCATGACGTCACCGTGCGCATAAAAAAAACAAGCCCCACGTCTCGAGGGGTTCCCCACGCGAACACGTGTGCTTTGCCCGTTGGAGCTCAACACACACGATCGCGTGGAGAACCCGTCCGGTCCAAATCCATTTACCTGCCTAAACTTTGTCCGTCCGCGGGATCGGCAAATCCACCGCTGGCGTTTCCGGACCGGGACTTCACTCTCGCAAGCGAGCACGTGGCGGTCTCGTGCGTTGCACAGCACGAACCTCGTGCTCACTGCTGGGTGAACCCGGCACGGTCCTCGAAACAACCACAGCCGCTACTCGGCTTTCGTTTCTCCCATGTCGCCGTCGTCGTCGCCATTCAACCCACGCATACCTGCGTGTTACGACGCACACAGTCCACTCCATGAAACTCACACCGGGAGACGCGGCTGCGTGCTCCCGCATGCCAACCGACATCTCCCTCACATACCGCTCTCTCACACACACGGTCTCCCTTGCACACGGCCGTTCACTCACGCACGGTGCCTCACCACTCACACAAACCA